>NC_142537.1:11786250-12117500 GCF_056151865.1 Erythranthe guttata
CCAAAATCGGAACCAGATAGAGAGTGATTGGGGAAAGAGCAACTGTCGTTTAATTGTATGGAAGCATCGGTAAGACGGATTGTATAGTTGTGGTAATTGATTACTTGGATGAGGTATTTTTGAGAATTGAGGTATAGTGAAGTTGTATTGTTTTCACATGATAGTTCGTATTTGGGATGACCGCAGTGTTTCGGATCGGTATTGAGTCTGAAAGGATAGCTAATATTGGGAATTTTGCCACACGAAGAAGGAACACATGGTTTAGGATTATCGCCTTCGTTAGACGACGTAGTCATTTGTACGAAATATTGGATGATAATCCAGTAATACCAACATTTGAGTAGGAGTATATACATATGAGATTTTGGGGGATGATATGTTTGATAGTTGATGGTTTCAGAATGGATATGCTGGGATAGAAGATAATGAGATGATTTATTGGTAGCTAATTAATGATCTGATTAGTCTTCATTAATTCTGATAATTAAGGAAACAGTCAAATTATAATTAGACATTTTTTGTGATTTTTCTAGTAACATATCTCTTTCTATATTTCCATTTTTCTATTATTGAAATTTTCTCAAAAGCAAACTCTTTCTTTTAAGTTACGCATATCAACTTCGCCAATTCATATCACTTTTGTTTTTTATTTTTTTTAACTTGGCTGACTTTATCTTTTGAAATTAATATTAGTTAGCCATGATAATGATGTTTATTTATTCAATATTCATATCTACTAGTACTCGTGCCCGAGCGTTGCACGGGGTCGCATTCGACAAAGGAAATAAAGTAATTCTTTATATAAATGGTAGTACAAATGGTACTAAAAGTCTAAGAAATATTATTGAAATATATATCTTTGAAGTTCAGATTACTCTATTGTATTACCTTATTTTATTGAAGCATATATTTTCATCATAATATATATATATATATATATATATATATTAAACACACACTGAGTGTCATATAAAATATATGTTAAACAATAAATATACAAATTCAACAAAGGAGACGGCTAATGTCAAATACCAATTGTTTCTCACTTCAATACTCCCTAAATAATAAATAGATAATGACATTTATACTCTTAATGAGAATTAATATCACACAAACATAAATAATCTCATTGTTCTTTATTTAATACCACACACACAAACCCCTCCCACCTCTATGTTTCTTCTTCACTAAACCCTCCCTCCCACGACTTGTTCTTCTTCCTCTTCTTCTTCTTGCTGCTTCTATATAATGCTACTTGTTCTTGTTTTTGTAGCTCTCTTTCTTTTTCTCCCTTATTCTTCTTCCTCTTTTTCCTTTTTTTTTTTTTTTTTTTTTCTGCCTTATTCTCATTCTCCTCCTCCTTCTTCCTTCTTCTCTTTCTCAGTCTCTTTCTTCTTCATTCTTGTTTTCCTCATTCTCATTCTCCTCCTCCTCCTCCTCCTCCCTACTCCCCCTCTTTCTTCTCATACTTCTTCTCCTCCTCCTCCTCTCTCCTCTCTCTCTTTCTTCTCATACTTCTTCTCCTCCTCCTCCTCCTCCTCCCTCCTCCCCCTCTTACTTCTCATTCTTCTTCTTCTTCTTCTTCTTCTTCTTCTTCTTCTTCTTCTTCTTCTTCTTCTTCTTCTTCTTCTTCTTCTTCTTCTTCTTCTTCTTCTTCTCCTCCTCCCACTCCTTCTCCGTCTTCTTCCTCACCCTCCTCCTCTTCATTCTCCTCCCTCCTCCCTCCTCCTCCTCCTAGCTCATTCTTCTTCTTCTTTTTGCTCTTCCTCCTCCTCGTCCTTCTCATGTTTCTTTTTCTTCTTCTTCCTCATTCATCATCCTCCTCCTCCTCTTCCTGCTCCTTCTTCTTCCTCATCATCCTCTTTTTCCTCCTTCTTTCTCATCATCATCCTCCTCCTCCTCATCCTCGTCTCTTTTTCTTCTTTTTCATGCTTCTTCCCGCTTCTTCCTTCTTCTCCTCCTCTTCTTCTTTTTCATGCTTCTTCCCGCTTCTTTATTCTTCTCCTCCTCCTCTTCTTCCTCCTCCTCCTCCTCCTCCTCCTCCTCTTATTTCCCCTCTTTTTTTTCCTCATATTCTTCCTCATATTCTTCCTTTTCAGAATTGTAATACAAACAATTACAAATCGACTTAAAATAAATCCAATAAACATGCATATTCATGAAATTGGAGATCACACAATGGAAATTTTAGTTATGTTGAAAAATAATGAGGCATTAGGTGTTTCATAGGTAGATGATAGATTTGCAAAGTTACAACCCATCTTCCTAATATGTTTTGCAAACTCTGAATCCTAGTTGTTTGGAAAATGTAAATATATATTTCAAATATTTATTTTCAATCAAACACATTCCCAATTCCCTTCAACGTTAATTTTGTAATCCCTGTATTAATGTGAAAATTAATATGACGAAAGAAGAGTAAAAACAATACTAACTATTAAACAACTTGAAGAAAAAGGGCATGCTGAATTATTAAAAATACATGATAATAAAGAAATTCTAATAAAGACAAAATTGATAAATGTATATGGCATGTTCAAAACCCATACACAGGACTACGAAAATGTAAACAACCAACTAATTGCGAGGCATATAATCTCTCGATAAAATAGCACAAATATCCCATAGTGCATAATCAAAAAATAATCTAATAGATATAACCCCAATATAGAGTGAAAATTTAATCTAACCAAACGTTATGTCATCAACAATAACCACTCAATAAAATGGCAGAAACATAATAGTGATAAAAAATTGGAAACACAAGTAAACTCACGATGGAAGAAAGGTTACACCTTCAATTCCATCGGCAAAAAAAGACATGATCAGTAGATTAGTTTTTTTACGTGAGCATTTTTCCGATTTGGCTATACAAACAGTTATTTACTTCGTGAGGGGTATATATATATATATATATATATATATATATATATATATATATATATATATATATATATATATATATATATATATATGATAGAAGTGGGAGGCTATATGTGAATAACTGCAAATCATTTGTTTTCTATCGTGGGTGATTTTTATTTTTAATATTTTTATTATCACTATTTGTTTATATACAATAATCCACAAGCGAAAAATTTTATTCAAAAAAAAATTCTAGTATGAACGTGCATTCATGAAATGTGATGAGTGGGCGGTTTAAATAATGTGATTTAAGAGACAATCGGTAAAGAAAAACTAAACACTAAAATTTAAGAGATTTATTAATTGACGAAATTGCCCATAGGTTTAGGTCTTGGTTTTAGCTCAAAATATGTTTATTTTATATATAAGATACGTATCTATCTATTATATACTCTATGGACTCGTTCCATTACCTATATAGGACTTTTACTGACTTATTAGATATTTAACTAGTAACACGTTCAGTTCATTGGGTTGGACTTTGTATTAAATATGTTCAATTCTGTTAATGTATGTAATTTGTTTATAAAATCTTTTATTTAATTGTACATGTAGTTTAAATAATAAAATGGACTTTTAATTCTTTATGAATCTTTCCAACTAGTGTTTTATTGACCTTATTATTTAGTTAGTAGAACATTATTGATGTAACAGAGCGAGCCCCATATCTGTACTAGACTAATAATAATAATAATAATAATAATAATAATAATAATAATAATAATAATAATAATAATAATAATAATAATAATAATAATAATAATAATAATAATATTATTATTATTATTATTATTATTATTATTATTATTATTATTATTATTATTATTATTATTATTATTATTATTATTATTATTATTATTATTATTATTATTATTATTATTATTATTATTGTTGTTGTTATTTTTTTATTAATAATATCTAAAAAAAGTTCACAAATGAAATGTATGTAACTAAAGGACAATTGAAACGTGTAACTGTTGCAATACAAGATAGATGAGCCAAAGACATATATATAAATAAGAATTAAAAAACATGACTAGAAAATATCGGGTATATTAGATATTATACCTGGTTATTTACATTTTTTTGAGAGAACGACACTCGGTGAGGGTGGGGGGTTAAGCTTGACCCCTACCTGTTTATAAAATAAAATTTAAGAAGTAGATAATGAGTTTCGCTCAAATTGCTACTGCCCAATATATGGCTAATAATAGCAATTGACAAACAAAAGACAATAGCTAACTAACAAAACGTTAAGAATACGGGCAAAACAGGTGGCCCAAATAATAAAAAAGACAGGGGTGGGAATGATCATAGAAGATCGGGGAAGATCAAGGTAGACCGTTCGCCTAACCACAACAGCCGAGGCCACTTACACTTTCGCCAAAAATGGGCGAAACATGTATAACGTCTGCGAAATGTGTGACACCATTCGGCAAACAGTCTAGTCTTGATAGACCCACACAATCCATAATCACCCCAACCCTTCCTAACATGTAAAGTTCACAAAAATGCCTAAATTGCCAATAATATAAAAACGTGGAATGCATGACACCTATGTCTGAGACGGTCATCGAAAGGATGGATATCCTTTGTGTTTACACTGTGTGCATTTAAATCGCATTTAAATAACCCTTACCTGGTTATTTACATTGTGTGCATTTAAATCGTAAATCTACACATAATTATACACTTACTTATGTGCGTTTGCTTAGTGAATAATTATTTAATTAAAACTAAAGTTAAAATCTAGTCGATGTATAATCAATTATAGCATTTAACTTACGGTAAACACTAAAAATGAAAAATGCCAAAATAGGAACGAAAAAACTAGTAGGAGAAGATAAATTAAAGGGTAAATTATAAACACCCCCTGAGGTATGGTCAAATTACAAAAATACCCCTCTTGTTTGAATAATTACAACCACCCCCCTCAACTCATCAAATTTAGTGGAATCTTCGAGATTATATGGAATATTATCACTTTTGTACCCGTTTTATCCCATTCAAACTCTACATTATGAAGCAAGATGATCATAATATGTGATTTTGAGCTTGTATATATCAGTTTGTGGTGCATCGGAAACTGTATTTTTTACACAAAAAGAGTACAAACTAGATCATATTTCACGGAATCTAGATGACTATGTTGAATTTGGCACCATAAAGGTGGAGGTCTAAGAAAAAATCATAGTTGAGGGGGTAGATGTAATTATCCAAACAAGAGGGGGGTTTTTGTAATTTTACCATAACTCAGGGGTATTTGTAATTTACCCCTAAATTAAAAGAACAAAAGCAACATGGTCACCAATATGAAACTATAAATTAGTAATAAGAAACTTTTGATTATATTCTATTTGAATGAATTGTCAATGTCACAACATATTACATTTTGTATATAAAATAATATTTTAAGTAATAAGAACTTTTGATTATATTCAATTGGAATGAATTGTCAATCCAACATATTACATTATATAATATAAGATATTAGTAATAAGAACCTTTGATTATATTCTATTGGAATGAGTTGTGAATGCCACAATATATTATCTTTTTATATAAAATACTTGTCTACTTGATAGGGCCCAGTTTGTCAACCTAGCCATTTGTAATGGGCCCGGGTGCGAAGAGGACAGCCTGCATAGGGGTTGGGCCAAGTGGGACGAATCTCGGGACAACTAAGCCCAAATCAACCTATCGAGCAAAGCTCAGCCCATAAGATGGCGTATGGTCTTCTCTCTAACACGCTCAAACAAGGCCCAGAGGAATTGAACGTGGGCGAGAAAAGACGGCCCAAGCGAGTTAAGAGGGCGCGATTTCAGCATGAGAATGAGAGGGAGAGGCAATCAGATCTTCTATATAAGGCCTAAGATCAAGACCAAGGAGGAGGGACGGGAGTAATGGACGAAATCTGTCCCCTTGATTGCCGGGAACAATTAGCTTATAAAGACCTTTGTAATCATCATCGAGAGACACAGAGATACAACAGTAAAGAGAGAAAATAATAAAAAAGATCAATAAAGATTTTTATCGTAATAGAATTTTTACCGGAAGATTCATAACTAGGGTCCCGGTGGAGAATTCTTGAAGGTGCGAACTTTCGACACCTTCAAGTGGCGCCGTCTGTGGGAACATTAGCGAGTCAGAGCTAGGGCGTGAGTAATATCATGAAGGGAGAAGGCATCACGAAACGGTTAGAGACCGAATTAGGGACTAAAACTCCTCCCACCAAGAATTCGAGGGATATCATGGATGTATCCCCACAGGAGATCCTCCCGAATAAAACATCTATAGGCGAAATGTCCGATCGGAACAATCCGAATAACAAGGAGGCCCATCGGGACAAAACCAAAGAAACCACTCAAAGTCTCATGGATCTGTTAGATCAACAAATCGCTTTGGGTGTAGAACAACGAAGACTAGCAATACACAAAGAAGAAGTCCACAAGCTCGAAGGCGAACTGAAGGAGGCTCGAGAAAATGAAAAGAAAGAAGCGTCGGCCGCAGAAAGAAGCGCGAGAGAAGAAGAATATTTGTCGATCCAGATCGCTGCTCAGAAGGAGAGCATCCGAAAGCTTGAACAGGAACGCGAGAATGGTGTCCTTCAAATGGAAGATATGAAGAAAGAGCTCGCCCAGTTACGAGAACGACGAATGCATACCCAGGGAGAGCCTCCATCTGGCGTGCCACGAGAAGAGCGAATACACGTAGATCGTTCGGAAGGAAGAGGAGATAGCTTCAGTTCCATGGAGCAAGAAGATGCGACTAAAGAAAGAAGAAATGCTAGGGAGGTGAGGCAACACCACATTAATCGACCGATTGATATCATAGAGGCCGGGCCGTTCGCATGGAATATCTTGCAAGATCCACTGCCATCCACATTCACCCCTGTGGGTTTTTTCTATGATGGAATAGGCGATCCTTTGGATCACCTGTACCGATTCAAAAGTATAGCAACACTGCACTTGTATACGGATGGAATACGATGCCGCGTATTCACTACCACGCTAATAAAGAATGCTCAACTTTGGTTCAACATCCTGCCCAGAGGGTCCATCACCTCTTTTGAAGATTTTAGCACAAAATTCCTGCGCAACTTCTCAAGTTCAAAGAAACACCAGAAAACCGCGATGGTTTTATTCAGACTTAGGCAAAGAGAAGGAGAAGATTTGCGCGAATACGTGAAGCGTTTTTCCGCAGAGAAGTTAGAAATCCCCGTGACACCTCCCGAAATCCTCGTCAGCGCATTCATCTAGGGATTGCAAGATGGCGATTTCTTCCGATCACTAGCCAAAAGAAACGCCTCAACCTTCGCAGAATTGTTGGAACGTGCAGAGAAATACATCAATTTAGAAGAATGTCGCCGGATGAAAGAGGGAGAACGTTCCAGAGATACGAGAAATAGCGACAAGCGCATCGTGCGGGCTCCACACAAGGGCAACGAACAATTTCGAAGTAATGTTCGTTCGTTAATGGAAATACAAGAAGAACAACCGGAGGCGCATTACCCCCTTAGCGCGAGAAGACACAACCAGTTCCCCACATCAGGAGGACCCAGATTCAAAATAGGAGATCCCCGGTTCGACAGGTATACGGAGCTCGCTTTACCCAAATCTGTTATTCTCGAGCGTATAGCCAAACACCCAAAACTACGATGGCCAAGGGGGCATAGCGAACCACCAAGGGGAACAGCAGTCGCGAGTGGATATTGTCACTTCCATAATGATTATGGTCATGAGACCAATGAGTGCTTCACCTTACGGGATGAATTAGAAAGGTTGGTGCGATTAGGGGCCCTGTCAGAATATGTCATGGAAGAAAGTTCTAAAGGAAGAAGGGACAGCGAGAAAAGGCGAAGAGATGAAGAGGATGAAGTAGAACCAATAGTAAAACGGGGGTTCATCAGTATGATCATTGGCGGCCCGACAGACGGAGATTCAAACCGAGCGCGACGTTACCGCCTTCAAACCATCAAGAAAGCCGAGGTAAACCAAATTAGCGTTAAGGCTGAAGCCCATCCCATTATTTCCTTCGGACCTCACGATTGCTGCGCCCTAGACACGCCGCACGCAGACGCACTGGTGATAACCTCCAACGTCGCTGGTTATGATGTCTCGAGGATCTTCGTGGATAATGGTAGCTCGGTGAATGTTCTATTTCATGACTGTCTACAGCGCATGTACCTCGAAGTGGACGTCGCCCCAGTATCCACAATGTTATATGGTTTTAATGGAGGGTCAGTTCGTCCGTTGGGCCAAGTGAAGCTTACGGTGTCTCTGGGAACGGCTCCGCTCGTGAAAATTAAAACAATTAATTTTATGGTGGTAGATGCGCCCGAATCCTCATATAATATGATCTTCGGGAGGCCCATGATTAATACCTTCCGGGCGATACCTTCAACATACCACATGAAGCTAAAATTTCCTGTAGGGAGTGAAGTCGGAGAGGTCATTGGAGACCAAACGAGCTCACGGTCGTGTTACATAGAATCAGTTCGTCAAGGGGAAAAGAGCAAAAGAGTCAGAGAATCGCAAGGCGGAACCATAGATGGGAAGAAAGTACGAACCAACACAGCGGAGGCAACGCCGATCCACACTAGCACCAGCGAAGAACTTATAGAGGTCAAAGTCATACCCGATCGCCCAGAATGCGTCACGCGAATAGGGTCTAGTCTAGATGGAGAAATGAAGGAGCAGCTGATTGGTTTGTTGCGAGACAATTCGGACGTGTTCGCATGGAAATCGGAAGACCTCACTGGAATAGACCCAAGCATCATGGTCCATAAGCTACACATCAACACGAAGGTCCGACCAGTGAAGCAAAAGAAGAGGCATTTCGGAGCCATCAAAGATGCTATTATCAAGGAAGAAGTGGACAAACTCCTACAAATCGGACACATACGCGAAATCCAATTCCCCGAATGGCTTTCGAACGCTGTTCTAGTAGCTAAACCAGGCGGTAAATGGCGTATGTGCATAGATTTTCGCGACCTCAACGCCGCATGTCCTAAAGATCACTATCCACTACCCAGGATAGACCAGCTGGTAGATGCCACGGCAGGATGCGAATTACTGAGCATGATGGACGCATCGCAAGGGTATCATCAAGTCAGATTAGACGTCATAGACCAACCCAAGGTTAGTTTTATCACATCGGGAGGCACATACTGTTATCAAGTTATGCTGTTTGGTTTAAAAAATGCGGGTGCGACATATCAGAGGCTAGTAGACAAGGTGTTCGCTAAGCAATTAGGGCGAAATCTAGAGGTATATGTGGATGATATGCTAGTAAAAAGTCGCGAGGCCACATCACACATAGCTGACCTCGCGGAGACCTTCTTGACTCTTCGAAGATATGGCATGAAGTTGAACCCTGCTAAATGTTCTTTCGGAGTCTGCACCGGAAAATTCCTGGGATATATGGTCACTAAAAAGGGCATAGAGGTCAACCCGGAGAAAGTGAAAGCGATCACAACAATGACTGCGCCAAACGCTGGCGGGGAAAGTCGTAGCACTCAGTCGGTTTGTGTCACGGCTCGCCGAACACAGTTTCCCTATTTTTCGAGCATTACGAAAGGGGAAAGAGTTCGCATGGACGAAGGAATGTCAAACCTCCTTCGAAAATCTGAAGCAAGTCCTTTCGAAACTCCCTTCGCTATCCCCCCCAGAAGAAGGAGAAACTCTCTGCATGTACTTAGCTGCAGGGGATGAGTCCATCAGCTCAGTATTGTTCAGAGAAAAAGATAAAAAACAGTTGCCCGTGTATTACGTAAGTAAAATCTTGCAAGGCGCCGAGCTTCGCTATCCCGAAGTCGAAAAGGTCGGCCTGGCACTCATAACAACAGCAAGGCGATTAAGACCATACTTCCTATCCCATACTATAATAATAAGGACCAGCTATCCTCTACGAGAGACATTAGGGAACGCCGAAGCATCGGGGCGCATGGTCAAATGGGCCGTGGAATTGGGCCAGTACAATGTCGAATACGAGCCCCGGACCGCAATAAAAGGGCAGGCACTGGTGGATTTTCTGCAAGAAACTACGCGCATTGAGAACTCGCAGCCATGGGAGGTATATGTGGACGGATCTTCCACAAATCAAGGCGCCGGAGCAGGTGTGTTGCTTGTAAAACCCAACAAAGAAGAATTCCACTTTGCTATAAAATTCAATGTTAGAGCATCAAATAACGAAGCCGAATATGAGGCCTTGGCGCAAGGACTGGAGATAGCACAAAAAATGGGAATAAAAAAAGCCAAAGTCCACTCCGACTCCCAATTAGTGGTACAACAACTGGCTGGTGAATACGAGACCAAGGATGTACGAATGGAAGCATATGTGAAAGTTATCAAGACATTGGTCGAAGGCTTTGAGGAGTGCGAAATCATCCAGGTCCCGCGAGAATCAAACTCACAAGCTGATTTCTTGTCCAAAATTGGCAGTTCCTCCGTGGATTGCAGCGAGCGGAATATAACCATATTATCAACTTGCGGACGGTTTTTTGAAAGTAATAGCGAAAAACTTGTTGCAAGGGTGGAAGATCAGGAAGATTGGCGAACACCAATCATTACTTACCTTAAAGGCAATACAATCTCAGATCGACGCACGCGAGAACGAATAGAATACAAGGCCCGGAATTTTTACTTAATAGGCGAAACGTTGTTTAAGAGATTATACTCGCATGTAGACGCAAGGTGTCTAGGAAGCAGCGAAGCTGAATACGTGCTGAAAGAAGTACATGAAGGATGGTGTAGCAACCATGAAGGAGCAAGAACAATAGTACAAAAGCTGTTAAGGGCAGGATACTACTGGCCTACAATGAAGATGGAAGCCACGCAATATGTAAGACGATGCCCTAATTGTCAAGCACATGCCATAGTAGCACGTCAGCCAGGCGAACCTATGAAAATCATATCGTCACCATGCCCTTTCGCGCAATGGGGGATCGATCTGGTGGGCCCCTTTACAATGGCGGTTCGCAGAAAGAGGTACCTTATCGTAGCTGTAGACTATTTTACAAAATGGGTGGAGGCCGAGGCGTTATCGCGAATCACTAAAGATGAGGTGATGAAATTTATTTGGAAAAACATTTGTTGCCGGTTCGGAGTCCCCAGAATTATTATATCGGATAATGGCACGTAGTTCAACGGTAAAAAGATAACGGGATGGTGCACAGAGATGAAGGTCGCCCAACGTTTCACATCCGTGGCACACCCACAAGCAAACGGGCAAGTCGAAGTAATCAACAGAATCTTAGTGGACGGTATAAAGAAACGCATGGAAAAGGCAGGCGGTGGTTGGGTAGAAGAATTAGACTCGGTTATATGGTCTTATCGGACATCACCTAAAAGGGCTACCGGAGAAACACCCTTCAGCTTGGTTTATGGGATGGAAGCGATCGTGCCTGCCGAGATAGGCCTGGAATCATTAAGGGTTCGCGAATATGATGACAGGGAGAATGAAGAAATGATGCGAGAACACTTAGATCTTTGCTACGAGAAAAGAGAAGCAGCAGACTTGAAGATGAGAGATAGCAAAAATCGCATTAAAGTCAGCAACGACCGAAAAGTCAACCCGAGAAATTTTCAAGTAGGTGATCTCGTATTACGGCGAGCCGATGCACTGAAACCTACGGGCAAGTTAGAGGCTAATTGGGAAGGTCCCTACACAGTAACGAAGGTCGCAGCGGGTGGCGCCTACGAGTTACCAGATCGAAAAGGCAAAAAAATACCAAGAACATGGAATGTATGCCACCTTAGGAAGTTCTACGCATAGCAGATCGCGACGACAGGTTAGCATCTTCAAGGGTTGGAAGATCCCCGTGGCTATGGCCCAAAAGGTAGTCGCGAACATATAGAAAGGGTTGGAAGATCCCCGTGGCTATGGCCCAAAAGGTAGTCGCGAACATATAGAAAGGGTTGGAAGATCCCTGTGGCTATGGCCCGAAGGGTAGTCGCGAACATATAGAAAGGGTTGGAAGATCCCCGCGGCTCCGGCCCGAAAGGTAGGTACGAACATATAGAAAAGGGTTGGAAGATCCCCGGGGCCTCGGCCCGAAAGGTAGTCGCGGTAGTGCAAAGAGCTCCAACAAAAAAAAAAAAAATAAAAAATTCCTAATGATGAAGCTCGAAAAAAAAAAGAGGAAGAAAGTCATAAGATCGTAAAGATGATATATCCCCAAGACCACAACAAGGAGACAAGCTCGCAAAACGATCCCTGAGAACCTGGAAAGATCAACCAGTTCGTGCGCGCTGACCCAACAACATACAAAACAACAAGCCATACCAACAGAAACAAATCGCAAGGTATGAAAACAGACCCCATAAAATAGTAAAAATAGCATAAATAGTATTAGTTTAGAACAGCGAGCACAAAAATCACAAAGGGAACATAGAAACTCCCACATATTTTAAGAAAAACTATCCCTAATCTATGCGGGTGAACCTTCGGCGAGATCATCTGGAGTCGCATCACCTTCATCATCAGCAGCGTTATAGGCATCAACGGCGTTTCCTAGAGCGTCCTCTTCAGTATCTCTTCTGACAGCCGCCGTCGTCGAAGGACCAGCCTGGTCGGAAGGGCGAGGACATAGTTGGTTCGCAACGGACGAAAAGATTGGCACCCACCAAGCTAAGTTCGCGGGCTCGGAAGGATCCCCTCCCCAACCGGGAATGTTCTCGCTGGCCTTCTTTGACATCTCCTTTTCGTCTAGCTTTAGCGAGAACCCCGCAACATCGATCTCTGTTTGAGCAATCCGAATCCCTTCTGACCAGAAGAACTTGGAAACAGGAAGAGCCCTCCGGAAGAAAAGCATGGATTTCCAAAGTCTTGCCAGAAAAGCCCCCACAAACTCGTCCCTAAATCGCTCTCCAAGGGGGGTATGAAGGAACTCCATCCGACCCACACGGCGACCTTCTTCATATCGCAGGGAGCTGTTGTCCATGGCTTCGGATAGTTGGCTAAGGGTATGCTTATGCTCCTCCTCCATCAAAGCCATCTTATCTTTGAGCGAGTCGACCTCCACGCGCAAGCTGCTCATGTCCTCCTCCAACCTTTCATTCCGTTTCTCCACCAGTTGTTTCTCGTCACTTAGCTGCTTGCGATCCTTCTTCAACCGGTTATATGCCTCGCGGAGGGTATCACTCCGCTGAGAAGGGCAGGTGGCCCACAATGTTTGCAACTGTACAAGAACTAGAAGTATGAGGACGTAATCCTTCAAAAAAAAAAAAAAAAAAAAAAAAAGAATGGCCGATTGACCTTGGCCAAATGGTAATTAGAACGGTCAATGCGGTGGTCCAGACTCATCTTGCCCCATAACTCGCGATCTCTGGGGTCGCCTGCTCACGAAATATTTTGTCGATCTCCGCACCATCCTCACATTCAGCGAAGCTAAAACCCTCTCTCACAGGAGTCAAACCTAATTGGGCCTGCACCCCAGCACCCGCACTTGAGCTCAAGTCGATAATGTTTGGGGAATGATGGTCAGAAGAGGTGCGAACCCTTTTGCGCGACGAAGAACCCGTTGCGATCTCTTTCTTCTTGCGTTTCTCCGAGATGTCCATCTCAGCGACAACATCAACATTATCAGGCAATATCGGTTGCGAGGAGGAATGTTGGACCAGATCGCCAATATGGGTGGGAACCACCGGACTCAGCTCGCCCTCGGGAAAGATATCAAATGAACTGTCTTCGCTGTAGAAGAGTTTGTTGAACTCCATTCCTAAAAAAAAAAAAAAAAAAAAAAAAAAGGGGGGGGTTTCAGAGTTAATGGAAGACACATCGATACGCGCTGATAAAGGCATATAAGGAGAATGAAGCTATACTTATGTTGTGATAAGGAGTGGCGGTCGAGCTGAGCCATCTCAGGCCAAAATGTGTTAAGATGCGCGAATTCCGAGTTAATTTTTCCACGTGAAACCAACCCGGGCGAACTAGATCTAGGAAGTTCCTCAAAGTAGAATCCATACGAGGTTTGTCAAAAGAAGGAGTTTCATTGATCATTCGAGTAGGAAAAGGAAACGGGGTAGAGGAAGAAATATAAACATAGTATCGATCCCAATAATGCACCTTATTGGGATACTTGTCCATAAACTTGGTACCAGCACGGGCGGCCAAATAAAACATATAGGGGGAATATTTCTTCGCAATAAAACAAGCGAACAAGCGATCATCAGTCGGCTCTATTTTTTGCCACGCCAGAACACAATAGAAGACCGACATAAAGCGAATAAAATTGGGGTGGGATTGATTAATGGGAATACCGTACTTCTCAGAAACTGCGACGAAGAACGGATGGAGGGGAAGAGCGAGACCAGCATAGAATTGGCCTAAATGAAAGGTGACACTGTTAGGAGGAGGAGAATGAGGTCGCTCGTTCTCGCGAGGAGTCGCAATAGAAAAGCCTGAAGGAAGGCCCACGTCGCACATAAACAGTTCTATATGGCGAAGTGTCACGAGGGAACTCTCTGAAATTCCCGCTTCCCCTGATTGGACCTTTTTCCTAACCTTTTGAGTCACCGGCCGAGGATCAAGGTTTATAAGGGGGCGAGATGTGTCAGAAAGTGTGTCGGAAGAGGAGTCAGATGAGGAAGAACTAGAAGACGAAGATGACCCTATGACTAGAGAAGGATCCTCATTTGGAGGCAAGTTACGCTCGGCGGAAGAAGGGGGACGAAGAGATGACGATGAAGGATCAAAAGCCATGACACGACGACTCAAGAAATTACAAAGCAGATAGGAAATTTTTATAGACGTATTAAAGAATAAAGAAAATGAGGCAGAGAACGAAGAAGTACCTGATGCCTTAGAAAGAAAAGGAGGCTAAGGGAATAAAAAAGGGGCGAGTAGCAAAAAGGCGAGACGGAATAGTAAGTTTGGTAAAAGAAGTGGATGAAATGGAAGAGGAGGTATATATAGGGAGGGGGAAAAGGTAAGGTGAAACGATCCTGCAAAAGGGACCGTCGGATCAAACGGTGATGGAAGGCGGAGATTAAGACACGAGGTCCGGGTAGCTGTAACGGGCGGAAAATCTTGAACAGGTGTCTCGTCACGGTTGGGCGGCGACAGCTATCGAAAAGACGAGAAGATGATACGTTCCCCACGTGCGAAGAACGCGGGACTCGAGACGCAGGGCAATAATGAAAAGCATTGGGAAGGGGCGCGTGTTCAAAGAAATAAATACGTGGTGGAAATGAGCTCGCACGATTAACGGTGTGAAGTTCGCGAATATGTTTCCAATTTTCTACGGTTCCCTCTCTCATTTCTATGTTTTTGTCCGCTCCAAGCATATTCTCTAGCGAACTATCTTTAGGTTCACTAGAGAATAGGGGGGACTAGATGATAGGGCCCAGTTTGTCAACCTAGCCATTTGTAATGGGCCCGGGTGCGAAGAGGACAGCCCGCATAGGGGTTGGGCCAAGTGGGACGAATCTCGGGACAACTAAGCCCAAATCAACCTATCGAGCAAAGCTCAGCCCATAAGATGGCGTATGGTCTTCTCTCTAACACGCTCAAACAAGGCCCAGAGGAATTGAACGTGGGCGAGAAAAGACGGCCCAAGCGAGTTAAGAGGGCGCGATTTCAGCATGAGAATGAGAGGGAGAGGCAATCAGATCTTCTATATAAGGCCTAAGATCAAGACCAAGGAGGAGGGACGGGAGTAATGGACGAAATCTGTCCCCTTGATTGCCGGGAACAATTAGCTTATAAAGACCTTTGTAATCATCATCGAGAGACACAGAGATACAACAGTAAAGAGAGAAAATAATAAAAAAGATCAATAAAGATTTTTATCGTAATATAATTTTTACCGGAAGATTCATAACTAGGGTCCCGGTGGAGAATTCTTGAAGGTGCGAACTTTCGACACCTTCACTACTAAAAATACTATTGTATATAAATTAAAAATAGATAGAAAAAACAGTCCCCCTATGATGTAACATATCTCAGGGGAATTTTTTGTAATTACACAAATATAAGGGAAATTTTCATAATTAAATCCTACCTTAGGAGGTTTCTCGTAATTTATTTTGTCAAAAAGCCATTGGTTGATATAACTTTGTTGATATAAATACAAGTCGTTATTTATATGACATACTTACTACGAACCATTTACAATTTTCAAATGCAGGCTCTTTTGTCTCTAAACTCTTGCGTGAAGAAATGAGCATATTATCAGTTTATAATAGTTACTGCGCGTTCGTTGCACGCGTGGTACTATTTTTTCTATCTATTTTTAATTTATATACAATAGTATTTTTAGTAGTGAAGGTGTCGAAAGTTCGCACCTTCAAGAATTCTCCACCGGGACCCTAATATTTGTAACTTTGTTTTTTCAATTTTTATCAAATTTTTATCTCCTTAATATTATTTTAAATATTATTTTTGAATTGTATCATATTTGTATCCCCTAAATATTATTTTAAAAATTTGATAAACATAAAAAATAATAATTAGGAGACAAAAATCAGATAAAAATAAAAAGTAATATTTAAAATAATATTTAGGGGATACAAATATGATACAATTCAAAAATAATATTTAAAATAATATTAAGGAGATAAAAATTTGATAAAAATTGAAAAAACAAAGTTACAAATATTAGGGTCCCGGTGGAGAATTCTTGAAGGTGCGAACTTTCGACACCTTCACTACTAAAAATACTATTGTATATAAATTAAAAATAGATAGAAAAAATAGTACCACGCGTGCAACGAACGCGCAGTAACTATTATAAACTGATAATATGCTCATTTCTTCACGCAAGAGTTTAGAGACAAAAGAGCCTGCATTTGAAAATTGTAAATGGTTCGTAGTAAGTATGTCATATAAATAACGACTTGTATTTATATCAACAAAGTTATATCAACCAATGGCTTTTTGACAAAATAAATTACGAGAAACCTCCTAAGGTAGGATTTAATTATGAAAATTTCCCTTATATTTGTGTAATTACAAAAAATTCCCCTGAGATATGTTACATCATACATGCACAGTCCCCCTATGGTTTTACCTTTGACGGAATATTTTTATTCTATGGAATATTCCTCTAAAATTGTCATTTTTTGACTACGAGGGGTAATTGTAAGTATACTAATTTACCTAGGAGGTAAATTGTAATAGATTTAAAAAATGTAGTTATTTGAATTTTTTAAACTATAATGTATTTCTTTATTCTTTATTAGATTAATTGAACATATCTTGGAACATTACATTTTTTTATTTGTTTTCATTTTTTTTTGTTTAATAATTTAATATATTTTTATTCAATAAAATTGATTTTACATATTTTTCAAATATCGTATTTCTTATTTTAGGTTACTAATATTTTTATTATTTTTGAATATTTTTTTAATAATAATTCAATGTTAAACAAATGAAATGCAAAATGTATATATTAAATATAAATAAATCATAAAAATAAAGAAAAAGAAAATAGGAGAAAAATTGCAACCCAGTGCGATTAGAAAACTCATCACTTTTACCTATTTCTTTCGAAAACTACTAGGGTAATTGTCAATATATTATTTTTTTCGTCAAAAGTAACACCGTAGGGGCCGGTGTAAGATGACAATAAGTATGAGGGGGTTTTCATAATTACGCAAATATGGGAGGATTTTCATAATCAGACCTTACCTCAGGGGTTCTCGCAATTTACTCTTTATTGTTTTTCAAATAACATAACAAAACAGATAAAACACATTTTCTATGAGTTTAAAGAGTAAAAATTGGTCATTGGGAATTTGTATCTACTCAAATATGAGGGGAATTTTTGTAAATAGGCCTTACCTTAGGGAGTTTTCGGAAATTGCCCAAATAAATAATTAAATTTAGGGCAAATGGCAAATGGCAAATGTCAAATAGGTTCATGACAAGAGCACTTAATTAAAAAGGGCAAATGGCAAATAGATCCATGACAAGAACAATTAATTAAAAGAATGATATCCAACTTTTTTGCCGTTCAAATAAATCCAGCCCATTCAAACTTATTTGCAAATAAGTAAAACCCTTTTACATATAGTAATACTAGTAATTGTACCCGTGCGATGCACGGGACAACAAATTGCATTGTTTTGATGTTGGAAGAATATAAACAAACGTTTAATGTATCGTATGATCAACATTCTATTATAATAATTCATCAGTGGAACATTAATGGGGTTGTCTAGGGTCCGAGAGGGTTGTACTTCTCGGACCATAACCAACCAATAAAATTGCGCCATGTAAAAATAGTACGTACCTAGTAAAAAAAAGTACGATACCTACATTATATGTATAATTACATAAAAACCCTTAAAAATAAATCTTAATTTGAATTAATAATTAATAACTAAAACTTGATTACAAATAAATAATTATCATAAATTAGTAACCTAAAATAGTAAAAGAGGAATTTTGCGTTCATCCCTGTAAATCATTGTTTTGGATATATGATGTAATTTGAATGTGATTATGTTGTGTTTGATTACACACTTTTATACTTTAAATCATTGTTTTGGATATATGATGTTAATTAATTATGATTACAATAATATTTTTAATAGATATTTTAATTTATTAATTTTAGTTTATAAGGCTAATTAAGTAATTTATAAATAGTACGATGTTTGTACGATGGTGTACGATGTGTTTTTGCTGGGTTCGTACATTAATTTTCGAATTATTGGTATTGTACTAGATCGTACTAGGTCGTACAAATTAATGAATGGCTAAGATTAAAATTTAACCATTTTGTACGCATCAGATTAAATATCTTACTGTCCGAGAAGTACAACCCTCTCGGACCCTAGACAACCCCAACATTAATAAGTATACTACACACAAAAAAAAGCAAATAAATTTACTGTTGAATAATTTTCCAAATGAATTGAATCAGCTAATACCAGTAGATTGAAAATTTAAACCAGGAAAAAAATCATCAACTATCTCTTTCATGTTGAGCTTAAAAGTAATTAGATTTAATAACTTAGTTAACATAATCAAAACTAAACTGTCGACAACATACTATCGTAAAAGACCATCTATACATCTTGCATCGGAACTAAGTCCTTCTCCACTGCCTCGTTTTAGTCCTGTTTTGCGACTGTAATTAACAATTGGAAAATCAAGAAACAAAAATAAATATAAACAATAAATTAAATATCGTATACAAACAATAAGTCTTGAAGGTCGACTTCCAATAGCTTGTGGCTTCGCCGATTTTTGTATAATTCTCTCAAATCATCATTTTCAATAACATGTCCAATAACATATAAAATGAAATAATTGTTATACATAAAATTTGAAATCTTTGGTATAAATTAATGAACCACATAATTTAACAAAATGAAATTACTTATAAGCCATGATGGAAAAAATATGTAAACTGATTACCACACAGTGAATAGGATGAAGAAGAAAATAAGAAAAAAAAATCTAAAGTCGGGTTACCAAAATAAGAAACCTTAGGTAGGTAAGAAATAAAATTCAAATATTGAAGACATTCTGTAAAATGATGTCACAAAATTCGCTAGGGATGAAAATCAGATTTATTTACCCTTTTCTGTAAAAATCGAAAATCATATTATCATAAATAATATTAGGAGATAAAAATTTGATGAAAATTGATAATAATATTTCAAATAATATTTAGGAGATAAAAATTTGATAAAAAATAAAAAAAAATAATATTTAGGAGATAAAAATCTGATAAAATTCGAAAATAAAATTTAAATTAATAGTTATGAGATAAAAATTTGATAAAAATCGAAAATAATATTTCAAATAATGTTAATGAGCTAAAAGTTGATAGAATACGAAAATAATAATTAGAATAATATTTAGGAGATAAAATATGATAACAATCAAAAATATCATTTAAAATAATATTTAGGGGAGTAAAATTTGATAAAAATTGAAAATAATATTTAGGAGACAAAAATTCGATAAAAATCGAAAATAATATTTAGGAGATAAAAAACCAATAAAAACATGATAAAACTCGAAAAAAATATTTAAAATATTATTTAGGAGATATAAATATGATAAAATTTGAAGATAATAATTAGGAGATACAAATCTGCTAAAAGTTGAAAATTATATTTAAAATTATATTTATGAGATAGAAATTTGATAAAATTAAAAATTATTATTTATAATAATATTGAGTAGATAAAAATTTGATAAACATAAAAAATAATAATTAGGAGACAAAAATCAGATAAAAATAAAAAGTAATATTTAAAATAATATTTAGGGGATACAAATATGATACAATTCAAAAATAATATTTAAAATAATATTAAGGAGATAAAAATTTGATAAAAATTGAAAAAACAAAGTTACAAATATGACATTAGGGTTTCTTAGGGTTGCCCTAGCGTTTCTTTCTTTTATATATAAGATTACCCTCAATTCCATGAAACCCTAATTCAAATCTAATTTCATGATTTACACCTCAATTTAACCTAATTTCACCGGTTAACAAATTTTGACCCATATTCCAATTTTGACCGCCACCGCCAGAGACTTCGGGCAATGATTTTTTTTCTGTTTTGTAAACTTGTTTTTTTCTTAAAACAAAATTATTTTAATTAATATTACTGTCTTGACCTGCTATGTTACTGTCTCCGACAGTAATTTAACTATCAGAGACATTTATTTAACTGTCTAAGACAGTAATGTTATTGTGTGAGACAGTAATTTTAGTGTATGAATTTTTTTTATCGTTTTGGCCTGCAATTTTTCTGTCTTCGACCATAATATACGGTCTCCAACCGTAATATTTCTGTTTCATCCAATAATATTACTGTTTGGGACAGTAATATTGTTGTTCGGGAAAGTAATATTCATAATATTACTGTTCGAGACATTAATATTAGTGTTCGGAACAGTAATGTTATTGGTTGGGACAATAATACTAGTTATATTACTGTTTTGGTATTCAATATAACAATCTCAGACAATAATTTTGGTGTTAACACGGTAACTTAGAGAGAAAAAAAATTTCAAAAAAAAAAAAGTCTAACGCCGAGACCGGCTGTCAACAGCGGTTGATCGGTCGAAAAAAAAATCAGAAAAAAAAATTCAAAAAGGAAAAGAAAAAAAAGGTCAACGTCGGAGAACCGCGCGGTCAATGCCAGAATCTGGCTGGAAAAAAATTTCAGAAGAAAATTTATTTTCTGAAAAAAAGTTATTTTAATTTTGTTTTTATGAAAATGGGGGTTAATGTGATATATTTGTTCAAATCCGGGCTCAATGTGCAATATTGATTAATTTAGAGTTTAATGGACGGAATTGATGAGAATTATATTATGGAAGGTATTTTAGATAAAAGACAAGAGGATGAGTTTATCTGCAAAACTATATTTTTGTCTGGACCTATGTGCATTTAAGTCCTTTATCATGGGCATATTTGTACGTTTAAATATAATGAGATACACATTAGTTAGGAAAGCTAGTGTGATATGGATTATGGACCTCCACGCCATTAACCATTTATTAAAGACAAAAGAGCCTCTATTACAAAGTTGAAACCTTAAGCTTACAGTGATAACTAAAATAAATGAAGTTGTTTGAATAAAATACAGGGGTTAATACGTTTGGTTACCTCGTAACATACAATGGCAACTTCAAATTAATTTTTTAAGGGCTTATTTTATATACACCACCCCTAGATGCCTAATAAACTAGGGGTGAACCCATGCCAAAAATAATTATTTGGCATACAATCAGGAGAGGCGATTGTATTATATTGCCCTTACATGCAATTTTCGGCCAAACTGCATTCAACATTTCTGGTCATGTGCTTACCATTTTCGCTGATTTATTTATATTTTTATGTTTTTGTTTTAAAAACATATTTGTTTATTTTATTATTTTTTATTAATATTGTTTTCAAAATTTTGTTTTAATTTTGTTTTAAATTAATATGTTTACTGTACTGAAAATAACTACATGTAATTGTAGGGCTGGAAAAAAAATGCCAATTACCATGTACCACGGTATACCTACCAAGAAATATCGAAAAATTACCGAAAGAACGGTTACCAATGTTTACGGTACGGTACTAGTACCGTACCATTACAATATGGTACGGTAGCGGTATTGTATTTCTAATACCACTGTAATACCGTACCGTACCACAATTTATATTTTATAATTCGATTAAGATATTTACTTCGATATTATTTTTTGTAATTATATTTTTTACTTGGAAGCTTATGAGTTGCAACAATTATTTTTACCTTAAGTTAGTGGTAGTGTATTTTGTTTTTCCGACCTAAGTTGAATTTTATAATTGGACATATATATTATGTTAAATTGTCATGTATGTTACCTATTGCAACCTAATTTTATTATATTTCATGGATGAATATTTTTTTTTACATGCATATACATGTATGTATAGTATTAGTAAAATATTTATTGTATGTACTAACTATTAAGTACAATCAAGTACTTAAGATATACTTAGTCGTTGTTCCATTAAACCACATTTATTTGGGTTTATATTCGTGTTTCATTGAAGCAAGTTATGTTTATTATTCATGATTATACACTCGGGCCTTCTTAGAAAATTAGATACACTAGAACTTTTTTCAATTGAGATTTACATATTTGTTAGCTCATTTGTTGTTTAATTTTTGATACAATCACCACGTACGGTAGAGTACCACGTACCGATTGTACCGTACCGAAAATAATGGTATACCAAACATTGGTATACTGAACATTTTGGTACGGTAACGGTATGAAATTTTCAATACCACAATGTACGGTAGGTACACGGTATCGAGCCAAATGTTTGGCAACCGTACCGAATCCACCCCTATGTAATTGTAGTAAACTATAGGCATTAGTAGTTATGTTCGTTTTTTACCCCATATTTTTTATCGATCAATTATGTACACACACGAATATTGGCTTATACAAAATAAATTCATAAACCCCAACAACAAAAATTTACAATTTGAATATTTATATTATAAATCACCTCATAACCAATAAAATAGTGGTGGAGGTGGTTATGGAGGCGGCTATGGTGAATTCACAAGAGGCGATTGTATTATATTGCCCTTACATGCAATGTTCGGCCAAATTGCATTCAGCATTTGGTCATGCATTTACCATTTTCGCTGATTTATTTATGTTTTTTTAAAACATGTTTGTTTATTTTATTATTTTTTATTAATACTTTTTTCAAATTTTTGTTTTAAATTAATATGTTTACTGTACTGAAAATAACTACATGTAACTGTAGTAAACTATAGTCATTAATAGTTATATTCGTTTTTTTTACCCCATATTTTTTGTCGATCAATTATGTACACACACGAATATTGGCTTATACAAAATAAATTCATAAACCGCAACAACAAAAATTTACAATTTGAATACTTATATTATAAATCACCTCATAACCAATAAAATAGTGGTGGAGGTGGTTATGGAGGCGGCTATGGTGAATTCACGAGAGGCGATTGTATTATATTGCCCTTACATGCAATTTTCGGTCAAACTACATTCAGCATTTCTGGTCATACATTTACCATTTTAATTCGCTGATTTATTTATGTTTTTATGTTTTTTTAAAACATTTTTGTTTATTTTATTATTTTTTATTAATAATTTTTTCAAATTTTTTGTTTTAATTTTTGTTTTAAATTAATATGTTTATTGTACTGAAAATAACTACATGTAACTGTAGTAAACTATAGTCATTAGTAGTTATGTTCGCTTTTTTTACCCCATATTTTTTGTCGATCAACTATGTACACACACGAATATTGGCTTATACAAAATAAATTCATAAACCGCAACAACAAAAAATTACAATTTGAATATTTATATTATAAATCACCTCATAACCAATAAAATAGTGGTGGAGGTGGTTATGGAGGCGGTTATGGTGAATTGCAACGGTTGTGGAGGCGGTGGGTATAGTGAGGATTCTTATGGAGGCAACTTTGGTGACTAGCGGCAACTATGTAGGCTGTGGGCTGTTGGGAATCGGACACATGTACGCAGCGGAAAACAAAAAATTTATGCGATTTAAACAAATTTAAAACACATAAACACATGCCCGATAATTGAAAATAATTAATTGCGTACCTTTGCGCTTCCAGCGAAATTAAAAACAACATATATGCTTAATAACTTAATCGAAATTAAATCAATTAGCATGCTCGCGTTTAAATAAATAACATGCTCGCAGTAATAAAACAATTTCATGTAAAATCATAAAATCATACATTGGATTCGAAGTTTTACCTCTTGAAGCGTGAGGTAGGCGCACTAAACGAAGCTAGATTGCCACGAAAACCAATCCGTGCAATCCAGGGCAGCAACAGCGCTGCAGCAGCGGCGGAGATCCAAGCTACGCCGGCGCGTCTGGTTCACGCGCTGACTCTGGGCGGCGCGTGGAGGCGCGTGCGTCGTCAGCTCGGTGACTGCTCCTCGATTCTTCGACCTTCGATCTTCATGTGTGTGCAATACCTATTAATCAAGTATTTATAGTGTCTTGCATAAAACCCTAATGGGTTTCAGTTGGACCGCGCCCAACAGCTTAAGTTCGTTAGTTCTTTTACTTGCTCGTCTCTCTCAATTCAATGATCGGAAAATTGTAACGATTACATTTTCGGAATCATTATAATGTCCTCGTCATTACGAGTGCCAACTCTCGATTTCCAACTTTCCAAAAGTGGAAACCCTAATTCAGTGCACTTTCTAAATTTGGAAACTTCCCGATTTAGAAAGTCCACTAATATGTTTGCCTATTCTTTTCCTTTCATTATTCTCATTGGATGACCCAATCATATTGACTTCCAATCATGCAAAGACAAACCATTTTATCTCTGACCGTTTATTCAAAGATCTCATGTGCACGAGCAGTGTGACCCTCGATGGTTCAGGTGTAAGCTAGCCGTGGGCCCACAACCCTTTGTGGTCAAAACTCGTCCCTTAGAGTTACGATTAAGATGAAACTCATTTCACCTTAATCACCCAACGAATCAAGATTGGCGTCTAGCAACTACGCGTCATGATTCCCTAGATACAAATGAAGTGCCTGCAAGAACCTTCAGATGTAGTTAGCGTACATTACGATCCCTTCGATTCATATGTCCCGATTGAAATAGAGGCATTGGTTCATCGAGACCTCTTATTTGTTCAACGACGGTGCGATCGTTCTAAGTGTTGTAATCGTTACGTGCATGACTTAGAGAACTGAATTCTCTAATCATCACTTAGTCAGCTCTGGCCAGAGACTTAGAGAGACTACAAACGGTAAGAATACATTGGACATCCAAGACTATTCTAGCGATCGAATCCCCGAATACAATGCACAGACCTCCCACTAGATTTCGGACTGCACGAACACTGGCCCTTGGGGTGGTCCTCGGTGGAACTCAGGGACAGGTCACGATACAGCTGGTCCTCTAGTGAAGTAACGGTGATGTCTAGGTCATAAGGACTAATGGTGTACAACTATTGGGAACCACGTAGAGATTTCTAGGGTGAGGGAGTTCAGTGAACTCGTCAACTTACGAGCACTCACTTATGCATGTCGATATCACAATACCGTTTACTGATTAGATGCAGTACACATACACTAAGTGCTAGTCTCTTAATGGGAAAGGCCGATATCCTCATTGGTGGCGTAACCCTTCGACTAGGAACACATTTAACATTTATAATACTTAAGTAAATATCTCATGATCCTAACGATCAATTATTAGTACTTCTGATAACTGTAAGGACTATATCTATGCTTGTGACAAAGGGACAAAGATATAGAATGCCAAGTTGTTTTATCATTAATACGAAAAATGTTCGTTTATTACCATAATAAATGTGAAAAACCACAGCCACAAGTTGGCTTATTTGTCACCTACTCTAACATGGGCATGGTGGAGGTGGTTAGGACGGTGGTGCTAGAGGTTATGGTGGGGGTGGTTATGGCGATAGAGGATGCGATGACTATGGCGGTGGCTGCGACTGTGGTGATGGTGGTTGCAGATCTAGGGTTTTATTTTGGATGAGCGTGGATGACTATAAGTGAATATGGATTACTGTGAGTGTACACGGCTGGCTGGCGGCTAGGGTTGAAAGAGGGACTTAGAGTTTTCGAATTGTGTGAGTACAGATGACTATGGGTGAGTACGGATTACTACGAGTTCCTACTAGTGTCTATAAGGACTCCTGTCAAAAAGAATAAAAAATAATATTTTACTTTTTTTTATAATTTTCAATATTATGTAGAAATACCTACGCGCAAGTGCACGTATCGAACAAGTAATATAGTGGATAATTAAGTCTGAGTATCGATCCCACGAGGAATATTCCTAATGTCTAATCCTAAGCGCTAGATTCTACCAATTATATTCAAGCTCACCCTACATAGTCGAATTTGGAGAAGATTAACTAAATAAAACTAAAATGTTAAATGCAAATTAAATAGCAAGAAAAACAAATAAACACGGAGATTATCAAATTAAACAAGCCTAGGATTTTTTCTTCCCACTATCTGATTATTGATCTCCCCCAATTCCCTCAATAATGCAAGCAATTAACATGGATTACTAACTTGAGGTCCTAAATTAATTATAATCCGCTTTCACGTGTATTATGATTCTATTGTTCTAGACTGAATTATTGTATTTGTACGCAATTAAATCTAGAACAAAGCATTAAGCGCAAACCTCAATAATGGCTACCTAAGAGGTTAACTATATTCCTATGCTAACACAACAAATGTTCTTCTACCACAGTTCTAATTGTTAAACAGATCTTCCGATTCATGCATTCAACAATAACAATAACGCACATAAATTGATCAAGTTCATGCACTTAAGAAATCATGTCGAAGAAATAATCCAAAATTAATACTTGCATAAAATAATCCATAGGATTCGAATAAAACCGTAGAAATAAAGACTTAGCTACTCGTAATTCTTATGATAAAGAAAATAAACTTCATAAAAGAAATAATAAAAACTATGCATGAGTGTTCGTCGATCCTCGCTCTTCGCGTTTTGTGGTGTTAAATTTCATCCTCATGGTGTAGAAACTTGTTGCTTTTATAGACTTTTCTTGATAAGGAATAGTAGAAACCTAATAGGATTCAATTGCCGTCACTTTGCCCCACCCGGATATGTTCTTCAATTTTTACCATGTTGGAGTCCAAAACTTGGAAAATAAGAATTATAGCCGTTGCAAATAGCTCCTCATTGCCGCTGGAATCAGGTGATTTGGAGTTCGTATGAGAGAGATATGATTGAAATTGTGCACACTACAAAAGCTGTTGGGAGATTCCTTTTTTCAATATGATTTATTTCCTTATTTGCAAATTTTTTTTTTCTTCTTCATTATTTTTCGTTCATGGACACTTAATCTCATTTTTCACCTATAAAACACAAAATCTATCAATTAAAACACAAATATAATTAAATTTAAACAAATGATCAATGTAAAATAAACATATTGAGTGTAAAATCTACACTCAACACTTCACCTAGTATCTCTTCTTAAATAATGAGGGGAGTCACCACCTTCAAAAAATATATAGGTTTTTTTTTTTTTTTTTTTTTTGTGTTTCAGAAGTAAATAACTAATTCTAATTTTCTTTAAAAAAACCAAAAATAAAAAATGTAGAATTTTGATATTATAAATATGACTAGAAATTAAAGTCATTAGAAATTTGTCGAAATATACTCGAAATTCATCAAAGCAAAAATATATGATGTTGAAGTTGAACACTAAATCACCAAAAGCCTCCGCATGAACACTATGACCTCCGCCCTCGGAATCTGCAAGAAGTTGTTGAATTCTTTAAACCTTCAAAGACAATTTTAGAAATCAATCATGTATGGGTCGTTGTTAGATGAAAACAAACATTGGGGTGTTTTTAGTAATTATGGATACCTGACGTGTTTTTCGCTAACTAGACCACACTATAGTTTGGTGTCAGTTATGGCTTTACTAATTTTCATTTAACTGAAGAGTATTATAGACCTTTCATATTTTTGTGTTAAAATATTTGGTCAACCGTTAATCAGCCTATCGAGGGATACTTATTCATAATGGGGTGCAGTCAAAAAATTCTTTTACAAAAAAGTCCACACATTATCAGAGCTGTGCAAGAGACTAAAATAGCCCATCATATTATAATATGCTTCAATTTCATCATTTAAATTTATTTAACCTCAAGTTGACCCCAAATTTCACAAATTATTCAATTTTGAACCAAAACTCAATTTTGAGTACAATTTTGCCAGTCGCCGCCGTTGAAATTTTTTTCCTTCCTGATTTTTCCGCCGGTTTCCGACGTTGATTTTTTTTTTTTCTTTAACATCATTTTATCCCGTTCAAACATCAATATTGTTGTGGTTGACAGTAATATTAACTATATTACTGTTAAACACTAATATTAACTATACTACAGTTTAACACAACAATATTGATATATTAATCTCTAGCATAGTAATATTAACACAACGAAAGTCATTATTATTTTATATTTGAGTAATATTAATATGTAGGCCGATCAACAAAGGTAAACATAATAAAAAGTCAAAAGAATTAATAATGAAATGGTTACCAGTAATATTACCGTCAACCACAGTAATATTATGGTGTTTACAGTAACATTACAATAGTAGACAATAATATTATTACGTTAATATAATTACGTTGACTTGTCAACAAATCAAAAAAAAAATTAAAAAAGCCAACAAAAATAATAATATTGTCGTTGATTGTAATATACTGCAATGACAATACAATTATATAAATGTACTATAAAAAAGTACAATTACGTTAATGTACTGTCAACGGCCGTAAAATTAATGTATGCGACTGTACAATACGGTCAACGTTTAGCGGCGGACGTAAAAATATGGATAAAAATTTTAGGAAAAAAAATCACAAAAAAAAAATCAACGCCAGAAACCGGCGGCGGAAAAAGCAGATCGATAAACAAAAAAATCGAAAAAGTCAACGCCGGAGACCCCGGCAAAACAATAATTTCAGAAAAAAAAAAAAAAAGTAAAAAGACAAGTCAAAATTGGAATTTTGTGATCAAAATTGATTAAATTGGGGATACAATTAAGTTTTGGTGTAAGTTTGTCATATACATTAATTTTTTCTTTATTTATAATATATATTAAAGGGACGGGCTTACTGGCGAAAGATATATAACCCCTGAACCTAGAGTAATAAAAATGATTGGTCAGGGGGTTTTGTACAAAAACCTCAATTATGAATACGTGGCGTTTTTTTTTTTTTTTTGGTAATTTACCTAATTTTTAAGGACAAATGGCAAAAAGGGACATGACAATGAACTTAAATGCACATTGGTCCACAAAAAAAAAAAGTCTTTCAAATAAGGGGTAATATGACAAACACCCCTCATTCAATTTTGACTTCTTGATAAATCCATTTTTTTAATTGATATTTGTTATAAATCCAATTGATTGAAATTATCCAAAATACCCCTATTTAATATTACTGAAAATTACCATATTATATTATTTTCAAAAATCCATTATTTTTTTGGTAGATTTAAAATCCCCTTATTTTCTCCCAACACCATCCCCCAATTATCTCAATTATCTCCCCTCTCACGCATTTCAGTATTAGTTTTATAATTTTTTTTTTTAATTTTTTATATGATTTTTTTTATATTAATTTAAAATAAAAATTGGTTTTTTTTTTACATTAACTTTTTTTAAATTATTCATATTTTAAAAAAATTGAAATCCACTACATATGAAAAACCACTAAATTTATCAAAAACCACTGTAAAATTAAAGTAAAAATTGCTATAAAATAAGCATAATCCACATTAATATTAACGTAACCAATATGTAATTAATGAAAACCACTCTATAATTAACGAAAATCACTATGTAATTAACAAATTTCATTCTAAAAATTCACTAAAAACTTATCAATTAACAATAACCACTATATAATGAAAACCACTCTATAATTAACAAAAACCACTTTATAATTAAACGAATTCCATTACGAAAATCCACTATGTAATTAATGAAAACCACTCTATAATTAATAAAATCACAATGTACATGTAATTAACGAATTCCACTACGCATAAGCAAACATATTCATACATCTACGATTCTCTCGAGATAACACATGATTGAGATGTTGGGCTTCGATAAACCACTGAAGAAACTAACAATTAAAAAAACTTATTGATAAAAACTAAAAATGTGAACTGCAAATTCAAAAAAAAAAAAAAAAAAAGAAATCACAGAAAGCTATTTAATTGAAAAATTTAGTGATAATGGCCATCGAAATGATGAAGACTAATAACAACAACATCAGTTATATCAATTTCCAAACCCTGCCGCCGCACTGAGCACCTCCACACAATCTCCAATGGAAATAAATAAATAAAAACTCCATAACTGAAAAACTCCAAAGTCAAGATGGCGAAAACAAAACCAAATATTCATGGATCAAATCGATATAAAAAATATTAGTGAATCCCATAAAATATTTTCTTATAGCTAATGATCAAAGAGAATATCTTCTACTTGCTGCTGTAAAGAAACACAGAGAAGAAGAATATGAAGAAAATCAAATTCAAATCCATTTTCATATCCAATTGCTTACTTCTTCTTCTTCGATCACCAATTTCTACAGATGAATCCACCATTAAAGAACAACAATTTCACATCAAAGCATCCGATTTTCCAAATGTGTTTCTCTTTGGAGCTTCCACTTATGCTTATCGAGTCTGTATTTCTCTCTCTCTCTCTCTCTCTCTGAAACAAATTTATCGTACTCTTCATCTTCTAATTATAGATCGAAGGATGCGGCGGGTGGTGGGGGGCTACAGTGATAGCAAAATAAAGTGGCAGGAGTGTGGTGGTGGTGGTTGTTGGATTCGTGGTGTGGGGGGGTGGATTTGCTAGAGAAGATGATGGCAAAATAAATTAGCAGGGGCGGTGGTTGGATTGGTGTTGGGGGGGGGAAGGAGAGTGGGTGTTGAAGAGAGATAATGTTATTAATCTAGGGTTAAACACAAGGGTATAATAGTGATACACAATTAATTTTTATTAGTTAAAAATATTTTGGATTTATCTTAAAATTATAAAAAAAAATTGGACTCATTGTAACTGTACATGTGTAACTAGGGAATTTTGGCAAATAACCCCTTCAAATAAACTCAACCCCATGTCTTTAGTCTAAAATACCCTCCATAATATAATATTTATCAATTCCATCCATGATACTTTAACTTCCTTAATATTACACATTGACATCGGATTTAAACAAATATATCACATTAACCCCCGTTTTAATAAATTTTTTGAAAAAATATTTTTTTTTTCATAAAATAATTTTTTTCTAAAAAATATTTTCTGGCCAGATTCCGGCGTTGACCAGAGGGTTCTCCAGCGTTGAATTTTTTTATTTTTTCTGAAATTTCTTTCCAGCCGGTCAATCGCCGTTGGCCCGCCGGTCTACGGCGTTGACTTTTTTTTTTCTTTTTTTTTGAAATTATTTTTGGTAGAAAAAAAATATTATAATTAAAATTACTGTATTGACTGCTAAATTACTTTTTCAGACAGTAATGTTACTGTTTGGGACAGAAATATTATGAATATTATTTTCTCGAACAATAATATTACTAATATTACTGCCCCAAACAATAATATTATTGCATGAGACAGTAATATTACGGTCGGAGACAGTAATATCATAGTTGAAGACAGCAAAATTGCTGGCCAAGACGATAAAATTAATTAATACAGTAAAATTACTGTCTCAGACAGTTACATTACTGTTGGAGACAGTAAATTAGCAGGCAATACAGTAATATTAATTAAAATATTTTTTTTTAAGAAAAAACAAAATTGAAAAAAAAAAACAATTAATAGTTAAATTACTGTCTCCGACAGTTAAATAACTGCTAGAGACAGTAATTTAGCAGTCAAGACTAGGGGTGTGCATTGGTTAGGCTGGTTAAAAACCAATCCAACCCATCCAACCGACTTTGGTAAGTATTGGAAACCGTTATCGACCCAATTTACATGGGTTGGGTGATGGTTGAAAACCAATTTAGTGGGTTGGTTGATGGGTCATCCATCTAAATATTTTTTTTAATTTTTTTTAATATTTTATTAGTTGTTACACGCTATATTTTTTATGAATTAAATATGACTAGTTCAATAATATTCAAATAAAAAAAATTCAAAACATTACGGACCATATGTATTGCAATTAAACATAAATTGTTCAAGAAATAATAATCGTCCAAATATTTAGGCTATATGTCTTAATATTAAAATAGTTCAAATTAGATAATTAGGTTAGATTTATTGTTTTTAGGATTTTGGTCAATATTAGATAATTTAATAAATGTTGTAAATCGCCCTAATGATATTGCTTTTCGGTTTGATGATTGTGGAAAATAAAGTATAGCAACAATAATAAAAGATAGAGAGATAATGCAAAGACAAAAATCCGTAGAGAGAGAGATTAATAAGGGTGTAAATATGGGGGAGGGAGAATTCCATTATATAGGTGAAAAACCACCAGGAGTTACAAGAAAAGTTACACAAGAGGTTATTCTACCACTAACACATAATGGGAAGACATGGGGTAGGTTAGTGATTTAGTGGGGAGTTAGGTGGTTGTGTTAGGAAACCCCACACACATATTATTTACAACACTCCCCCTTGGGGATTCCTATCAAAACCACTATTGTGCATTTCATGTTGCCTCATTAAAACCTTACGAGTAATAAAACCCAGTGGGACAAAACAACCTCGGTTAGGAAAAAGAGTACAACGCACAATCTTTCCAATCAGCTATATTGCCTCGTTAAAACCTTTAGCGGGTAACCAAAAACCCTGTGGGAAAATAAATCCCGCAAAAAGGAAAAAGAGTACAATAGGGCATCTAGGTATCTTCTGGATACTGAGTACCTACAGGGTACTCCCCCTCAAGTTAACTCCCCCTGATGTCTATAAGGGAGCGAGCTCAGATAATCTACGCAGGCCAATAGCCTTAACATGTTTTTCAAAAGTGACTTTAGGTAATGACTTAGTAAATAAATCAGCGCAATTATCCTGACTTCTGATCTGCTGGATCATTATTTGTTTGAGCTCTTGTTATTGCTGATTGAAGAAAAACTTTGGAGCTATATGCTTGGTGTTGTCACCTTTAATGAAGCCCGTCTTCATTTGCTCAATGCACGCTGCATTATCCTCGAATATGATCGTAGGATCTTCTGTGGTAGCCAATCCACAGGAATCTCGAATATGCCCATTCATGGCTCTAAGCCAAGTACATTCACGCACTGCCTTATGAAGTGCTAAAATCTCTGCATGATTCGATGAGGTGGCAACTAAAGTCTGTTTTGTAGACCTTCAAGACACAGCTGTGTTCCCAATGGTAAACACATATCCAGTTTAGGAACGAGCTTTGTGTGGGTCTGACAGATACCCAGCGTCAGCATAACCCACAAGCTTTGCATCCTTTAATGATGCATAGGGATAGGACAAACCCATGTCTATTGAACCCTTAAGGTAACGAAATACGTCCTTTACACCATTCCAATGGCGGCGTGTTGGTGTTGAGCTAAACCTTGCTAGCAAATTTACCGCAAATGCGATATCAGGTCGAGTACATTGAGTTAAGTACAATAATGCGCCTATTGCACTTAGGTACGGCATTTCAGGTGCTAACACTTCTTCGTCCTCCTCCACAGGACGGAACGGATCCTTCGACCTATCCAATGATCGGACTACCATAGGCGTGCTCGATGGTTTCGCTTTATCCATATTAAAGCGTCTTAACATCTTCTGGATGTAGTTCGATTGATGGACCAAAATTCCATCAGCATGGTGTACTATCTCAAGTCCGAGACAGAAATTAGTCCTACCGAGATCTTTCATCTCAAACTCATGTTTTAGGAGTTGGGCTGTTTCACGGACTTCTTCAAGAGTCCCAATCAAATTCATATCATCAACATAAACTGCTACAACAGCAAACCCAGAACATGTTTTCTTAATAAACACGCAAGGACAAATATCATTGTTCACGTATCCCCTTTCGAGCAAGTATTCACTTAGGCGATTATACCACATTCTTCCAGATTGTTTCAAGCCATAAAGTGATCGTCTCAACCTAACTGAGATCGTGTTCCGTGGTCTGGAACTAATTGCTTCGGGTAATCGAAGTCCTTCAGGGACTTTCATATATATACTCGTATCTAGATCCCCATATAGATAAGCTGTGACCACATCCATGAGCTGCAAAGTCAGTTCCTCGGATACAACCAAACTGACTAGATATCTGAATGTAATAACCTCCATAACAGGAGAATATGTCTCCTCAAAGTCAATCCCAGGTCGCTGAGAAAACCCTTGTGCTACGAGACGAGCCTTATATCTCATAATCTCGTTTTTCTCATTTCTTTTCCTTATGAATACCCATTTATACCCCACGGGTATCACTCCAGGAGGTGTAGGAGCTACCGGCCCAAACACTCCTCTTTTTACCAATAAGTCGAACTCAGCCTGGATTGCTTTTTCCCAATTCGGCCAATCATCCCTCTGTTTACATTCATCAATTGATCGAGGCTCAATATCATCACTCGATACAATTTCAGTTGCTACTGTGTAAGCAAACACATCATTGATGATTATTTCATCCCGATGCCACACCTCATTCATGCATGAATAACTAACCGAGATTTCTCTATTCTCGGGAATGGATACTAATATCGAGGCGTCCCCCGATTTCGTCTCCAAGACGGATCCATAGTCCGGAACTATTTCATGAGATGGATCGGGTGGGATCCCATTATTGCTATTGCTAACCTCATTCAACTGTTGGGCATTCATCCGCTTCCGGGGATGAGAATCCTTTGATCCAATTGGTCTCCCCCTCTTCTGGGCAGGGAGATATGATTGGTTAGCAGGGACTGATGGCCTTCCCACGTTTTGTCCTTCTGGGACTTCTATCCTTGCAGGCACGTTTGCAGCTGGTATATGAGATCTCGTCACTTTTTCTAAGTCAGAGAATGAGTCTGGCATATTATTGGCTACTTTATGTAGATCTATAAGTCTACTTACCTCAAACTCTCTGACTGAAGTAGGGGGATCATGATGAGACACAGTGGGGTCATTCCACACGACTTCACGTCGTTCTTCAGGAACGTTAGTGTGAACGTTCTTTCCTCCCCCTAACGGCGGGAAGACGGTCTCATCAAAGTGACAGTCCGCGAATCGAGCGGTAAAGAGATCGCCTGTCAAGGGTTCTAAATATCGTATTATAGATGGTGATATATAACCAACATAAATTCCCAATCTACGTTGAGGTCCCATCTTGGTCCGTTGTGGCGGAGCAATCGGCACATAAACTGCACACCCAAATGTGCATAAATGAGAAACGTTTGGTGTACTTCCGGACACCAGCTGTAATGCAGAATATGGTTGGGTTGCAGTGGGCCTCAATCGCAATAACATAGCCGCATGCAATATTGCATAGCCCCAAGCAGAGATTGGAAGTTTGGTGCGCATTACCAAAGTTCGTGCAATCCTCTGTAAATTTTTAATAAATGCCTCTGCAAGGCCATTTTGGGTATGAACATGTGCTACGGGATGTTCTATGTCAATATCTAAGGACATGCAATATTCGTCGAAAGACCGCGACGTAAACTCTGCAGCATTATCCAGTCGAATAGACTTAATGGGATAATCTGGATAGTGTGCTCTCAACCTTATTATTTGAGAGAGGAGTTTAGCATAAGCAGCATTCCTCGTAGACAACAAATCGACCTGTGACCACTTAGTCGAAGCATCAACTATCACCAAAAAATATTTAAAAGGTCCACATGGTGGTGAGATGGGGCCACATATATCTCCTTGGATTCGTTCCAAGAAGCCAAGAGAATCTTTACTAGTTTGTGCATAAGCTGGCATAGGATCAAGTTTTCCAATAGAACAGGGTACACATATCTTATCATTGTGTACAAGATCCTTATTCGTTAGTGGATGCCCAATAGATGTGTTAATAATTCGGCGCATCACGCTTTGACCCGGATGTCCCAGTCGGTCATGCCATAGAAAATATTTGCTCGAATCACTAGACTTCGAGCAATCGACAAGGTGTGCTTCTGGCACTCGAATTCTGGTCCTATATAACCCTATCGAAAGTCCCTCTAATTTTTCCAAGGTACGCTTCTGGCCGTACACGTTAGAGGTGATGCACATATATTCGATCCCCTTTTCATCGGTTGTTTCAACATGATAACCATTGGCTCGAATATCTTTAAAACTCAACAACGTTCTACTGGAACGTGGAGAATAAAGAGCTTCTCTAATGGTCAGAATTGTGCCATGAGGTAACATAATATGGGCATTACCATAACCATCTATTATACTAGATGTGCCTGATATAGTAGTCAAAGAAGTCTTACTAGGCATGAAACTAACAAAATATGACTTATCCCTAAGGATAGTGTGCATAAATGAGAAACGTTTGGTCAATCGCCGTTGGCCCGCCGGTCTACGGCGTTGACTTTTTTTTTTCTTTTTTTTGAAATTATTTTTGGTAGAAAAAAAATATTATAATTAAAATTACTGTATTGACTGCTAAATTACTTTTTCAGACAGTAATGTTACTGTTTGGGACAGAAATATTATGAATATTATTTTCTCGAACAATAATATTACTAATATTACTGCCCCAAACAATAATATTATTGCATGAGACAGTAATATTACGGTCGGAGACAGTAATATCATAGTTGAAGACAGCAAAATTGCTGGCCAAGACGATAAAATTAATTAATACAGTAAAATTACTGTCTCAGACAGTTACATTACTGTTGGAGACAGTAATTTAGCAGGCAATACAGTAATATTAATTAAAATAATTTTTTTAAGAAAAAACAAAATTGAAAAAAAAAACAATTAATAGTTAAATTACTGTCTCCGACAGTTAAATAACTGCTAGAGACAGTAATTTAGCAGCCAAGACTAGGGGTGTGCATTGGTTAGGCTGGTTAAAAACCAATCCAACCCATCCAACCGACTTTGGTAAGTATTGGAAACCGTTATCGACCCAATTTACATGGGTTGGGTGATGGTTGAAAACCAATTTAGTGGGTTGGTTGATGGGTCATCCATCTAAATATTTTTTTTAATTTTTTTTAATATTTTATTAGTTGTTACACGCTATATTTTTTATGAATTAAATATGACTAGTTCAATAATATTCAAATAAAAAAAATTCAAAACATTACGGACCATATGTATTGCAATTAAACATAAATTGTTCAAGAAATAATAATCGTCCAAATATTTAGGCTATATGTCTTAATATTAAAATAGTTCAAATTAGATAATTAGGTTAGATTTATTGTTTTTAGGATTTTGGTCAATATTAGATAATTTAATAAATGTGATGTAAAATAGAAATTTGAAATTAAAAATATTAAACATTTTAAATAAAATTAATAAATAATGAATTAATAAATAAAAATGGTTGGCCGATATTACCCGACTAACCAACTTTTTAGCAGATTAGAAACCATGATCGACCCAACCATACATGGGTTGGTTGACATTATCCACCCAACTTAAATGGGTCGGTTGATGGTTGATTATCCGTCACAAATAACGGGTTGAAAATGGGTTGGTTGGTGATTAAAACCGATCCATGAACAACCCTATCCAAGACAGTAATATTAATTAAAATATATTTTTTAAGAAAAAAAAAAGTCAATTAACAGTTAAATTACTGTTTCCGACAATTAAATTACTGTTGGAGACACTAATTTAGCAGCCAAGACAGTAATATTAATTAAAATATTTTTTAAGAAAAAAAAGAGTTAATTAAGTAACTAATTAAGCAGCTAAGACAGTAGTATTAATTAAAATACTTTTTTAAGGGAAAAAAAAAAGTCAACGCCGGAGACCAATCTATTCTTAATTTTTTAAGTACCCTTGTCATACGACTATTTCCTATTTGCCCAATTTTTTTAAATATAATAATTTTGTTTACCAATCTATTCTGAATTATTTTATGTTCTAGTATGTGAAAGTTTTTGTGAAATCCTGGATTCTTAATTCTATCTACCAAAGTATTCAAGTAATTTCCTTTTTAGATTTATGCTAGTAGCAAATGAAACATATTTATGATCAGGTCAGTTGTTAAGGAACCAGTCAAGAATGTGACTTGATCAGCAAAATTATTAGAAAATAAAATTTGACAACAAAATAGTTTAATACTGTGAAGATAAATGGTAATAGCAAATAGAGAAATCTTCATTATTCAGATGTCTCCCTTCGTTTACTTTTTTTTGTTGTTACCACTTGTTGTGCTAGTACTAGGAAACAATGATGATTGTATGCAAACCAGTTGCAGAGACGATGGCCCGATAATTCGGTTTCCTTTCAGGTGTAAAAATCAGCAACCTCGGCATTGTGGCTATCCAGGTTTCGATTTATACTGCGACCATAAAAACGATACTGTTCTTGTGCTTCCCTTCTCTGTAAATGTTGTTGTGAACAAAATCAACTATTGATTTGGTTCGTGGGGCTTCCGTCTTCCTCAAGTCACCTTGGTCCGTACTCCGGTGAGGGTACCTGCAACGCCGGGAGGGGTTCCCGGCGGGAGAGCTCCGACGATCAAGTCAGTGATCGGAAAAAATGAGTATAAATGCAATGTAGTAGTAAATGATGTATTTTTCGTGTGTGTGTGTGTTTAGTGATCCTTCTATTTATAGATGAGGAAACCTTGGCCTCCAAGGTTTTCCTTTTTTAGGGTTTGCTTTCCCCTCAAGTCAAGTATTTTGGGCCTCTCTTATTGGGCCTGTTTTAGGTCACGCATGTACTGGAGTACGAGTCATGGCGTTGCCAGCTCGCCGTTCGGAGATCGCGGTCCGACATTGTGTCTTGTGATAGTAAATTGGCCCTTCTCAGTTTGTATTTATTCGTCTTGTCACAGTGGCCCGTATCAACTATCTATCTCAAAGAATTCTGGTTTACGACCGAGAAATATGTCTTCCTAAAAAGCTGCATGATCTAAACTTATCTGCTTCCCCTTTCCATGTCTTGAAATATTTCTTAGACGATTATACCCTGTTCTGATCCGCCAAGAAGAGACTTAGGTAACGTAATCCCTTGCCTTGGCGATTCCATGTACCAAATCTATGCCGTTAATTCGAAAACGTCGCTTGAATCACTTCCTTTGACTTCTTGTACCAAAACATCTGAATTTAAATCTGTTCCGCTGGGAATATTTCAAAAATCCAACTTCTCTTTGGAATGGTTTGAACCAGCATGTTGTGAAGATGAAGGCAAGAGATGCAGCTCGTTTAATTCTACTACATCGAATCGTCATATTCGGTGTCTTACAACCACAATTCCTAATGGAGCAAGAAAGAAGAAATTAATTGAAGGTGAACATTTTATCTATTCCTGTTTTGAAATTTTTAAGCAACTAATGGATTGGTTTAAGAATCTGACATATATGTTCTATTTCAAAGGTTTTGGTTCCATTATGCCGCGATAATACTAGCGGCTTTTGTCTATCTTTACATCAGAGTTAGAATCTACCGAGAGAACCAAACGATGATTGGGAAGTTTTTGCGAGATTACAAAGCCCTTAAGCCGAGTAGATTTTCATACTCCGATATAAAAAGGATTACTCGTCAATTTAACGAGAAATTGGGTGAAGGGGGTTATGGAATTGTTTACAAAGGTAAGTTGAATAACGAAATAGACGTTGCGGTAAAAGTACTCAACAATTCCAACGGCAATGGAGAGGAGTTTGTGAATGAAGTAAGTACGATTGGGAGAATACACCATGTCAACGTTGTCCGTCTTCTCGGATTTTGTGCCGATGGATTTCGAAGAGCTCTTGTTTATGAATTCTTACCAAACGGTTCATTAGAAAAGTCCATTTTCCAAGCGGGTTCGAATAGAATTAATCTTGATTGGGAAAAGCTAAAGGATATTGCATTGGGCGTAGCCAAAGATATAGAATATCTACACGAGGGGTGTGATCAACAAATACTCCATTTCGACATAAAGCCACAAAACGTCTTGTTGGACCACAACCTCAACCCGAAGATATGCGATTTCGGCCTTGCAAAGTTGTGCTCAAAGGAACAAAGTGCAGTGACAATGACTGCGGCTAGAGGAACAATGTGCTATATTGCACCTGAAGTACTCTCCAGGACTTTAGGGAGGGTTTCGTATAAGTCCGATGTTTTAGCTTCGGAAAGTTGTTGCTCGAAATGGTAGGAGGGAGGAAAAACGAGAATCATAATGTAAATAATACTAGTCAAGTATATTTCCCTCAATGGATATACAATCATATAAATGCGGAGGATAATGCAATGTGGGCACAAATTGATGAAGAAGGAAATAGTATAGCAAGAAAAATTAGTTTAGTAGGGTTGTGGTGTATACAGTGGTGTCCGACAGATCGTCCGTCAATGAAAATTGTGGTTCAAATGTTGGAGAAGGAGACAATGGCGATCTCACAATGCCTCCAAATCCATTTCCAGCTACTACGAATTCTGTTGGTGCCGGGCATTATCAAACTGAGATGGCTATCATATTAGAAGAGTAGTTGTTCTCTTTTTTGTTTTCCATTGTAGAACTTTGTTGTGTTGTTTGTAAGAAAAAAATAAAAAAACTTTATTGTATTGAAGCTACTAAATTCCTGAAAGAGCTTAATAATATGATCTCTTATGTTGATATTTGATCCTTTCATTTTGCAAATTAATCAATCAAATCAACCATAATCTATCTACCCTACACTTAATCTACCCTACCTTTAAAAGCATGATTTTTTTAGTTTCTTAATTTTTTTGTGATATATTTTACCCTTACTTAGTAAACTACACTACATATTATTTATGGTTAATAAAGTAAAAATGTTATTGATATTTCAATATTATTAATATTTCAATTAATGCATTTAATGAGTATATCATGTTCTCCCCTACTTCAGAAATACGATTTTTTGTTTATCTTTATAACATAATGAAAAGTCATGCACATTTTCTCTTTCTATTATATTTCTTTGGTTTTGTTTTGTATTTTCTCTACTTTTTCTTTATAGTAATTCCATTCGTATTTTTCATTTTTCAACTACACAACTCTATTTTTCAAAATAAATAAACGAGAAAGTAACAATTGCTTTTAATTTTTTGACAAGCTAAAAGAATGATGAGTAAATTACAAACACCCCTGAGTTGAGGTATAATTATAAAAATCCATTTTTTGTATAATTGCATCCGCGCTTGTATTAGGCCAACAGGAGGGTTATGCTCGTCTCAAGACACGCGAGCTTATTTCACCGAACTCGTCTAAAACCACATGAGTTCTATTTATTTTAATTAGTTTTAAATTTTAATTTTCTTAGTTTATGTTGCTCGTGCGAAAACGCGAGCAGATCTATTGTTCTCGCGGGCCTGCACACGAACATTTATAAATTTGCTCACTCGTTTTCACATGAGAACTTTTATTTTATTTATTTATTTTTAATTAAATACTAATTCAGTTTTTATGTTAAATTATAGATGGCCGGAGGTAGAGGGAAAAGTTTAATGAGTCAAGTTGTGGGAAAAGGTAAGAGTTTGATGAAAGCTTTGGGTGGGAAGTCGAACAATCCGGATAATCCGGATCGTATTAGAGATCGGGGACTTCTTGCATCCGATCGTAGAAGAAAAGCGTGGGCAAGAGAAGAAGCGAAGAGAGCGAGAGAAGAAGCTATTTGCAGTCGGAGCCGGGCCTTCGGTACCTATTGTTGATGATTTTCAAGTCGGTCACATTCGTACTCCGTTGCAGTATGAGTCCGATTAGACACTGCCAGGGGCCAGGTTTGACCCGGACCCGACCCAAAGACCGCCCCATACACTAAAATAATAAACTATGAAAATAAAAATAAACACGGCCACGGCCCGGATTTAATTAGTTTTTAATTTTTTTTTCTTTAGTTTGGTGGAATTAATTTAATAGCAGGAAGCAACTAGGAAACACTTTTACGGAACATTGGTGGTCCCCACCCTTTGAATATTAATTCAATTATTTTCTTCCCATACATTTATTTCTGATTTCATTTGACTAAAATAGCATTGCATAATTTTACAGTCTTCGGTATTTTATTTTTCCTCAATCATTGCATGGAAAAGTCAAGCATTCAAAGATTTTACTCGGATGAAGTTAATATTTTGGGAAATTAGCAGCACCCTCTCAATTGGAGAAATGATACGAGGTACCACTCAAATAAATAATTTGACAATACGATTAAATAATTTGACAATACAATTACCGTAAACAATATTACTGTCAACTATATCAATATTAATTTACTTTTTCGTTTAATTTGTTGACCGGTCAACCTAATAATATTAATGTGGTTATAGTAATGCTATTATGATTGACAGTAATATTACTATTACCCACATCAATATTAATTTTTTTTGGCTTTTATGTTTGTCATTGTTGAACGATCAATATATTAATTTTACTGTATTAAACAATAATAGTTGTTTTTGTTGTGTTAATATTAATGTGCTAATGAGTAATATAGTAATATTATTGTGTTAAACAATAGTATAGTTAATATTATTGTGTTAACAATATTATTACTAACTAAAATGTTAAATGTCGTTTCAATTTTACTAATGCCGTTTTGACTTCGAACCTAATTTTGACATATTTCTATTTTGATTTTGGCAAAATTCAAAACAAGAAAATTGTAGTCCTTTGGGTTAGCTTTCTAATCCAACTTAAATCCGCTAGATTGGATGCAGTGTGACAATGTTATGCATAAATGAGTCACATTTTGAATTTTAGATACCTCAATACATGAAAGTTGTGGGCAGTATCTACTGATTCATGTATATTTTTCTCGTCTGACATCCAATTTTGGTGATTCAAGTTGGATTATAAAAGTAACTCAGTATACTACAAATTCTATTTTTCGTGTTTTGCTAAATTTGGAATTAAAAATGATCAAAATCACGTTTGAAGTCGTAATGGTATTATTAAAGCTCGAACGATATTTATCACATCTCTATTACTAATTAAACTTAATATTACTGTCAACTACAGTATAATTACAAATTAAACGGGCCAAAAATGTTCAAAAAAAAAGTTTCAAAAAAGAAAAAAATAGTCAACGCCGCCGAACACCGGCGTTGATCACCGGCGGAAAAAAAGCAGACATTAAAAAAATAAAAAAAGAGCCAAGGCCGGAGACCGCCCGTCAACGGCGGCGACGGTCAAATTTGGGTTAGGGGTCAAAATTGAATAATTGGTAAACTTTGGGGTCAAATTAATGTTAAATTGGATTACATGTGAAATTGGAGCATATTAAAACGTGAGAGGTATTTTAGTCATTTACACACCTCTGGACATTGTCTGGACTTTTTTGTAAAAACGTTTTTGGTCTGGATCCCTTTATGAATAAGTACCCCATGAATGGTTTATTTGTAATAAGTCATTTTAACAAATATATCACATTAACCCTCATTTTCACAATTTCTTGAAAAAAAATTATGACCTTTTTTTTCGGCCACTTACCGGGATTGACCGCCGAGCTCCGACTTTGATTTTTCTATTTTTTTTTTTGGCGGGTCAGCTGTTAACCGATGGTCTCCGATGTTGGCCTTTTTTTGTTGATTTTTTTGCTAAATGTTTATTTAACTAAATTAATTGAGTGTTCTCATTAAAATGAGAAACGGGATGTGTCGATCCTCATTATTTTTTATAATAAAGGAACCTGCAGTCAACTATACAGGTGAACTGGATAAACCTACAAGGTCAATTGATACAAACTCACTTGCTCAATCCAATATATCATCTTTTGGGGACACTCCATCCTTATTTACCTATATAAGTGGGGATTCTACTAACAACCCCTATTTAGTATAGCATTTATAACATCTAAAAATTACCGAAAGTAAGGACTGGACCTTGAAAAGTATATATCAATTCTTTTAGAAAAATCAATCAAGACAAAATAAAAAGAAGCAACGAAGATAATGGGTGTGGTGTAGGGTTGGGAACGAGCCGAACTCGAACCGAACTCGGCTCTTTTGGCCAGCTCGAGCTCGATTGCATGTTGCCGAGCTCGAGCTCATCAGCCAATTTTTTTTTGCTCGAGCTCGAGCTTATTTAATTTTTTTTTTATTTTTTTTATTATTATTTTATTTTTGTATTAAAATCATTTAGGCTATGTTTGGTAAGCTTTTGGGCTGCCATTTCCATTTTATTCAGGAGAAGATGTTTTGGGACTTGGGAGAAGAATTTGGAAATAAAATAGGGGTTATATGACATAACCCCCTCATCCAAATTTCTTACAGGCATAAATCCGTATTTTTATTTACTATTAGGGATAACCCGGTTTTATCTATCCTACACCCGGTGAAGGTTACACCGGGTGATTTTTTACCGTTGATCTACACATACCAATGTGGGTGTGTGTGTGTTTGTGTGTATATGAATGGTAAAGATCTACCCGGTGTATTTCACCCGGTGTAGGATCTCAAAAGCCGGGATAACCCCTCATTAAGGTTAATACTTCATTTACCCTTGTTATATTCATAAAAATATAATTAAATTATTATTGCTAAAGTAACTCCCCTAAAATAACTCTACTTAAATCTCTCACCTACTCTCCCAAATCTCCCACTAAATGCAAATCACCGCATTTCAGTTTCCTTTAGATTCTTTTTACAATCTTTTTGTAATTTTGATTTAAAAAATATATTTTTTTTTCAATTTTCATTTTTTTAAGGGAAAATGAGGGAAAACCCCCCCATTAGGGAAAATTACCTAGCCCAGGTCCAATTTGTATTTGGGCTATTGTATAGAAGTCCATATATTTTTTCATCAATTGCTTGACCCCCCTTACGGATGTTTTCTCCCTATTCTGCCCTTATTGTAAATATAATACCCAAACAACGTATCAATCAGAATTGGCGTGAAATCTGTGATTGTACCTCCGTATATCTCGCCCTACGTGATTAGTGCCAACTGCATAATCATAAACCGTTCTGTTTATATCATTATAACTAATCTTCACAGTCAAAAATCTTCGTCATAAATTCTTCGACACAGGCGATACATGTGAAGATTACAGAGTGTGGAATAAAATTTAACGACGAGAGATTGTTTAAAAGAAGGTATGATATTAGTACTAAATCGGCTTATCAGATGAGATGGGGGTTTGTATATACAGTTTCGTTTTGGAATTGGAATTTCAAGTTACTGTATTTGATTGGGTTGATTGCATAGTTTAATTAGTCAGTTCATAATTACAATGGGACTTACGGTGGTCATCCAGACGGGGGTGATTTATTGCTGTTAGGATTAGAAGTGATTTTAAAATAGGTGGTTGTTTTTTGGCAGTTTGCTATGTTTATAGCTCTGTGTCACAGCCGTTAATGTAGTGTGCTATGTCTGTATGTTTTCTCTGGTGTGATAAATAACACTGATCAATTTAATTTTAATAAAATATATTATGCGCGACGAACGTAGTAATCTAACTTACAAATTACATTATTATGAATTCATACAAAAAGAACAATTAAATTGTTCATATAGAATGAAATTTGGTATGTTTATAGCTTCTGTGTCACAGTTGTTAATGTAGTGTGCTATGTTTTTATATTTTCTATGGTGTGATATTTGCTTATGATGAGTTTCCACTTTTCACATTTTTTTATTTTGTCTCCTCATGCAGTAATCAAATGGCGATTAGTGTGATGCTGATGCTAAACTATGCGGGTGTGAAAGCATTGAAGCGTTTCACAGTTGGTATGCGGTATGAAGCATTGTCTGGCTTTATTTGTTCGAAATGGAGCGGTTTGAGTGCCGATAATCTGTATTTGACGTACAATTTGCCTATGTTTGGTGATTGCATTCTCGGAGATGATGAAGATGTATTGTCAATGTTTGCCATGGTACAACAGTTAACTTTGCAGAATATTGTTGTTAACGTGAAGGAAAAGGAGAAGCGTGCTGAATTGGGAAATAGGGGAAGGTCGTTGGCGTACGTTGATAACGATTTTCAGGTTCAAAATGCCCTAGTTGGGAGTTTATCTGCGTATGCACCATCTGCATTATTGGTTGAGAATGATGGTTTATGTGAAGAACGAATCATGGGTGTGCCATCGGATGGTAAGCAACTATTGAGCCACAATTGGCTTTTTTTGATTAGGGATGTGGGACAGGTTTTTAAAGGGGGCGTTGTTGAGTTTAGGAAAGCATTGTGCAAATTTTCTGTTGAATCTGGTTTTGAGTTTGACTACGTGAAAAATGAGTCATATCGAGTCACGGCACAGTGCAGGTACAGAGACTCGAAGAAATGCATGTGGAGAATACATGCATCGATTGAGAAGTGCAACAAATTTTGTTATATTAGGAAATATCATAAGTATCACACATGTGGCATGACATTTGGAACTTGCAGTAGAAGAAGGATCACGTCCGATATTATTGCAGAGCTTATTGTGGATGATATTCGAGCTATGCCTACAACGACCCCTAAAGATGTAATTCACCAAGCTAAAGATAAATATGGTATTGATATTAGTTACTTTGTTGCATGGAGGGCTGTAGATGCGGGCAGGGAGGTTGTGTATGGTGATCAAACCACATCGTACTCATTCCTTCCATCATATTTTCAAGAAATGCGAAAGACTAATCCGGGTAGTATTTTCCATTTAGATGTTGATGAATTTTCCAACAATTTTGTGCGGTGTTTTTTCGCTTTCGCTGGATGTTTGAGTGGTTTCAAATCATGTCGTCCCGTTGTATGTGTTGATGGTACTTTTTTGAAGGGAAAACACAAGGGTATATTGCTCAGCGCCGTTGCGAAAGATGGCAATGATGGTAATGTTTTGACGTAGTTACATATTTTTTTTTGGAATTGTATTAGTCAATCATAATGCATGTTTAAATTATTAGCAACTAGATTATTGACGTAATGTTTAATATGCAGGTTTATTCCCGTTTGCATTTGCTATTGTGAATGAAGAAACAAATGCTAATTGGGCATGGTTCTTGGAACATTTGAGAGACTCAGTAGGTACGGAGCGTGTACTAACATTTATATCTGACAGGTGCCATGGCATTGTTGAGGGGGTGAAGAACATTTTTCCAGGCTCTCGTCATGCATTTTGTGTAATTCACTTGAAGAGGAATTTGAAGAACCATTTTAGGGGTGTTGGTGCCAACCTTCGGAAAGCAATTGTACTTCAGTTCGATTCTTGTGTTTATGCTGCATCGAAGGAAGAATTTGAGGTTGCAATGGGTGACTTAAGATCCAATGGAGCGGAAAGAATTTTCAATTTCTTAGCTGACCTTCCTTATGAGAATTGGGCGCATTCGTATTTTGAGGCTGGTAGATATGGTCAGACCACGTCAAATGCTGTTGAGTCATGGAATGCCCAAATTCGAAGGTATAGACATCTTCCCATCACCAATTTCATTGATGCAATTCGGAGTTTGTTAATGGTGCAGATGTGTATAAGGCACGAGGAGGGTGACACGTGGACAACTGCTATATGCCCGAATCTTGAAACAATTTTTGATAGTTTTGTGAATGAGGGTAGACCATTGACGGTTAAAAAGGCGTCTGAATTTGTGTATGAGGTGTACTCGGTGCCGAATGCTGTTGTAGATGTGCAGGCAAGAACATGCTCGTGCAGATGGTGGCAAATCAATGGATATCCTTGCGTACATGCTGCAGCTGTGTTGTTTTTGTACAGAAATGATGGTTATGAGCACATTGATGAGTACTTCCACGTGTCGATGTTCAAGAGTACATATGCTATGTTAATACAGCCTTTTGGTAAAGTGGTAGTTGACAATCAACAAAAATTGGTGGGTCCCCCAGATTATCATACAAGACGTGGTAGGCCAAGAGTGAAAAGAATTCCTTCTAGGGGAGAGCATATTGCTCGGAAGATGAAGTGTGGTCGTTGCAATGAATATGGACACCATAATAAGAAGACGTGCACAAAGCGGATAGGATGAATTTTTATGTAGGAAGATGATTGTATGCAAATGGTTATTTTTCTTTAGTTTATTTGCATTTGTTGAACTATTCTGTTTTATTTGTGGACATTTTTCCGCACATGTTCTGTTGAACTATGTTTTTATATCAATGCACATGTTCTGTTGAACTATGTTTTTATATCAATTGCTATGTTTTATACGATCGTTGACTGTTTTTTAAATGGGGTTTTGCATTATATATTAATTTTACTACGAATATGCAGTTTACTGAAACGTAATAAGTTTATAACAACAGAGGCAGTTTACTGTAACTTCTTAGTTCACTGTAAGTTGTACGATGATTTGTACAGTATTGGGTTACTATAAAATTATTCTTACTTTAATGTAATTTGTTTACTATATTGTATAATTGTGGCATAGTTGACTCATGGTTTACAGTTCACTGTAAATGGTTTACTGTAATGTATAATGTAAATAGTTTACTATAATGTAAATAGTCAGTTTACTTGACTCAGTGATTATAGTTCACTGTAAATGGTTTACTATATTGTATAAAAATGCATAGTTGACTCACTATATATGGTACACTGCACTATATACACTGCATTGTGTTTTTTATGAACTGTACTGTACAATTTAGCTAGTTCACTATAAATAGTGAACTAAAGTTTACTATAGTTTTATATGAACAATAGTATAGATTGTTAACATAGTTGACTCACTTTTTAAGCCCCCGATGCTGGTAAAACAGTTTTACTAGTAACAAAAGAAGACATAGATACGAAAGATAAAACAAGTTGGATGCAATATAGTAACCAATGTGCATAATCCAGAACATAAAACAGTAAAAATAAAAAGAAGTATAACTGGTTGTGCAAAAAACTAATAATCCGAACAAAAGAGATATGTTTGGAGATATTACAAAACTAGGGTGTCACTAGCTACATCTTATTAGTTTTGAAGCGTTTATTTCTGTAATCCTTCCCATTTCCCAGTTGCAAGAACAGTTCCACCAATTCACGACGCATGTTACCTATTTCCATTGTTGCAGTTTGTGATGGTATTGGCTGTTGCGTGAAATATTTCTTGATGATGTACAACACCACTATACCACAATCATTCACTACAAGAAAAACTAGTTTCAGTGACCACATTCTCAGCGACCATAACTAAATGGTCACTGAATGTTCATATTTAGTGACCAAACGTAATTTTGTGGCAAAAGTGGGAAGGGTTAAATCTTGTTGCGACCAACGAACATTTGGTAGCTATAAGTGGTCACTATTAGTGAGACATCTTGTAGAAACTAAAGCTAAAGTTTGTAGCGACAATTTTTATGGTCACTATAACTTAGTGTCAATAGTGACCAATTTAACATCAATTTTTTTCACGGTTGCTACGAGTCTTTAATTTAATTATTAACAACCATTTTATGGGTTGCTAGCAACCACTTGAATTTGGTTACTATGAAACTACTTACGGAAATCAAATCCATTTGGTCACTAGTTTACTTATTAAACAAATCAAGAAATGAAAAGAAAATAAAAGAAAGATGGCGGGCGAAAATGCAAATAATGAAAACATACAGCCATATCTTTCTTTCGTTTCTTCATCACAAAACATCTGTTACTCTCTCCGCTCTCTTTCTCTCTCTCTACCGATTCTCGGCTAATATCACAGAAAATCAAGAAAGAGTTCTCTTAATTTCTTCATTATGTTTGCACCAAAATCCCTCTTATCTTACCTCTTTTGTTTTCCCCAAAAGTATTCGCCTATTTCACCCAATTTCCCAAGCCCTGCTTCCTACCCTTATTTGAAAATTTTCGAATTCAATAAAGGAGATTCGGAAGATTTGATAACAGGAAAAGAATTGGGGATTTGAAAAGATAATTTCAGATTTGGGTTTTAAGGAAAAATAATAGTTTGGAGACCTTCGAGAATGAATCTCGTCGATCAGGGCATACAGAGCGGTGCTGAGAGCAACACGTCAGACTTTTGCCGGCGACACCATTATGCTCCGGGAGTCCACCGCCGAAGCCCGGAAGAAATTCGAGGAGAACCGTCTCGTGACCTCCCCTGCCGATCTCAGCCGCCATCTCGAGGAGGCGAATGAGGCCACCCGCTTCATCTCAACCATGATCGTTCAGGCCAAGCTCAACGATCGCGGAGGTTACGGTATGACTAACAACAAACCCTCTTCTCCGAACTCCAACCCAATTCCCACCTCCATTTTCTCTTTTCCTTTTTTCTTTTCTTCTTATGATGTAATTGTGCACACCAGGTGTTTGTCAAAAGTTCTATTGGGCAAAACACTACTTATCATGGCTTATTATCTTAAAAAATGAACAAAAAATTGCACGCCGAAATTTGGTATGAAATTCAGCCTGCTCGCCGGAAAGGGAAATAAAATCTGCTACGCATCTGTTTTCGGAGCCAAAATCGAAGGGTTTGGAGTGTGAATTTGGGAATCATTCCTTCTGGAAAATCGTAGAGGACTCGAAAACTGTGAGTAAGTGTTTAATTGTTTCCAATTCGAGCACGTGTTATAGCCTTTTAGGGGTCGGAATCAGGCGACAGCGAATCTGTCAAAAAACAGGGCAGTTTTGCCTAATCTTCATACGGAGCTGTTTTTGTTATGTTGGAGTTATAATTTAGGCTATGTGTCTTCTGATGTTTTGTATATTGAGTTGTGAGGTTTGATTTGGTATATTATTTGGTCGATTTGGATAACTCTACAAATTGTTATGATTTTTCAAATAAACTGTGACAGCAAACAAGTTTGTCCAAAACAATTCTGGCAGTTTTCTGTATTCAACTTTTCGGACTGTTATTGATGTGTTATCTTAGTAATTGTGGGTTGGTATCTTCATCACAATTGTAGATAAAGTTGTGAACTTTTATTTGGTGTATTGTTTTCCCAATTTGGATAAGCGTACAGTCTGCTACGATTTTTTGAAGAAAATGTGACAACAAATAACGTTGGTTTCTAGTTTAATGTCCATAGTTAGCATCTATCTGTGTCATTAGTTATTTGAGTCATTAGATTTGAAATTTGTCTTATGCACATTGAGCAACAAGTTTAAAGTAATGTGGTCGAAGGTGAAGCTTAAGAAACTAATGGATTCTTATTTCAGGTGTGTCATTCGTGGTTGTCTACCTAAGAAAATTTTGGTCTATGATGTTGCTTTTGGTGCTAATTCGAGGTGAGAAGACTTTGTTATTTGAGAAAGACTATGTTAGTTATTTATTCAAGTTATTGACCTAATTCATGTGACACGTTTTATTTTGATCAAGTAATACTATTGGGATTTGCAGAACGCAAAACATTACTCAAAACGTTACTGATGGGAATTGAATGAGAAATTGATTTCAATTGGAAGAAACTTCTACACAAAAAGGTCGGTCCAATGTATTGAATTTTGTTCTTTGGTACCATATATTTAGGTTCAAGAGTGTTATTTATTTATTTTTATTTTTTTCTATGTAATATGTTTATTGTTGTTTAATAGGAGAAAATATTATTTGCTATGATGTGCAGGAGTTAAACATAACATCATATGAGGGTATGTTAAGTAAATTTCTTGGTTGGACGATATTGAGTCAGTATTTGGTAATGTGTTGATCTCATCGTTACAATTTTTTTTAAATATATTCAGTTCAATTTTTGTTCTCTCTTTTGTTACTGCAAGAAGCTGGCTTTTTGTTTGACATGTATAAATTTAAACAAATCAATACTTTTATTTCAGATGGAGCTGATACAGAAAATAATATTAGATTATCGGGTGTTGCTCACATTTATACGAGATTTATTTGTCATGGATCCAGGTATACTGAATATTATGTACTTTGATTGCATATTTGGTGATGAGATACCAGACAACAAAGGAAGACTCAATTTCGGGTGATATGATATTTATCAAAGAACATTTAATTATGCTAAGCTAATCTGTAAATTTTATGGATAATTTAAATGTTTAGCATCTATCTATGCCATTATTTATTTGCAATTTGTCTTATGCACGATGAGCAACAAGTTTACAGTATTGTGATCGAAATTAGACATAACATCATATCAGGGTATGTTAAGTAAATTTATTGGTTGGACGATATTGAGTCGGTATTTGGTAATGTATTGATCTCATCGTTACGATTTTTGCTAAATATACTTAATTTTTGTTCTCTCTTTTATTAATGCAAGGACCAGGTTTTTTTGACATGTATAAATTTGAACAAATCAACACTCTTACTTCAGATGGAGCTAACATAGAAAGTAGTATTAGCTTACCGGATGTTGCTCACAATTATACAAGATTTATTTGTCGTGGATCCAAATCCAGGTATATCGAATGTACGTTATATAAAAATGAACCATAAAGTTTGTCAAAATTCTTTCTGTACTTCTACTGATTGTGGATAAATTCTTTATATCAGGTAACTAGGTTGGTGGTCAATTGATGAAGGGAGTCAGGAGGAGCAAGCTAAGCTATATTGTGCATTGGAATCTAGGCGAGTTTTCTGAACTTCTGATCCATTTCATGCAATATTTCGTATTAATTGTTTTTTAAGCTTCTTCAATTATTATATGAAGTAGAACAAATGAATTACAATTTCCGTCCTAACTAATAATTCTCAGGCAATGCATCACATTAAACACATGGACTGGACGACGTAAGTAGCTACTTATGCAAGAGCCCATATACATTATTGAATTATGAGTGCTACTAAGTGACAAATGATTGAAATTGATTCTATCATATGATTTCTTATTTTCTATTTGATTTTTTTTCCCCTTTTTCAGGTTGGACTGTTTGATGAAGTGAAAGAACGCGTTATCGTGGAAGTCATATTTGTTGTCGCTTAACAATTTATGAAGTGGAATTTATTATGAAATAATTATTGGAATCTTTCTTATTATTTGGAATGATTGATTTATTATTGTATTGAGTATGGTAGATTGAAATTATAATATTCATATTTGATTGGTAATATGTAAATTTGAAATCTTTAATTTTATTTTAATTTTTTTTTTTACATCCACTGTTGCAAATAAACATTAATGATTAATGCAACCAATTAATTATTGGTCTGAATTGGTCAGTAAATTTAATAATTAAAATTGGTCGAAACCATGTAAAAACTATTGCAACCAATAATATGGTTACTATATGTATATATTTTAGCAACCAACAGATATATTATTTATCAACCAACATATACGGTCACTATATGTATATTATGTAGCAACCAAAAAATGTGGTGGCCAAATATATATCCTATAGCAACAATAAAATATGGTCACTATACGTATATATCATTTAGCGACCAAAATTATATGGCCACTATATATGTTGCTATAGCAACCATGTTAATATTATTGCCACCATAAAATCTACATTAGCGAGTAAAAAAATGGTCGTTAATAATTATATTTTTAGTGACCATTATTAGTTCGCCGCTAAATCTCATCTTTTAGCGTCCAATTAATTTTCTTGTCACTGAGTACTTTTAGTAACTACCCTGTTGTGACCACCGGTGACCAAGCTTAATTTGGTCGCTAGAAGTTTTAGCTACCATTTTCTAACTTTTAGCGACCATACAATATCGTCACTAAAACCAAAATTTCTTGTAGTGATTGGTTCCACACGCTTGCTGGGGAGCGTCTTCCATCGTTTGAATATCTTCGTCATTTGGTATATCAAGATCATATTTTGCAGCAGTTTTTTCAACGAATTCCTTCTGAAAAAAGAAGAAGTTAGGATTCATATAAGATTTGTATAATTTGTAGTATGATTTCAGTACATCAATTGAATTATTCAGATGTTTATTACCATATCTTCCGCGTCCTGGAGGTATGCATCCTTGTGACCCTTTCGTGGTTGCAGGGAGTTGTAAAATCTCCAATCACACAGTAGTTTGTCAAACACAAGAAGTGTCCAGTGGTCTATTTTTTTAATTTTATTGCCCTTGGAATGTAGTGGAAAAATTAGGTAGCGATGTGCGCACAGGTGCACAGGTGGCACAAATGTCTTATCACCGGAACTCCTCAGACAGTACTGCAATTTGATTTGGGGAAATATTATTATAAAATTATCAATTTTTTTTACAACAACGAGGAAAAGATTTTTGAATTACCAATAACATGGAAGGGAGTACGATGCTCGTTCCTTTCATATCTTCAGATTGGGCAATGTCGAACAACCCATTTGACTGGTCCATGCTAAGCTTCATGCAGTAACAATCGATGAACTGGGCTCACAAATATATATATATAGATATATATATACCAGTTACGCACATTATAATCAGTTGAAAAATGTTAATGTGATTTACTATGAAGTTATGCTTACAGAGCTCCATATTGATTTGTTCTCGATGAGCGCAAAGAGGTCGTTTGAAAGTACGGATTGGTTGCTATCTGGTGGCCTCCAAATAATTGTGCTGCGTGTGGTGACAGTTGTAAGAAATTGATATGTAACTAAAAAACATAACATAGATTACTAAAAGTGTGAATAGAACGCTATATGAATCGTGCACCGACAATCATCAAATAAATTGAACTTTTGAGAAATTTAAACGTTTACTTACTCGACTTGTCCACTTTGAGATGCGAGTGAATTGATAGTTTCCTTATCCTCATTTGAAAGGTTCTTGTAAGTGGTGTATTTCTTGTAGCTGTTCCTTGGTTTTGGGATTGTTTTGAGTGTGGAAGGGGTTACATGTTGCTTTTTTGATCTCGTTCTGTTGGCAACTACGGAGTTAGGCCCCCTCATTGGCTTTTTTGAACTCGGACCAGCTTCTTCGAAATCATCATCGGACTCATCGAGCACTGGAATTGTCTTGGTACAGTTGTCGAGGGCTGTGGTGAGCTCTTTAATTGTGTGCTCTTGTTCCGTAATTTTCCTTTTTGCCACCAATTCCTGTTTTTGCATCACCTGGACAGTTGCTTGTAGCTCCATTATTGTGAGATCTGCTACGGGCATGTTGGTGAGCGTTATATCATCGGAGTTTTGCTGAGTTGGGGTTAACAGCTCGAAGGACGGTGTATCGTCTCTGCTTGGCGGGATGTTGTTGATTGCAGGCCCGGAAGTAGTCTGTTTTCGGAGTTTTGATATTTCTTCTTCAAGGTTGGTGTTGGCTGATTGAAGGGATTCATTGCAAGTCTTTAGCACGGTTAATTCAGCTTGCAGCTCTTGTGTAGTAGCATTATTCATCAACAATCGTTCATTATCAGCTTTAACCTTCACGAGCTCAGTTTGGAGGTCCAAATTGCGTTGGCGTTCATTTTGCAGATTAAGATACGCTTCATTCAGTTGGACTATAAGTCTACGATCCAATTCATGTTGACTCTTGGCTTTCAATGATGATAATCGGTCAACATGCAAATCTGGATTGTTAGACGCCGCTTGGATATTTGAAACCTTGGTTCGTAACTCATCTGCTTCAGATTTGGACGACTGTAGAGCGTCTTTTAGATCTTTTATTTCAGTTTCGTATTGACGTACGGTTGCTTCCAAAATTGCTAGTCTGGTCTGCATATTGGGCTCTGAACCACATCCCCGTGCATTTAAGTCATGGATCTCGGGATTATGGTCAACTGGGTCGTGCGGCGGAGAATCATCTGCATTTCCATGGGCATCACCAATATCTGGAGAACCCCCATCTGTGTCACTGTTTGTAGTGTCATGGTCGCTGTCTTCTGAAACACTGTCTTCTACAACATCATCACTGTTGGATGTGCATTGGGTCTCTGTGGATTCATACCAATTGAGTACGGCTTTTTCTTTGGATGAAGGTTCCAATGGTGTGATATGAACATCTTTACTGGGAATGTCCATTATTGCAATATTTCGTAGCGACTCCGACAATGCATGTAGATTCCATCGCTGAAATCTTGGGAATGCGCATTCTCTCGCGGGGCTTACAATGTTCGTTCTTTCGCAAAACCAAAACTGGGTATAATTTTAGAGCATTTGTTAGCACACAGTTCGATGTAGATAGATTATATTGTACTACGCAGACATAGTTAACTAAATATTACTCAGTAGGTGACGTAGGTATAATGCGTGTATGAAACAAAAGAGGAAAAACTTACCAATAGTAATGCTCTGCAACCCTTTACATCGATTGCTTTGTCTTTGCGTACGCTGCTCATGAAGAACTCTGTTATAGCTTTCCCCCAGTTGTATTGACTCATCATATCTATATCTTCGCAATACTTAAATGTCCACCACCCCACAAGAGATCCACTAGTTACGAAGAAGAAGTTGGTGACCAAATACAAAATTATTAGTCTTACAACATCTTCAACACTCTCTTGGTCCTCATTACCAATGCACTTCATCAACTCTGGTTTGAGATATTTCCGTTTCAGTTTCACGTGGTCGCGGAATTTACGTTGTGCCAGGCCTTGACGAGGTTTGCTAGATTTGTTGGTGTTGATTTCAATGTGACCAGGGTTTATGCCAAATATCAACTGGCATTCCTCTGGGCTAATGGTTATCTCTTCCCCCCCAATAATGAATTTGTCTTTTTCCTTGTCAAACGCCAAAAGTAACTGTGCAGTCCCAATCTGTGTGCACTTGACAAACTTGGCATCGACCTTCTTATCTGCAAATTGCATTACAAAGTAGTAGAATGGCGTTTTTTTGAGGCATCGGATATGGGCTGGCCTTAGAGATATGCCATTGAAGAAAGTGATGGTTGAGGTGAGGGTCGATCTGTACTGCTTTATATACCCCAATTCTTCTCTTTGTTCTTTAATAACCTGCTTTGTTTGCACTGCATTAGAAAACATGCACACATCAGTATACAAACAACAATGTAGTCAACTAGCTAGATACACTTAAATGAAGTATACAATACAAATAAATCCATGTTGTAGCACACTGTCAAATTTCAGATATTGGAGTAAACTGTAACGCAGTAAACTGTAATGTAGTAAACTCTAATGCAGTGAACTGTAATGTAGTGAACTGTAATGTAGTGAACTGTAATGTAGTGAACTATAATGCAGTGAACTTTAATGCAGTGGACTGTAATGCAGTGAATTCTAATGCAGTGAACTGTAATGTAGTGAACTGTAATGTAGTGAACTGTAATGTAGTGAACTATAATGCAGTTTACTATGATTTTGTTTGCCAGTTTGCTTTCCAAGCAATTTTCACAGAACAGGTTTGGTAGTACACTCAGTGCCATTTTTTTAGAAACTGTAAATTCAAATGAACAACAATAACACAAAACAGAATGTAGTGAACAAGATTGTATACACTAATTAGTGAGCATATCCTAATACACAGCATAATGTAATAAACAATATGGATTAAACTAAGTTTCAATAAAACCGTGTTTATTGTACACTGTCAAATTCCAGTGAATACAGTAAACTATAATGTAAACTGTATGTAGTAAATTAAGTTGTGGACACAACTTATTAGACATCAAAATGCAGTGAACTATATATAATGAACTAAGTTTACAATGCAAGTTGACTCTAAGTTTACTAAGCAGTTGACAGTTAATCATGTATCATAGTGGACTAACATACAAAGAATACAAGTGGACTAGATATCAAATTGACTTAATGAGTTGACCCTGAGTTTCTGCAGTAGTAAACTATTCAACAATTGTCATATGAATGGTGTACTCAGACAAACTATATTTCATTGCAAATGTCTGCTGTAGATCAACTCATTTTTTTGTACAATGCATACATATAATTGTAATCAACTTCACAGTTCAACAACAACACCACCCACACTGTTTTTAGATTCATAATTATGCAGTTAACTACAATGCCCAAAAAAACATAGTTCAATTGGAAACCAATTTGCATAAATTATTACCAGCGTTTAGATGCAGTAAGTCAACTTTCATTTTGCTATGTGGCGTTCCTGGGAAAAGAAATAAAACATAGATTAATTCTTTTGTACAAGTATTTAAATCAAGTGAACTATCAGTATGGACGATTTGTTAATACCTCTATTAGTGTTCTTCTCTCCCATTCGTTTCTTCGATTTTGGTTTCACTGTAATCAATAAAAATTTGTTTCAGTGGCCCATGTATGAAACATAGCAAAAGTAATCAAAATTGCTATGAAATTTACAACAAATCGAAGTGAAATTGATTGTCTATTCCAGACTTACCTTTGCATACGGTTTCTGTAGAAGTCTTCGATTTGCCCTCCGGAGTCGCTGATAATGGTGTCAGGAAGAGGAATTGTGGGGTAAATGCACAAAATTAGGTCAATAAAAAGTCGACGATAGAGATGGGTATATAGCAAACTACCTTTCTTCTTCTTCCCGCTCTTCACCATTGCTTGTCAACCTGTGTTGCTGGACGAATTGCACAACTGGGTTTTTTTTTCCTGTGAAAATATAGCAAACTAGGGCAATTTTTGAAGGGGGAAAATATGCGGTGTATATATTGTAGTTTGTTTTTCGGCGAATTTATCGGCATAAATGTAGCAGACGAACGGAAATTGGGGTGAAATTATGTTGAAGAAGATGGTTCGAGATATGCAGTATTTGGGGTAAACGGGAGGGGGGTCTATGCTATTACAAATTATAGGGGTATTTCAGTAATTGACATTTCTGAGGGGGTTTGACCCATTAAAAATATTGTAAGGTGGTTAGTCCTAATATTTTTTCTAATGAGGGGGTTATATCTTATTAACCCTTTTTTTAATAAGTTTTTTTACCGTAAGTTTAACAAAAATTTAAAATCCACTACATAATCATTGAACACCACTATAAATTCATCTTTTACAATCTTTGAAAATATATTTATTTTTTTCAATTTTTATTTTTTTTAATTGGTTTTTTTACCGCAAGTTTAACGAAAAATTGAAATCCACTACATACTTATTGAAAATCACTATAAATTCATCGAAAACCACTATTCGATTAACGTAGAAATCAATATAAAACTATCGTAATCAACTTTAATATTAATATAATGCACCACAAACGTATCGAAATCGAATAAAAATTTACATAATCCACTACGAATTAACGTAATCCATTACAAAATTATCAAAAATACACTACATTAACGTAATTTATGGATTGAAATCCACTACATCCTCATTGAAAACCACTATAAATTCATTGAAAAACACTATTCGATTAACGTAGAAGTCAGTATGAAATTATCGTAATCAACTTTAATATTAATATAATGCACTACAAACGTATCAAAATCGAATAACAAATTATATAATTCACTACGAATTAACGTAATCCATTACAAAATTATCAAATTCCACTAAGAAGTTATCAAAATCCACTTTATAGGTTAAAGTAATCCACTACAAAATTAACGTAATATATGGATTGAAATCCACTACATACTCATTTTTTTTTTTTGAGTAAATTCAAGTCCATTACAAGGGGAAGTAGGGGAAGGGGGGACTCGATGTAAAGGCTAGGTACCAACTCTCCTAATGAGGGTTGGTCACTACATACTCATTGAAAACCACTATAAATTCATTGAAAAACACTATTCGATTAACGTAGAAATTCAGTATGAAATTATCGTAATCAACTTTAATATTAATATAATGCACTACAAACGTATCGAAATCGAATAAAAAATTATATAATTCACTACGAATTAACGTAATCCATTACAAAATTATCAAAATCCACTTTATAGGTTAAAGTAATCCACTACAAAATTAACGTAATATATGGATTGAAATCCACTACATACTCATTGAAAACCACTATAAATTCATTGAAAAACACTATTTGATTAACGTAGAAATCAGTATGAAATTATCGTAATCAGCTTTAATATTAATATAATGCACTACAAATGTATCGAAATCGAATAAAAAATCATATAATTCACTACGAATAAACGTAATCCATTACAAAATTATCAAAATCCACTACGAAGTTATCAAAATCCACTTTATAGGTTAAAGTAATCCACTACAAACTTAACCTAATATATGGATTGAAATCCACTACATACTCATTGAAAACCACTATAAATTCATCGAAAACCACTATTCGATTAAATTAGAAATCAATATAAAATTATCGTAATCAACTTTCATATTAATATAGTGCACTACAAACGTATCGAAATCGAATAAATATTTACATAATCCACTACAAATTAACGTAATTCATTACAAAATTATCAAAACTCACTATAAAGTTATCAAAATCCACTTTATAGGTTAAAGTAATCCACTACAAAATTAATGTAATATATGGACAAAAATCCACTACATACTCATTGAAAACCACTATAAATTCATCGAAAACCGCTATTCGATTAACGTAGAAATCAGTATAAAATTATCGTAAAATCAACTTTCATATTAATATAGTGCACTACAAACGTATCGAAATCGAATAAAAATTTACATAATCCACTACAAATTAACGTAACCCATTACAAAATTATCAAAATTCACTACAAAGTTATCAAAATCCACTAAAAACTTATCGTAGAAAAACACTTATGCATCAACAACAAACTTATCGAAATCCACTACAAGCTTCCGAATTTATGATAGTGTTGCTCGTGGTTTTCGTTAGGTTAGAGTGACCCGGTGATAAACACTACAAACCTATCATCACCCAACATCGTCCCACTTGCTGCCATCACCCGTTTGTGCAAGAACCTAAACCAAAGAAAAATAAGACAACAACGTGTCAGTTTAATTCATTCACTAAAAATCAGTCTCCAAAGCAAGAATTTAAAATCCACTATAATCTCAGCAAAACCCACTACAAAAATTATCGAAATCCACTAAAATATTAACATAATCCACTACGAAATAAGTTAATCCACTAAAAAATTACAACAAAAGTATAATAACAAATACTCAAATAGTGACCGAAAACATGAAGGAGCCTCAAAAGTATATTGAAAATACCATATATATAATAGCTAATTCAACAATTCGACTAGTTGTCACTTCTATTTTGTTAACCATCATATATAATTTATTTATGGATATAGAGAAAAAATGACAACAAGAAAAACAGGAGCAAACCAACATCTTAAACAGCAGCAAAACAACAACAAAATCAGCTGCAAATTAGGAGCCAAACAGCAGCAAAGCCAAAAGAAAACAGCAGCAAAGAACGGCAACAAAATAGCAGCCAAACAATAGCCAATTGCAGCTAAAAAATACAATAATTCAATTATAATTCAAAATTTTCAGAAAAAAATATCCAAAATTTGAAAATATTTTTGAAAATTATGGAATTCTCGATAATATTTAGTGCTTCACCTTATTAATTCGTATTGTATTCCTTACTAAAAATTATCAAATTTCAAAACCAAAATATGTTTGAAATCAAACATTATCAAAATTCAAAACCAAAACATGTTTGAAATCAGACATTATCGAATTTCGAAACCAAAACATGTTTGAAATCAAAAGAATTTTCGCACTCATTCGCCGTTATCACAAAATTATTCATGTGAATCAAGTTTTATATTTTCATGGAGTTCTCTTTTTTTTCATGAATCAACATTAGTCTATCTACACACACACACGGGGGAATGAAATTCCCCACAAATACGTGCCTGATCGGAACACCAATATCACGAAGCAATATTCTGCACAAAAATCCCTCACAAAAATCTGTTTGTAGATTCCAGATCCGATCGTAGGGATTAAGCCTTGTCATCATCGATTTTTTCTGGTTCTGTCTTCTCTTGCTTTTTATGTCATGGTGGTCCTTCATTCCGGCTGCCAAGCGAAGAAAAGCGGAAGAAAGAGTGGGTGGATGGGGAAGATGGACATATCAAATTTCGCCGCCGAGAGAAGGAAAATGGAAGAAAGAGAGGGCGGATGGGGAAGATGGAAATATGGATTGAGAGAAGGAAAATGGAAGAAAGAGAGGGCGGATGGGGAAGATGGAAATATGGATCGAGAGAAATAGTGAGGGAGAGAAAACGTGGCTAGTGTTAAACGGCGTGAGATTTGGGTGGGTTTGGTGGAGCGTATAATTGTACTATATATTTTAAAATGAAATTATGGATTTATCTCAAAGAGGTGAAAAAAGAATGGACACCCTCTAATAGGAAATGTCATATGAGGGGGGTTTTGTCAAATAATCCCAATAAAATAAAGTTTGTTTGTGTTTTGAAAGGGAACAATTTGTACTGTAGCAAGTCAAATGATTTGAAAAATCAAATGATTTTAGTTTGTATTTTAGGGAAGACAATTTTCACTGTAGCGGTCAAATCATATTTGTTAGAGAGAGAAATATTTGAATTGTTTTGGGAAAAGTTTTTTAAAATATTGTAGAAAGATAATTTTAATTTTGGGAAAAGTGTGAAAATAATTCGAAAACCTTACCAAACATAACCTTAATTTTTTTTTATTATTATTTTATATTTTTATTAAAATCATTTAATTTTTTTATTAAAATCATTTATTTTTTTATTAAAAATTATTTATAGGAAAATAAAAATAATAGTTACTATTATAATATTTTATATTATTATGAATTATTTAAGTAATATAGATTTGTTTTAATTTAAATACTAGAAATATTTATTATTATAGACTATTTACTATTTAGTTAATAATAATAATAATAATAATAATAATAATAATAATAATAATAATAATCATCATAATAATAAGAATAATATATATATATATACATATATATATATATATATATATATATATATATATATATATATATATATATATATATATATATAATAAAAAAATAAAAAAAAGCAGCTCGCGAACCGGCTCGCGTGCTGTCAAACAACTAGATTTGGGCTCGAGCACGAGCTCGTGAGCTCGAGTTCGAGCCTTTGTTGAGCCGGCTCATCGAGTTCGCGAGCCGGCTCGGCTCGTTTACCACCCCTAGTGTGGTGTGGTCCTAGTACTGAATAAAAAAAACAAAAAAAGAGAAAAAAAAAAAAAAAAAAAAAGAAAAAAAGATAAACAGAATTCCACCATTCACACACCTCATCATACTCTGCAACCTCAAACATTCGTCCCCAAACTTAGCTCTATCTTTTCAAATTAATCACCAAATTAAATATTCATACACATAGATGTATATCCTCAGCCAAAGCATCCTCCTCAAATTCATTTATTTCTTCATCACCACCGAATTATATTTCATCCAAAAATCCCATGGAAACCAAATTAAGTACTGCACCCCTTCTTCGTGTTGCGGAATTCGCAATATTAGCTATCCTTTCAGGCTCAATACCGATCCTAAACGCTGCGGTCATCCCAAATACGAACTTTCATGCGAGAAAAATACAATTTCACTATACCTCAACTCTCAAAATTACCTCGTACAATCGATCAACTACGCCAACTACACAATCCGTATTACCGATGCTTCCGTATTTAGAAACGACACTTGCTCTTTCCCCAACAACTCTCTATCGGGCTCAAACTTTAGTGCCCGGGATGCCTACGGCATCGAAAAATACTCGGGTTCGTGGTATAGTGGCGGAGGAATCCCCGATATAACATCCGCAATATATATTAGTTCGAGTACCATGCAAGGCGCGGTGCTAATGTCCAACCAAATTTTGTGTGACAATAAAATGTTGTTTTTGTGGAAGTCGTGGGAAGCTGTGACTATATGACTCTGTCGAAATATGACTTTATCTCCAGTTGGCTCATCATTTGCCACTTCAAAATCAGAAAGCCTTGCATTGTAGATCAGCCAAATTATGAGTTACATATTTAAAAAGTGATTAGCTAAGATTATTATACAAATGTTGAGTAGTGAATGTACATGTAATCCATGTGAATCAATTTTGTAAATAACTATGAGTACTCTTTCCTTGTTACGCCATACAAGGTCTTCAGGAGGTCCCATTAATTCACACAACAATAATTTTTTTTCCAACAAGAAAAAGGTACAAAAAAAAGGATACACATCAACATACGCATTCTACGATGGAAGATATATAAAAGAGAAATATATATATATATATATATATATATATATATATATATATATATCCTTTAGCCTTTACTCTTCTAATATGATAGCCATCTCAGTTTGATAATGCCTGGCACCAACGGAATTCGAAGTAGCTGGAAATGGATTTGGAGGCATTGTGAGATCGCCATTGTCTCCTTCCAACATTTGAACCACAACTTTCATTGACGGACGATCTGTCGGACACCACTGTATACACCACAACCCTACTATACTAAGTTTCCTTGCTATACTATTTCCTTCTTCATCAATTTGTGCCCACATTGGATTATCCTCCGCATTAATATGATTGTAAATCCACTGCGGAAAATATACCGGACTAGTATTATTTACATTACGATCCTCGTTTTTCCTCCCTCCCACCATTTCAAGCAACAACATTCCGAAGCTATAAACATCAGACTTATACGAAACCCTCCCGAAAGTCCTGGACAGTACTTCAGGTGCAATATAGCCCATTGTTCCTCTAGCCGCGGTCATTGTCACTGCACTTTGTTCCTTTGAGCACAATTTCGCAAGACCAAAATCGCAGATCTTCGGGTTGAAGTTGTGGTCTAACAATACGTTTTGCGGCTTTATGTCGAAATGGAGTATTTGTTGATCACATCCCTCGTGAAGATATTCTATGCCTCTGGCTATGCCTTGCGCAATATCCTTTAGCTTTTCCCAATCAAGAGATATTTTCTTAGAACCCGCTTGAAAAATGATTTTTTCGAGGGAATCATTTGGTAGAAATTCATAAACAAGAGCTCTTCGAAATCCATCAGCACAAAAGCCAACAAGACGGACAATGTTGACGTGGTGTATCCTCCCAATCGTGCTTACTTCATTCACAAACTCCTCTCCGTTTCCTTTGGAATTGTTTAGTACTTTAACTGCAACATCTATTTCATTGTTCAACTTTCCTTTGTAAACAACTCCATAACACCCTTCACCTAATTTATCGCGAAATTGATGAGTGATCCTTGTTATATCAGAATATGAGAATCTACTCGGCTTAAGGGCTCGATAATCTTGCAAAAACTTTTCAATCTTGATTTGATTCTCTCTGCCAGTTCTAAATCTGATGTATTGATAGACGAGAGCGACAAGGATTATCACGGCAAAAAAGCAACCAAAACCTTTGAAACATAATTCATAAGTTAGATTAGAACCCATCTACTAGAATAATATAATGTTATTAAAAGCATAGAAATTGTTTACCTGCAATCAGTCGCTTCTTCAGTGCTTCTGTAACCAACAAGCAAAATATTTCTTTAGACAAATGATAATCTATACCGAATAAAAAGAGCTTATTGCATTTTTCTTATGAAAATCGCAACTATGTGTTTTCCGCGTCATTAAAAAAATAGCAAATACTCCGTATTCATTAGTGGAAGACGACAACCCCCCTCATCGCAAATCGTGTGTCTCACTCTGGGTTCTGCGACTTTTCTTCATTTTTTGTGTGAAATGACGGAATTGCCCCCAACATCTTTTTCTTCTTTTTTATTTCAATATATTTTTATTGCATTTCTTTGATTTAAATTTATTAAATTATAAATATTTCTAAAGCAATATTTGGTATTTATAAAAATATGACATAATGAAATACATAATATTTTATAAATATTATGTATTTTCAAAAAATTACAATTCAGTCCCCTGAATTATTTGATTAAATTTTTCAAACTTCAATTTGGTCCCCTAGTTTTTTTGCAGAAACTCCCAGGGTACTTCGGTCGTTTTACAACCGGTCAATGGAGAAAATATAAATGAGTCGAGTATGTTGTCTTAAAAATAAATACAGGGAATTTGTGCTAATTTTTTTATGACAGTTCTCAGAGGTAGTAAATGCAATAACTCCAATTGAAAAAAATGGGATGAGATAAAACATACCATGATGAATTGTGGTTGGTTGTTTGTCGATACAATGAATACTATCATGTCTCGGGGAATTAAATAAGCTGCATCGTTTGCCTTGAGCTTCACAGTGGCCACATGATGGCTCAGACCACTCCAATCGGAAGCCGTTTTTATCGGTTATACTCAGTGGAACATCTGAAATATCATGAATCTTTGTACAAGAAGTCAATTGTTGTATGAGATCAAAAATATAGTATTTGTTGATGGGATCAATAAGGCAAGGAACGAAGCGATCAAAATATTTGTCTGCATCAGAACATGTATAAATGGCGGCGTCTGAAATTAAGTAGTCATAATCATTTTTGAGATGGAAGTTGAAGGATGAGGTAGATAAGTTTAGATGGGGTAGCTTTTGTGGAAGGCAATTTTCTGGGTCATAAACAAGAATTGTTTGAGATGCATAGTTGATTTCCTTCACAACAACATTTACGGAGAACGGAAGCACAAGAACAGTATTGTTTTTGTTGTCGCAGTTTAGATCGAAACCCGGATAGCCGCAGTGCTGAGGTTGCTGAGTTTGATGTCTGAAAGGAAACCGAATTATCGGGCTATTTTTACTGCATCTGATTGGAGTACAATCATCACCGTTTCCTTGCACTACTACTACAACAAGTGGAAATAACAAAAGCAAGAAAATAAAGGAAGACATTATTAATCTTTATTTATGTGCATGTAATTCAAATTGGCAGACTAGAGTTTTATTTTCTCCATTTAATAACAGCAATACAGAACCTTGTATCCCCCAATTGATAGTGGTGGACCTGATGAGATAGTGATTTATATGTTTTTCCTCCAAAAAATAAAAATTGATTACAATATAATTTGACGGAAATTACTCGGATGGTGATTGGTGTGGTGTTGCCCTTTGAAGTAGACTCACTCACACAAGCGTAAATTTCAGGGTAGACTACTTGTTTAATTATTGTGAAGAAGACTCGGTCCTTCCACACACACACACATCAATCTTCAGCCATCCAAAAATCTTTTTATTGCTTGATGATCATGATCAAATAGTTTCTTCAAACAACTATATTAATTCTTTTAGAAAATGTGATATCAATCATTTTCCTCTGCAAGTAGTTGGTGGACTTGAATTTTCCTCCATACAATTTGAGTTGACTGCATTTCCTAGTTGTGGTGAATTCACTATTTGCTCAATTATTTTTAACTAAAAAACAAACTCCTCCATTCACACATTACTATAGTCCTCTATCTCTCATCTCTTCCATCTAATTAATCATATCCCCAAACTTATAAGCTATAGTTCTTCAAATTGATCACCAAATATTCATACACATAGATGTATATCCTCAGCCAAAGCCTCCTCCTCAAATTCATTTATTTCTTCATCACAATCCAATTATATTTCATCCAAAAATCCCATGGAAACCAAATCAACTGCACCCCTTCTTCGTGTGGCAAAATTCGCAATATTAGTTATCCTTTGAGGCTCATGACTGATCCAAAACGCTGCGGTCATCCCAAATTCGTACTTTCATGCGAAAACAATACCACCTCAATATATATCAATTCTCTAAAATACCTCGTCCACGAAATCAACTATACCAAAGAGACCATCCGTCTTGCTATTCCTAATGTCACACTAATTGAGAGTTGCTCATTCCCCAAATACCCTTTATTGGATTACATGTTTTATCCCTACTATGTGCAAAAAAGTGTTCCAATTAGTTTTATGAGCTGCCCATATCCCTTTATTGAATAAGTACCCATTGATGGGCTTATTTGTAAAGACCTCTATTCATAATCCATGGACAACAAAAGTGGTACCGCTGATTACAATAAAAAAAGATACTCCCTCCGTTCCTTTATAACTGTCGTTTTTAGCTTGTGCACAATGATTAAGGATCTCAATAAATGTTGCTTAATTTTAGAAAAATATATGTTCTTATACTAAAATGCCCTTGCCAATAATTAATGTGAGAGAGTGTTGGAGATAGTTAATAAGGGTAAAATTGATAATTACACAATTAATGCAGTATTGGAAATATAAAGTGACAGATAATATGGAACAAAAATAATTTTAAAAATAAACAATTATTGTGGAACAGAGGGAGTAGTTTACTGGGAGAAACAAAGAAAAAGTAAAGACAACAAGAACAACGAAAACTGAGATAATTGAAAGTGAAGAAAAATTCAAGAAAGAAATTCCGAATTAAAAAGGGAAAAAATGAGAGAAAGAGAGAATCATATTCATTTCTTGTGCGGAACTAATACGTAGTCTAACCATTAAGGCCATGTTTGAACACCACTAAATGACCTCTGAATGAGCAATTTCCTCTTATTCGGTAAGCATGATCTCATTCAGTGTGTTTGGGTTGAATTTCTGAACCGAATATTTTACCTCTTATTGGTTCAGCCAAAAATCATTCGCTTATTCGGTAAAATGTGTATCTGAATGAGTTTTGGATAAAAAAAGCCATCCACGGCTATCTCATATCTCTCCTACATCAATTGTGGAAGCCAATAATAATTTATTATTTTGACAAAAAATAATATAAAATGAAGTAAATGAGGGGACAGTGTGTTTGAGTTATTATTATATTTGTTGTTCCTGTTATCACCATTGTATTTGATACTATAATACTTATATGTACATTTAATATTTGACTTTTAATTCTTATCTACAATTTTATGTTTTGTCATAATATATTTTTTCTATATGATATATTTTAAATTTTAAATTTATTTATATATACTACTCAAATTTAACTAATACATTTAATTTCACCATTACACAAGTTTATAGTAAGAAAATAATATTATTTAGTAATTATTGATATTCAGTAATCAAGTGGACTTAATTGTTCAACATTCAGCATTGAGATATAACTCTTATTGATTAAACACTCAATGCTTAATTCTGTCAAACGGAGCCTTATGATATTCATTTTTCTCCTTCCACGTTTGTTTGTTTGTATTTTGAAAAAAAAAAAACTGCATATACTAACAACTCAACAATTAACAAAATATATTATTAAAGCTAAATTAAGTATATATTTCAATAAGTTATCATTCGTACAATCAATAATACATAACTTTTAGACCACTTCATTGAGGCTTAATCTCATTTTGCACCCTTGAAATGTAGCATTTTGGGACTTTGCACCCTTAAAAATTTAGAATAGCATCTTGCACCCTTGAAATACAATAAATCATTCACAATGCACCATTGAATTGAATATTTAAAACTTAATGAGGGTAATTTTAATTTCTATTAGGGTTTTTTCTCATGGTGCAAAGTAACAAATTAGATTGTTATTTTCATCTACAACCAACATGAATTTGAGCGTACACAATGCAAATAAAAAAATTCATAACTAATTAATGGAAAAACTATAATTTCTTACCAAAAAAAAGATATAACTAAATTATTTTATTGATGGATATTTTATTGTAATACATGAAAATATTTGGTAGAAACTTTTGGAACAAAATATAATTTTCAAATAACTTGATAACAAAATATCTGAAGGATTTTTCTTCTTTTTTTATTGGTAGAATATATTTTTGTGAAAAAAGTTTAAATATATTTCTGATATGCATTTTTACTTTTGCACTTTGTAGTTTCAAAAGGATTGATAAATATAAAAAATATAAAATTTCATTTGGCATCCTAAAAAAATACCACGGAAAATATTAAATTAGCTTCATTAGCTTTAAAAATCAACTTGGGGTACACTATGCACGATTTATTGTGTTTCGAAGGTGCAAAATGCTATTCATTTTCTCCTGGGTGCAAAGTGACACATGACTATATTTCAAGGATGCAAAGTGGAATTAAGCCTTTCATTTATTTAGTGACATACTTTTTTACATTCTAAGTATAAGTATTGTTTCTATTTACTTTCTAACGCAATTCTTAAAATACTTTAAAAATAAACTTTGTAATAATAACATAGGAATGTATATCTTAGTATTTCATCTATTAAGTAAAATCATAAATCACGTGTGTAGCACGTGGTACTTACTAGTTACTTATAAAGTGGGAATGTTAGAGGAGGTTTCTTCCCTTTTTTGTGATGACCAAAATACCCCTATCAAAATTAAAATAATCAATATTAATTTATAATTAGTCTTTTAATGTATATTTATGAAAAATAATCGATATTTTTTAGAGTTCAACGTATAAAAGCACCAGAAAATATGAACTCATGTATCTATTAAATGTTAGTCATACAAGAAATTCAAAGACACTCAATGGTCTCGATAATTCAGTATGAATTTTAGTTTTGCATCAGTTACACCAAAGAAAGAAAAGAAAATTATCGTAACTTCCATTTTCAACTTTTCTTTCATCTTTTCTTTATCTTTTCGATTTGTTTTTCGTCTTCTAAATATGATGTATTGATGGACGAGAGCGACGAGGATTAACACGGCAAGCAAGCAACCAAAACCTTTGAAACACGATTCATATGTCAGCTTTAGAACCCGTCCACTAGAAAAAATAAATACTAATAAAACCTAAGAAAGTGTTTACCCGCAATTAGTCTCTCCTTTAGTGCTTCTGTAACCAACAAGCAAAATATTTTTTTTAGTGTTGTTGTAACCAACAAGAGCTTATTGCATTTACCCTTGTGCAAATTGCAACTGCGTGTGTCATTACGAAAATAGCAAATACCCCGTATCATTAGCGAAAGACGACAATCCCCCTCATTGCAAATAAACCCCCATGTAAAAACTGCATTAAATCTCCTGTGTTTTTTTTTTTTTTTTTTGCGTAAAATCCACTTGTGTTTCATTTTACTTTGCACGAAATCCTTTATCCATTAAAAGTTAACGCCGTTAACTATAGAGGAGATTTTATGCTTTTTTTCTTAATAGAGAGGGATTTAGTGCATATTTTCTACAATACAAGGGGGTTGTATGCATAATTAATTTATTCATTTAAATTTCATATTATTTTCTTAAATTAATTCGAGCACATTTATTCAGTTACAATATGAAAAATATAAATTTAATAGGTGTACATGGTGAATGTTTCAAAAAAAAATCAATTTTTATATGATATAATTTATTAACTTTTTTGATTTTTATAATATACTATTTTATTAGAATTATTATATCTTTTTATAATTTATAGTGGATTAATTATTGTGAAAAGAACATAAATAATTTGAGAAAATAATTGAATTTTAAATCAATAAATTAATTATGCATAGATCCCCTTGTGTTGCAAAATCATGCTCCAAACCCCCCTTATGTTACATTAAACCTGCAGAATCCTCTTTTTAGTTAACGGTGTTAACAATTAACGGATATGAGGATTTCATGCAAGAAAAAATGAAATACAGGGAGGTTTTACGCAATAAAAAGAACACAGGGGGATTTGGTGCAGGTTTGTCATAACACAAGGGGGTCCTAGCAGATCGTGGGTCTCGCTCGTGGGTTCTGCGAATTTTCTTCATTTTTTGTGTGAAATGACAGAATTGCCCCTAACATCTTTTTTTTTTCTTTTTTTTTTAATACGTTTTTTCTATTTTAATATATTTTGTTTGCATTTTATTTGATTTCAATATATTAAATTATAAATTATAAAGTAATATTTGCCATTTGGTACTTAAAAAAATTATGAAATAATGAAATACATAATATTTTACAGGGAAAATGAGGGATAACCGCTTAAAACACAAAATAACAGAGCCAGATCAATTTTATAATTGCACATTTGTCAGGAAATCCAAAACGGGTATTATGAATTGTTGCCCTAGCCTTATTGTTTCTTCCTTACGTTTCTTCCTCTTTCTCTGTTTCTTCTTTCTCCCACTTTCTCCCCCTTCTTTCTGTCATTCCTCTCCACCTCATTTTCTACTTTATGAATCATATATTTATGATTTTTATCGCTGGAGATAAAATTTTGTCATCGGAATTCCATTTCGAATACCGGAATCTCGACCTTAAATTGAATATTAATATAAAGGCTAAATACACTTTTCACCCTTAAAGTATGACCCTCGTAACACTTACCTCCCTGGAGTATATAATGTAATACTTACCCCTTACCTGTTATAGAAAGTGCACATTAAATTTGAAATGACACTCATACCCTTTAAATTATTATTTATTATTGGCTGACATATTTTATTTTTATTTTAGCTATCTAATTAAAAATAATAACTGAAAATGCCAATACATTAATTTTTATTTTAAAATCATCCTAACTTATTGAATGAAATAATTTAAAGAAAAAAAAGATTGATTCACGTTTTTTACAAGAAAATTCAACTAATTAAAAATTCAAATTTACAGTTTGAGTATTGTTCAAAAAACAAATTAATATATCATGCACCCACAATAAACAAAACTCGAAATCAAAAAAAAAAAAATATTCGATCCTAGCCTTTTCCAATTGTAAAAATTTGGATGTATGTAATAATTTTTGTTCTCAACTTATATAATAAATTAATTCAATCATGTTTATTTTTTTTCTTTAAGCATTTATTCGAGTGCCACCTAGCTAGATAAACATTTTATATTTATATAGTATTTATTGCATTGTTCAGTTAGTTGAGATAGTTTTTTTCCAATTAAATTCTTCAGTAAATAATGTGTAAGTATAAGGGTATTTGTGTCTTTTTAATTTTAATATACTAAGGGCTCGTTCGGTTACCTATATTGGATTAGATTGGATTACATGAGATTGGATTAACTCCCTATTGACTAATTAATTTTTTAGTTAGTAGCATGTTCGGTTTCTTAGATTAGATTTTCTATTAAATTTGTTAAAATCAGTTATTATTTATGAATTGTCTATAAAACCACTTAATTTACAATAATAAAATATAATTTGAAGGATAAAATTGTATTTTTCTTTTTTAGTCACCCCCTATTAAATTAATCTCAGGGGGGTGCTACTAATTTAATGAAATAGTAGCATTTAATAGCGGGCTTTGAATTTAGTAGCGGGTTTGAAAGAGTGTGAATCTTACCAACCGAACATGTTATTAGCCCCTACTATTTAGTCAGTAGAATCTTATAGCGGTAACCAAACGAGCCCTAATTAAATAATAGTTGGGGGGTAACTGTTACAAGTGATATTTCAGGGAGGTAAGTATTACAATAGTCATATTTTAAGGGTGTAAAGTGTATTTAACCCTTAATATAACTAACTGATGAGTGAGTTATAGTTGACTTCGGCTAAATTATAGTTGACTTCCTTCATAACAACATTTACAGAGGAGGGAAGCACAAGAACAGTATCATTTTTGTTGTTGCAGTTTAGATCGAAACCCGGATAGCCACAAGGACCTTGTAAGCCAATTGATAGTGGTGGAACTGATGAGAATTGAGATGGTGATTTATTTGTTTTCTCTCCAACAAATTCAGTACAATATAATTGAGCAAATTGTAAATAACTCCCCTTTGTAATTACTAATTGGCAAATACCCCCTTATAAGAAACTCACCAATGTCCCCTGTGTAACCAAAGTCAATGCATCGAGATCCCTTAAGGCAAATCGTGTCTCTCACTCGCGGCTCTGCGAATTTTTATGTTATTTCTAGGGTGAAATGTCATAGATACCTCTGTATAAATAAAAAAAATCCGAGTGGTCAAATTATAAATAACTATAATTTATAGGCCCAAAGTGTAAATTTTAAAATTTCCAAAATTGCAATAAGGAACAAAAATTGAATTTTTTTTCAGATCTTCTTCCTCGTTCCATTCGCCGCCCACCTCCCAACCTGGGAAAAGTTCGGCATCGCCGCCGTCTTCTGGCCCGTCTAGCACCACCGCCGCTCTCTGGCCTGTCTCGCACCACCGCCATCCACCTACTCCTTCAAATTTGTCTCCCTCGTCACCGCCGCCTTCTGGCCCATGTCGCACCACCGCTACCCACCTACTCCTTCAAATTTCTCTCCCTAGTCACCGCCGCCGTTTGGCACCACCCATTTCTTAGCGAGAGAGAGTTGTGTATAGGTAAGATTTTTCTTCTCCAGCACATAATCGCTGTCGTCGCCGCCTTTGTTCAAATTGCAGATATGGGCTGCCATAGGAAGAGTGGAATTGGAGGAGAAATTGTACTACGCGAAGATGGGGTGCAAGAAAGGTGAGCCGGTGGTGGGGAAGGTGCGTGGGGGAGAAGAAGTGTTGATTTGGGTGGTTGGTAGGGTGGGGTGGGGTGGAGCGGGGAAGAAGAAGACTTATTTTTGTTTTCTTTCTTCTTTTTTTAAGGGTTAAATACAAAAACACTACTATGAATTTTGTATCGTATGCCTCCTGTACTACACATAAATATAAACATCCCCTCACATTATATTTTTCTCAAAATATGACGAAAATACCCCTACTCAAGTATATATATGTATATAAGGGTTTGTTTGAGCCATTTTCAGTCAATTTTACGTGGGGAATTTTGGTATTTATATTTTTTTCTCAAAAACATCTAATTGCTTATATTTCTTTAATTTTCTGATAAAAATCTTTTATTTTTGTCATTTTTGAGTTTCTTCATTTTTTTTTTCTTAAATTTCTTCCGGTGGTTCAAACATCATAAGATTACAAACATCTTTACAATCCTATGATTGTTGAGAATTTGAACTACCGGAAGACAGTTAAGAAATAAATGAAGAAATTCAAAATGATAAAAATAAAAGGTTTTATTGAGTAAAAAAAAAACTAAGTAATTTAATGTTTTGGAGAAAAAAATATAAATATCAAAATTTGCCAATTAAAATTGACCGAAAATGTTATAAATATAGTGGAAAATGGCTCAAACAAACCCTTTTGTTTATAGGCTAAGGAGGGGTATTTTCATCATATTTTGAAAAAAATGTAATGTGAAGGGGGTTTTTGTATTTATGTGTAGTAGTATTTGATACAAAGTTCATAGTACATGGGTGTTTTTGTATTTAACCCTTTTTTTAATGTAAATTAAAATGTAATATAAAAAAAATATAAAACATATAAAATCTTTTAATACAACAATAAATGTTTAATTTCTGTTTATATTTTATAATTACAAAATTATTAATAAATAATGTTTATAAAATTAAAAATAACTACACAAAAAAAAAGTTAAAAATAATTGTGTAATAAAATTTGGTTTAATTAAATTAATTATAGAGTTGAGAAGTTTTAAAAAATAAATCTGTACAGTATATATTTTACTAATTGCTGAAAAATCCATAGAACATTTTTGTCATTCACTTTTAGTCAATGCCTAAAAAGACAGTTTTGATTACACGAGGGGGCGTTGGTGAGTTTTTTTTGACAGTGAGTATTTGCCAATTAGAGATTACATAGGAAAGGTATTTGCAATTAGCTCCAATATAATTTGACGGAAATTACTCGACTATTTCCTTAATCATGACCTGTTATGTGATAGTTGTCCTAGCTCGGATGGTGATTGGTGTGGTGTTGCCCTTTTGAAGAAGCAACACCACACACAAGCGTAAATTTCACGGTAGACTACTTGTTTAATTTTTGTGAAGAAGACTCAGTCCTACCACACACACATCAATCTTCAGTCTTCACCCATCAATATTAATTCTTTTACAAAATGTGATATTAATTTTCCTCTGCAAGTAGTTGGTGGACTTTGAATTTTCCTCCATACAATTTGAGTTGACTGCATTTCCTAGTTGTGTTGAATTCACTATATTTTGCTCAATTATTCTTAACGAAAAAACAAACTCCTCCATTCACACATTACTATAGTCTTTTCTCATCTCTTCCATCTAATTAATCATATTCCCAAACTTATAAGCTCTTCAAATTAATCACCAAATATTCATACATACATACATAGATGTATATCCTCAGCCAAAGCCTCCTTCTCAAATTCATTTATTTCTTCATCACCACTCAATTATATTTCATCCAAAAATCCCATGGAAACCAAATCAACTGCACCCCTTCTTCATGTGGCGAAATTCGCAGTATTAGCTATCCTTTCAGGCTCAATACCGATCCAAAACGCTGCGGTCATCGCAAATACGAACTTTCATGCGAAAACAATACAACTTCACTATACCTCAACTCTCATAAATACCTCGTCCGCGAAATCAACTATACCAAACACACCGTCCGTCTTGCTATTCCTTATGTCACAATGATTGAGAGTTGCTCATTCCCCAAATACCCTTTAATTGATGGCATGTTTGACCTCTATGAGGCAGAAAGTTATCCAATTAGTTTTATGAGCTGCCCATATTCAGTCAATGATTCGAAGCTTTTGGAAATTACTTCTCATTGTGCAGACAGAAAATTATATGGTGTGAATGGAAGTCGCGCATATGTAATGTTTTACACAGATGTACACCAAGTAAAGGATATGTGCAAAATAGACCTGGTGGTGATGACTTCACTGTCACTTAAAATAGGAGAGAATGTTTCCTTTTCAACTGTGCACAAAGCTCTGCTATATGGTTTTGAGGTTTCGTGGGATTTTACTTCAGACGATAAATGTATATACAGTCCAATTGGTAGACACTATTTTTGCGGTAAGACTCAATCAATTATGTTTATGTAATATTGTTCATCATTTTTTCATGCATAGAAGAACATTTTCTCATCACTTGAACATTTTAAAATTTTACACTATTAAGATTCAATCAATACATTTATGTCATTCTAATGCTCTTATTCATGCAGGTAACTTCCGGCCAGCTTGGTTGGCCGATGCTCTTGAATGTTAGTAATTCTTTAACTCTCTTTTGTTGTTCAAATAATTCTTCATTTATCATCTAATTATTCAATTATAAGGTAAACTAACTCTCTAATATATGCCTGAATTATAAAAAAAAATTCTCTTCAATTTACAAAATTTTATTCACAATTATAAATCCCAACGGAAAAAAACATAAAAAGGATAAAATACTGTTTACACCCCTATACTATGAAAAATGTCGCATTCACCCTTGTAGTATTAAAAACTACAAAAAAAAAACATGTTGTTAGTTATTCTGCCAGTCAAAGCTGATGTGGCACGTTGACCACATATATTTCAATATTCTGGACATGTTTATCCCTTGACTATAATGCGTGTGTGTGTGTGTGTATATATATATATCTACTATTTTATACTATTAACAAAAAAATTATAAAATTATAGAAACAATTATAAAATGTAAAACTTCAAGTTTCAATTATTGATTCATAAATAATTATAATTTTGAAAATTTTAAATTGTAAATTATAAATTTATTACAAAAAGTAATAGGAATTACTAAATAATGAAATATGCTCTAATAATTTATAAAATGACAAAAATATATAAAAAAAAATACTTTATTATAGAAATTTAATTAATAATATTAAATAAATAAAAATATGTACAAGAATACTCCTAGCCCTATCCCACCATCGAAATTTAGAAAACAATTCTCTTCCCACCGTTCTTCAAACTGTACAAAAATTCAGCAACATTTCTCTTCATCATCTTCTAAAAATCATCCAAATCCCATCCCACCACCAACAACTGTCCAAATCCCGTCACACCACCAAACGACAACAACTCATTCTAACCTAAACCCCAATGGTGGTGGTGGTGGTGGTGGTGGTGGCGGCGGCGATGGTGTATCCTTTCGACGGGAGGGGATCGGATCGATGGTGATGGTGGTGGGGAAATCATCGTGTCCACTTTTAGATTTTGGTGGTGGGTGGCTGAGAATTTTCGAGAAAGTAAAAGAAAAAAAGAGAGGGTATAAGAGTAATTGCACTGCAAAATTTAAAACCGTTAAATTTATGTTGACTGGCTGTCAAAAATAAAGGAGTCTTTGTAGTTTTTAATACTAATGTGGTGAATGCGACATTTTTCACAGTACAGGGTGGAAACTGTAGTTTACCCTAAAAATCTATTGCAATTTCAAGATTCTGCTTATCAATAGAAGGGAATAATGCTCTTGAATGATTTGCTTGTCACTAGAAGAGAATATTACACTTGATGCTTTTGTGTCTATTAATGAAAAGTACTAGTCATATTATAGGGCAAAAAGAAGTTCTTCAAAAGTTAATGCCAAACTCGGGTGGACCATCTTGATTTTTGGGCTTATTTGGATTGAGTCATTTGGTAATGAACTTCAAATTCGTATCTCTCATTTTTCAATTGTTTTAACAATGAAGGTGGATTTTGAAAACCCTTCTCATTTACAGTCACTTCTAATCCTCCCCACTTGAACCCATTTGCAATCCATTCCTTTCAAATAACACCAGCCTAAAGGTTACCGCAAGTTTTAATTGGTCATCGTATAATTGGTGTTGAAATAGTGAACTCAATTTTTTTGAAACATGGGTTAGTTTATCCTAATAAAAAGTAAAAAGTAACGTAATCATTTTATCAGTGACCAAAATGGACTTTTGACATCATTTTTATGATTTTTAACAATATTTGAAGGATTTTTTCTTTAATCTTTAATTTATTTATGAGTTCTTTTATTAAGAAAATTAGTCAAATAGCGGTGAAAGAAAACAAAGAAGTGTAATATGAATATGATATATATAAACCATTTCCCTAGATCGGTTACACTCCTTATCAAATTATTATAATACTCGTACCGTGTCTGCTGCCTTCCTAATCATATACATGTATACGTGCAGGGATCGTGGAAATTCTTCCGGCTGGCACAGGTGAGTATCAAATTGTTGAATATCTTAAAAAAAAAAAATTGTTCTTATCCATTAACATATCTTTACTTGTAGATAGCACTTTACCGCCTGAATTTTAACTTGTTTTGTGTTTAGCCATTTTTATAAATATGGATTTTTTGATATAGACCCCTCATAAATTGTTTTAATATAAAGAGGTCTATTTATATTTTCTCCATTTAAACTCACGATAGTTTTTAATCTCAAAATTACCGTTCAACTATCTTCTTTCCACTACACACCATCTCCATTTTTTTTCTTAAATTGATTTTCATTTTTCTTGTTTGTTTAAACTTTTTTTTCTTGTCAGGTTTATACCATAATAGAGATCGACTACTAAAATCGTAGTTGATTAATAAAATTGACTGCTAAAATAGTGATCAATAATGCAATCAACTTTAAAAGTAACAAAAACAACTGTAATGTCGTCACTGGCACTCAACACAATTCAACATAACTAAACAATAACAAACCGCAAAAATCACAAAAAAATAATCAATCAATGGCCATAAGTCCACCACCAACAACCGCAAATACAATAATAACAACAATTATTGGCGAAAGTCCACCACCTACAATTCAAAAATATATTATTTAACTACGAAAATATATTAATTAACTAATACCTTAAAGTAATCAACTACTAAATTAAGTCGAAACAAAAATTATAGAAACATCAAAATCAAATATCGAAACATTATACATCTCTAATAGATTAGGTAATAGAAAAATAAACGAAAAATCTCCAGGTTAGAGAATAGATTGATAGTGGCCGAACAAAGAAGCACCACCGCAATACCCCCAAGCCCAATTATATGTGGCAAAACAAAGAACCAATAAACATATTAAAAAATAAATTTAAAATTGTAGTCGATTACCGTAATCAAATAATAAAATTGTTTTATGGATCCAACCGAGTTCCAACAAAATGTACTACGCACCAAACATCGGCCGTGTTTTCCTCCTCAAAACCGACTAGCCACCCCTCCCCGTCGCTCCGCTCCCGCTTCCGCTCGGAGCCCCGTCGCCAACCTTCGCCGGCTTTCTCTTTAAATGGTGATTAAAAATGACAAAGTACTATTTTGAATCATATTATAATATAAGACTACCCAAATGGAGATTCTCTTAAAATGACAAAGTACTAATTTATTAAATTAATGATCAAAATTATATTACGTAAATAAAAATATTTGGAGTCATATAGAATATAAAACTATGCCTAAATTAAGATTCTTATAAACAGACAAAATATTATTTTGTTACATAAATAATATTTTGAAAAATATAAGCAAGCTTTTAATTTACTGTCCCAACTAGTATTATGAAAAATTTGTTGTGAGGAGGCCATTATGAACTTATTTCACAATATTTTTTTTTTCAATGCTTGTAAGGATTCTCTAATTTGAAGTGAGTGACCCTAATAACTTCAAGATTTTCGGTTTCCAGCTTTGATACTTATGTCCAGCCTAGCACTGAGGATCGTAATTGGAATGCCTTGCATGCTTGGTCTTTTGATCTATAAATTTCGAAGAAGGCATTTGTCAATGTTCGACGTAATTGAAGGCTTCCTGCAAAGTAACACAAATATCAAAACAATCCGCTATACATACTCAGATATGAAGAAAATCACAAAAGGCTTTCGAGAAAAACTAGGCCAAGGAGGCTACGGTTCTGTCTACAAAGGAAAACTTCGAAGCGGCCCTGATGTAGCGGTCAAAGTACTTGCCAAGCCTAGCTCAAATGGGCAAGATTTCATCAATGAAGTAGCCACAATTGGAAGGATCCATCATGTTAATGTGGTTAAACTTGTCGGGTATTGTGCAGAAAGATCTAAACGCGCCCTTGTCTACGACTTCATGCCTAATGGTTCGCTCGAGAAGTACATATTTAATAAGGAAAAAGGTAATTCACTTACTCTGAAGAGGAAGTACGAGATTGCAATTGGAGTGGCTCGTGGAATTGAGTATTTGCACAGAGGATGCGACATCCAAATCCTGCATTTCGACATAAAGCCTCACAACATACTTCTTGATGAAAATTTCACACCTAAAATCTCCGATTTTGGTCTGGCAAAGTTTTATTCAACTGATAATACTACAATGACTCTCACTGCAGTTAGGGGAACAATAGGCTATGTGGCTCCTGAACTAATAAATAGAAGCATCGGGGGAGTGTCTTACAAGGCCGATGTTTATAGCTTTGGGATGTTGTTGATGGAAATGTTGGGGCTTAACAAAGGGACGGGGCCTAATATTGAAAACAAATCGAGCCAATATTTTCCGTGTTGGATTTACGATCACTTGAATAAAGGCGAAGACATTGAAATTGGAAATGTGTATGATAATAATGATGATGAGGAAAAGGAAGACGATGATGATGGGAGAAAAATGAGGAGAAAGATGACAATAGTTGGATTGTGGTGCATACAGATGAGTCCAACCGATCGCCCGTCAATGAGTGAAGTTTTGAAAATGTTAGAAGGTGAAGATGAAAATATGATGATTCCTCCTCAACCTTCGCAATCATCTGAGATTCCAAACTATGATGATCAGACTTGGGGAACTGAATCCGAATCAACCGGTTCTGTAGCCTTGCTGCGTAATGATTCTTTAAGTTTTCAATAAAAATGATAAATTAAGACATGGCATTAGTATGGTTGTTGTATTTGCTAATATATTATCTTTGTTATAATCCTTTATTTTTGTACAGCAGAGAATTATATTTCTTCCCCTGTTCTTTTTCTTTTAATTTGATTATATTATATATATATATATCTACCCTACCTTAAAAGCGCGAATGTTTTAAGTTTCTTAACATTTTTGTTATACCCGTTTCACCCTTTGTATTAGTAAGTTTCCCTATGTATTATTGTGGTTAATTTGGTAAAAATATCAATCAGATATTCTGTGCTCTCCCATGTATTCTTATTCCAATTGATCGGCCTCTCTTAGACAACATTAATTAGGTTGTAACGCATGGCCATTGATATTTCAATTAATGAATCCAAACAATATACATGCTCCCTCATTTTCCTATTTCAGATTGGTTTCTTTGTTTGTATAATGAGAAAGGTCATCCCCTATATTCTCATGTGTCTGCCATTCAACCCTTGATCACTACGAAGGTAATTTTCACATAATTCCCTCCAATTTTTTTTCTTTATAGTAGTGTGTGCTTTTCTTCATTATTTACGTCACTACATTTAGTTTCCCATCACAGAAGCTCTCAACTCCGAACCACATTTCATTCTTCTTAACTTTGTTCTAATTTAAGTTTTTTTACCACCGAATCATTCCAAATTCAAAGGTTAATTTCCCTTTTTTTTTTTGGCCCTGAAAATAATTCATACGTAAATTTCCGAGTTACTGGTTTTTTTAGTTTTTCTCTTCATTGCTCTTAATTCTCAACTTTGTTCAAAGATATCCTTTTTTTGTGTTGCAGTTGTAATACATTCCCAGTTCCCTGCACATTTCCAGCATCCAGTATACCATCACAGGCGCTCTCAAATTCTTGCGGCTAAAGGTAAAATATAAATTTTCTTTTCTATTTGCTTTTTTAATTGATGGATGGTCTTCGCTTTGATGTCCCCTGATTTGTTTTAGGTAGTCATTTATCCCACCATGAAAGAATTTCTGAAAGCATTAGATTATATTCCTTTCGTTACATGAAGCTACAATGTATTATTTTTCATCTATCAATTCTAAAATTGGTTCGAAACGAAAGCGGATATCTACGAAAGTATTACACTCTGTGTTTCTATTTTTGTTTTAATTAATTTTTTTATTTTATTATTATTACGATTTTTTAAACCATATTCGAACACATCAAATTAAAATATGAAATAATTCGTTTTGGACAATCGAACATGGATATATATCGTTTACCTCACTGCAGGCCCTTAATAGTGAGCTTCAATACGTAGATGTTAACTTTTGATTATATGGAGTTTTTGTGCTAAATAGAGGTTCTTTTTAATAACATAAAATAAATATATATATAGGGGTGTTGAATGCAAGTATTCGTTAGTCCAAGCTCCTAGATTACCATGAGTGGTTTGATGTGGTTCAAATATCAGTAGAAGAGGATGTATCCTCTGTGACCCAATTAAAAATTTTAAAATCATGAATGTTTAGGATATGGACTACAATTTAATAATGTTAAAAAATTGTTATGATTATTATTCTTTTTAGCTTAATTGAATATGTAACTGAAGATATATGTAATAAATTTCCCCAGGCATACTTAGTGGTGAAAAGTGTCTTTGCAAATGGTAATGCATCAACAAGATACCCTTACAAATTAAAATGCTACAGGTTGAGTTAATTATTATCCAATTTTTTAAGTTGTGTATTAAAAGTTACTTAGAATCATAAAATTGTTGAGATATTTTTGTAACATAACAGATGTATTACGTCAACGAAGGCGTGATCTTATGAAACGTAAATATGCCGGTCTAAGTAATACGGAGAAGCAAGAATATAAAGAAAAAGTAATGAAACGTAGAAAAGAAAAAAATGTACTTAAACCACCTTTGAAGAGGAAGTATAATACGTACCAAAATTTGTCTCAAGAAGAAAAAAGAAATTACATTGAACATGTTACAGAATCAAGAAGGCAACGACAACTTGGAAGACCTCCCTCAGTTTCGAGCTCAAGCTCAAACGGAGTTATTCCTCCAAATTGTATTACGTCACTTACATGGCTTCTTAGAGCTCAAATGGTTCCCTATGAATCAAAAGGTTAGTTTATCACCAACTATTTTGTGTGAGTGTGTTGTATGTGTGTGTGTGTGTCAATATATAAATATTATATATATATATATATATATATATATATATATATATATATATATATATATATATATATATATATATATATATATATATATATATATATATGTGTCATGTTACATTTGAAATTTTATATTATGCCAAAACATTAAATATATACATTTTTCCCCTATAGGTTCACTTTTGTATGATCCACAATGCTCAGATATGCATGAATTGAAAAAAATGCCAGATTGTAGTCATTGTGGTGCTACAAGATTTGAATACGAGCCTCCAACATTTTGTTGCGGAAATGGAAAAATTAAACTTGCACCTATTGAAGTTCCGGATGAATTGTATGATCTATTTACCTCACAATCAGAAGAAGCAATTGAATTTCGAAATAATATCCGTGTCTTCAATTGTATATTCTCTTTTACTTCATTCGGCGTGAAATTAGATAAGGAGCTTGCATCAGCAAGACGTGGGGTATACACTTTTCGAGCACAAGGAATGGTTTATCACGACCTTCCAGGACTAAATCCAAATGAAAATGGCCCTAGCAACTTCCAGCTGTATTTTGTTGATACTGAAAACGAGGTTACTAATCGAATGAATGTACTTCAAACCTCAACTTTATCGGGTGGTACTGTGGAGAAACTTATCCATGTTCTGGAGATTAATCCTTATGCAAAAATCTTCAGAAGATTAAAAGACTATCCTGCAATGGATGAGGTGCAACTTCATATCTCAAAAGATGTTAAATTAGACCAAAGAGTATATAACACTCCCACATCGGATCAAGTTGCAGCTATATGGGTTGAAGGAAACAATGAGAATATGTCGTGTGAACATAACATTGTAGTCCATGCTCATTCAGGTCATAGATACAGAATCAAGCACTATTATGGATGTTATGACCCATTGCAGTATCCACTTCTTTTCCCAAAAGGTGAAACAGGATGGCACCAGAATATTTTTAAAATTAGTACGAACATATCAAGGTCCTCAGGGCGTGGCACTGGGCAGTTGAGGATTGTAGATATTGAGGACATTACACGACAACCACAAGGTACAATCAAATCTATACTAACATATATAATATATGTATATAGAGTAAATTGCATTTACTATCCTTGTGAAATTCACAACTGCACAATTTCCCTATGTCATAAAAAATTTAGCAAATACCCCCATATGCTTACTTTTAGAATGCACATTCGACCCATTTACTTTATTTCCATTGACAAGCTGTGAAAAGATCAAAATACACTAAGTAAGTTTGCTATATTATACGTTGGAAATTTTTTCATTATATTTAATAAAATCTTAATTTTTATTTCTATTTTAAACAAATAAAATACACAAAATATTATTAAATATAAATATATAAAAAGATAAAAAAATCACCTTCCCTGAACAGTCGTCTTCCCCGCAGCCCAACCCCCCCCCCCCCCCCCCCACCGACCCACCCCACCAAAATCCACAGTTCTTTATCCACCATTTCTGCCCCTCAGCCGCTCTTGCTCCGCCACTACTGCCCGCACTTCGTTCACCTTCGACGAAGCGGGATTTTTTCCTCACCTCTGATACATGTCCTTCCACCCGACGCTTCCAACGCCGCAACACCACCTTCTGCAAATCCGCCGCCCACGATTCAACCACCAACTAACACAAACATTACTCAACCCCTCTCTCTGCTCGACCTTCCTAAGTTAATCGCTGCAATCCTTCAGGTCCAGAAATTTTGGAGAGGAAGAAGAGAACACGAGGAAAGAAATTAGGGGATAGGTTTAGGATTTTAATTACGTTCTTGAAAATTGCAATTCAACCCCTGCATTTGTTTTAAAAATTCAATTTAGTTCATTACCTTTAAAAACTATATGTTGCAAATAACCATGGGGTAGTTTTGTCCTTTCATAAGCAAAAGGGAAGAAAAAATCGCACACGCGGCGAGTGAGCCGCACGATCAGCTCCAAGGGGGGTTTTCGCATTTGACTAATAAGCATAGGGGGGTATTTGCTAATTTTTTTATGACAGGGGGGAATCGTGCAGTTTCGAATTTCAAAGGGGTAGGCAATTAACTCTATGTATATATATATATATATATATATATATATATATATATATATATATATATATATATATATATATATATATATATATATATATATATATATATATATATATATATATATATATATATATATATATATATATATATATATATATATATATATATATATATATATTACATTCGGTGCATGATTGTACTAATAAATATTAAATTTTTCTATCAGGAAATACCTCGATAAATTTAGGTGCTTCTATTGCAACCGACAAGCCTATGCTAAATAATATGTCTTCTGAACCAAATCAAGGTATGTTCTCATGAAGCAACTCCATTACATATATTCTAATTGATACATAAGTGAAAGAGAGTCGGGGACTTTCATATGTTTTTACTACAATTTTCACAAGATTGGATGAAAATATATAATTAAAATTTCGAAGAGGTTTCTTAATATATATCACAATATGCTGCATATATTATACATTCCAACTAAATAATTTGATATTTGTATAATGGAAAAAAATGACAATATGCTTTTCATATTACTTATTTTTATATGTTAAATTGGAGAAAAGCCAAAGATACAAATTTCAGGATATTATTTTAGATATTAGGGAGTTTAATAAGTGCAATTGTTGGGGTATGTTAGAATGAAAACTTTATTATTTAAATTAAATTTTCTACATCGTCCATTTTTCGTTACATTATAGACAAATTTCTTTCTACTACTTCTAAAAGTAATTTGTAGAAATATGTTATGGACCCAAATGAAATATTTTTAAATAGTGGAGTACCGACATTCTATAGGAATTCCATTAGAAAATACATTTACACATGCATTTACTTTAAGAACTAAATTTTATGCAATTACCATAAACAGTGTGTTCATTTCTAGAATATCTTTGTTAATACATACATGACTATATAATATGTTTATTAAACTTTAGGGAGCAATAATCCTTCTACAACTGTGCAACAGAGATTCAGTTCTGTTGAAGATGTTCTTTCACAAGAACAGGAAGGTGTGTACTTAATAAAAGATTAAATATCATCTCTCTTCACAATAAACTCTAAAGTAATAAGATTATATTGGTATTGTATATAATGTGCAGTCATCAACGGTGAAAACAATCAAAAAGTTTCTTGTCGAGAATATAGTTGCTATCGACTTCAGATCAGAAATGCGAGGCAGTCTACCCTACTTTTGGCTGGAAGATTGTTGCAACAGTATGCAGTTGATATGTATATAAAATTAGAGACAACACGGTTGGATTACTTTCGACGGAACCAAACTAATTTAAGAGCCGAGCTATACCAAGGACTCATTGATAGCGTATCAAGAGGAGAAAAAAGGAGAGGTGAAGTTGGAAAAAGAATTGTTCTTCCTGCATCTTTTATTGGGGGTCCAAGAGATATGCGGCGCAGATATCTAGACGCGTTGGCATTAGTTCAAAGATTCTGAAAACCGGATCTTTTTATTACAATGACTTGTAATCCAGAGTGGAAAGAGATACAAGAAAATTTATATGTTGGTCAACAGGCTCAAGATCGTCCAAATTTAACATCCCGAGTCTTTCGAGCAAAGCTCCAAGATTTGAAAGATCAACTATTCAAAAAAGAAATATTTGGAAAAGTCGCTGCCCATGTTCATGTAATTGAGTTCCAGAAAAGGGGATTGCCGCATGCTCATATGTTGATAATTTTAAAGTCTGAATACAAAATTACAACTCCAGAACAATTCGACTGATTTGTTTGTGCTGAGCTTCCGGATAAAGAAAAGTATCCTTGACTCTATGACTTAGTGCTTAAACACATGATGCACGGGCCATGTCGAGAATTGAACTTCAAAAACTCGTGTACGATCGAGGGGAAATGTAAGTATCACTATCCACGATCATATTGTGAAAGCACAGTGCAAGGTAAATATGGATGTCCAATCTATAAAAGAAAGAGAAATGGAGTGACAGCTGAAGTTCGTAAGGCGAAGCTAGATAACCAATGGGTGGTTCCTTATAATCCATATCTCTTATCGAGATACAATTTTCATATAAATGTCGAGATTTGTTCTGGAGTTATAGCGGTGAAATATCTTTACAAGTACATTTATAAAGGACATGATAGGGTGGCATTTCAAATATCACAAAAGGATCAAGAGATGATCATTGATGAGATTAAACAGTTTCAAGATGCTCGGTGGGTTTCTGCTCAAGAAGCATTGTGGAGAATTTTCGAGTTTAATTTAAATGAGATGTACCCTTCAGTTATTAATTTGGCCCTTCATTTACCAAATCAACAATCTGTAACTTATTGGGGAAATCAAAATTTAGAGAATGTTCTGAGCTGGGATCACACATCTAAGACAATGCTAACAGAATATTTCTCTCTGTGCACAAAAAGTGAAGATGCAAAAAAATATCTTTACCGGGAATTTCTAGAGCACTATGTATGGGACAATAAATTCAAATGCTGGAATGAGAGAAAGAAAAGAAACGTGATAGGGCGGGTAAATGGTGCAAATCCTATTGAAGGAGAAAGATTTTACTTGAGGTTACTCTTGAATCTTGTTAGAGGGCCAACATCATTTGAAGACTTACTAACTGTGAATCATAAAAAATGCTCAAGCTTTAAAGAGGCTGCACAAAGAAGGGGCTTATTGGAGTCGGATCAAAGTCTAACTGAATGTTTAAACAAAGCCATCTCTTTTCAAATGCCACACGAGCTAATTAAGAAGATTATTTGCTATCATCCTAGTTTATTGTGCACCGACTGATGTGAAGAATCTATGGGATACTTACTTTGATCCAATGTCAGAGGATTTTAAAAGAGAGCCAGGAACCACAGATATGCTTCAACTTGTCAAAACTTTGAAAAGCCTGAATTATTTCTTGGAGAGCATGGGGAAAACCATCAAATCATGCGATCTTCCCACCATTCCAGTAGAGTAGAGTTCAACAATATCCAAGATGATTTGCCGCGAGAGATCAAAGATGAAATTTCAATATCAATACCTGAAGAAGATTATGAGGCAGAAAATAAGTTGAATCCCGAGCAACATAAGGTTTTTTCAAGAATATTAGATTTTGTAGAAAGAGGAAAAAGTGGCATTTTCTTTATTGATGGACCAGGTGGAACGGGGAAAACATTTCTATACCGTGCATTGTTAACTCATATTAGATCCAAGAAACGTATAGCAATCGCAACTGCAACATCTGGAGTTGCTGCTGCAATAATGCCAGGCGGAAGAACAGCTCATTCACGTTTCAAAATACCATTAGATGCAAATGCCTCGAGTAGTTGCTTTATATCTAAACAAAGTGGAGTTGCTGAGCTATTATGCAAAGCACAATTGATAATATGGGATGAAGCTCCAATGGCTAAAAGATGGGCTATCGAGAATGTTGATAACAATTTGTGCGAGCTTGGTTAAATCACCTCTATGGGGTGAAATGGAAAAAAATAGTTTGAAGACTAATATGAGAGCCAAAACCGGTTCAAAATTTAGCGAGCTCTTACTTAGAATTGGAAATGGTGAAGAACCAACTGATACTGAAGGCAATGTCAAAATTCCAGAAGAGATGATTATCCATTATGATAATGATGAAGACTCGATACATAGACTTATTACGGCTAATTTCCCATCTCTCAGCGAAAATTCTCATTCAGCTGGTTACATGACAGGCCGTGCTATACTTGCGACAAGAAATGAACATGTAGACAAATTGAATGAGAAATTAATATCTATATTTCCGGGTCAATCGAGAGAGTATCATAGTTATGATGAAGCTATTGACGATACAAACAACTTCAACGATGAGGAATTTCTGAACTCTTTAACACCAAATGGTCTTCCTCCTCATAAGTTGTTGCTAAAAAAAAATTGTCCAATAATTCTTCTACGGAATCTAGACCCATCAAACGGCTTATGCAACGGTACAAGGATGGTTTGCAAGAATTTTAAGGATAACGTCATCGATGCTGAGATAGTCTTTGGGAAACATAGCGGAAAACATGTTTTTATACCTAGAATACCACTTTCGCCGGCTGAAAATGAAGGTTATCCATTTAAGTTCAAGAGAAAACGGTTCCCAATTAGACTTTGCTTAGCCATGACAATCAATAAAGCACAAGGACAAACAATTCCAAATGTAGGTGTATATTTGCCACAATCAGTTTTCTCACATGGCCAACTCTATGTTGCGTTATCAAGAGGAACTTCAATGTCTACCACAAAAGTGTTGATAAAACCAAGCACTTCAGTAATGCAAGAAGAAACGGCAACCAAAAATGTCATTTACAAAAAAGTTTTGGCAGCAGGTATGGACGATAGTGGGTCGTTTAAATCAGACCTCTATTTGGAACCAAAAAATAAAAGTAATGTCAGTTGTGTTTATTTAACAACTAACATTATTAATATTCAATTCATGGCAGGCTACATTAGGAATGACTGATGAAGTTGATATGATGAAGTATGTCCCTGATGCTTCAATCTCAAACCACCCAACTGTATATAAGGTAATATGTAATAATGTTGATCTTAATGTTAAACAGCACAATAATAAATTGCCACTAAATCAGTTTCATATCATATAATATCTAAGTTTAAATATTACATTTTTTGCTATAGCTTTCATGGGTATCATGGAGAGGTCTATCCATTTACACACTCCTCGATGTATTCAACTTTTATTTAGAAATTTCATATCGAGAAGAAATGTTAGTTACAAATAAATGAAAATATTAATCTCCAACTTTCTCACTGAACAATCAATGGAGGTTATTCTTTGTTATCTTCAAAATGTTCGTTGTCAAGAGATATTTATTTATAGGGGAAATTATTGTTTTCATCCCTAAATTTGCAATGATTTCACATTTGGTCACCCAAATTCACAAATAACATATTTCGTCCCTCATGTTCCAATAATTTAACATTTTTGGTCATTTCCGATAATTTACCGTTACTCTATTACTTAAGGTAGTGAAGGGCACACGATTGATTATGTTATTTTTAACGAGAAACTGACGGAAATGACTAAAAGTATTGAACTCTTGCAACATAAGAGACGAAATTTGTTTTTTTGTTAACATGAGTGACCAAATGTCGAATTGGTGCAAACTTGAGGGCCAAAAACTGTATTTTTCCCTTTATTTATATCAATTCTACCAATTACCCAAGCGATGATTCTTTGGCCCAAAAACTTTTCTGCTTCTGAAGGTGGAAATTGTGAAAGACACAACTCACACACACTGTGCGTGCGTAATTTTACCTATAAACGAAATTTATGAAATCGCTGAGCTCTGAAGTTGGAGAGAAACGAAACCTAAATTTTATTTCAATTTTAATCCTGATACAAAACTTTGCACATTGTATTTTGAATTCTCCTGTAACTGTTACTGTGTGTTTAGGATGAACATGGTGATAAGATATGTTTAAAAAATATTCGATAGAACAAGACGAACAAATAATATGAAAGAGAGAGACCCACGTGTTCCTTTTGCAAATTATTTTAACATAGGGAGATTTTCTACAGCAGGGTACCAATTGCAATTAACATTTTTCGTTTTATTGTGCGAATTTGTAGGAATAAATTGAAATGGGTGCAAAATTATAAATATATTTAAGAAATGAGTTGAAATAGCATGGTCATCTGCTCCATATATGTTCTTTTACGTAAAAACTAAATAAAAATTCAAACAGTGGACTCTGAAGAGAAAAAAAAAATCACAATGTTTTTCATTAATTTTTTAACATTTCATGATAAAACTAGATATAAATATCATAAAACAAAATATAAATTACATATATTAAAACTTAACATACCACTTTAATTCACAATGTTTTTCTAAAATAAAAAATTAAAACTACAATATAATTAATTAGTTCATCAATCTTATGCACTCATATAATATTAATTTTTTAATAACCCACTAACTCTCCTCACAACAAAACCAAAGATAAGAAAAGCTGAAAAAGAGATTGATCCTCTACAAAATCAAAGAGCCGCTTCCACTCGCCTTCTTCGTCTGCTTAATATTCTTCCGGCCAACAGCGAAACTCAGCCTGAGTCACACCACAAATCCATGCCTTTCACTGCGCCGATTAGATATGGTTTTGAGATGTTTCTCGAAACCCACACGAAAAATAGATTCTTATTCCATTACTTCAAGTCTTGCTCATAATTACCGAATTTGTAAGTTTTAATCCTTGAATCGTCAAATCCTTTTCTATTTTGCGTAACAAACAACATTTTTTCTCTGAAAATTGGGTTTTGGAGCAGTTTCCGGTTTCCCGGTTCGACCGAGTTGTTTTCGGGGTTTTCGCCTTTCACCTGGTTTTTTGGATCTTTTGGGTTTCTGCACTAAACCAGACCGGATCTGGCTCGGGTTCCGGCTAAACTAGTTCGATTTTCAAAACATTGATAAAATAATCTCTACACATAAATACTAAATATTTTATTTTACTTCCCAAAAATTAATTAGCTTTAATTTTCGTCATATTTTTATTGGAATTAAAACCAAAATTAAAAAACCGAAAAAAATAAAAAACAAATATTCCATTTAAACAGTCAAAAAATTTCATTAAAGAAACAGTATTTTTTCTTCTTTTCTTTCTTCTACAGAAGACTCTAAACTCTTTTCATATTCTACTACCAAGTCTGACAAACTTGAAGGAGATTACGTTTATAAAAATACTAATTACGATCCTTGATTGTCATTAATTGAAAAATTGAATTTTTACATCATTACTTTATAATGGACAATGAACAGGGAAGAATTAATACCTCCATTGAGAATCTTTTTAATGATATACTCTTCTATTTATTCAGTTTCAGTTTCAGTTTCACGACCTTAATCAAATTATAATTATGAAACCATAGAGGTATGAGTTTTATTTGCAGCTATTAATTATCACATTCATTCTTTTGGGTAAAGGATCGTCATATACACACATTAATATCAACATAATTATGCCAGAATTTCAACAAACAGGCATCCATCTCATTTCATGCTAATTACTTTGTCAGAAAAAATATATTGCACCAAAGGTCTAGGTATATGTTTCTGCCTTCTCCCACCTACTGATATTTTTTTTTGAGTATTCCTATTTTTTTCCTCAATAATAATAAATATTAACCTTTTTATGTTTGAAGAAATGGATTTTGAACCGAAGTTGGGATTTACATTACCTTGTGTCATTTTTTCTACTAATTAAGCAACTTTTTCATCCCATCATTTATTCCATGTAATTTCAATCGGCCCAAAACCCTCCAAAAAAGATGATTACCGTTTCGTATTTGCTAGAAAAGTTTATTATACATACTCTTCACTCACACTTTAAACTTTCAAACACTGACAGGATATCCAAGAAAAATGGCATCAAACTCGACAATTACCATAAGAACTTTGTAGACAACCAACAACCATGGACATTACACCTTACAGTTTTGCGAGTTGCAGACGAAATAGCATGTGGAACATTTTTTTCTAAAAGGATTAAAAAGATAATAATGGTTGATGAAAAGGTTAGTATATTTAGTAATATTAACATAACATTATTTATACAAATATAATTATAATATTACAATTACAAATATTGTACAGGGAGCACGGATTGGAGTACTAATTTTCAATGACGACATCCAACACTTCAACGACTTATTCATCAGGAACAAGACGTATGCTATCTCTAATCCACATGTTCAGAACAATAACCCGTTGTACTCCAATGCACATCCACAAATTGAGTTGGTCCTAAATAAGTATACCACGGTTAACAAAGCTTCTGAACAAATCAATGTAGACAACATTATTGTCTACGAATTTTTGAAGTTGCAACTCATAGATCCTATTATTCACAACACGGAAGCAATTGGTACCATTATTCTTTCCTTCAATTTGCAAATATAAAATAAATTATGTTATTTTTTAAACAAGATTCATTCTCTTTCCAGATATTTGTGGAATTGTTATAAAGGTCAGAGAAAAGAAAACAACAAGAACTGCAAGAGGAGCTACCAAATATGTTCGAGAGATAACAATAATGGACTCTGAGTAAGTAACTAAAATAGTAACATAATTTCAATGTCTTCGGTCATTATCTACATTTTGATATTTCAGATCTCGATCGGTGGTTGTTTCCCTTTGGGCAGACAAGGCAACAAATGACGGAAACGATCTTCAGCTTCTCGCAAATGAATATCCAATAATTTCAATTGGACACGTTACAGCAAAAAAGTATCTAGGTAATAAATATTTAATTATAATTGATATTTTAAATGTAATAAAAGTTTATTTCGTAAGATCTCTAACCTTCAAGTACACTTTTTTAGGTGAACTACAGCTACAAACTACTATGGCTTCAATAATACAAATCAACTCAGGACATGAAGAAGTTGAACACCTTAGATCATGGTATTTCATTACAATTAATTATATATAGATAATTACATTCATATTTAACCAATTACTATTTATTTTAATTTACAGGCTACATCAAAATAATGATCCTCTTAAAATACATGAATTAGCAATGAGAAGAAGGATAAAAGAAGCAAAGGAAACCACTCTCCATGACCTAATACACAACAGGGCTTCCTTCTGTGAGGTATTTTCTAATTTTTTTCTTCATATTATTTATCGTACTAAATTGAAATTTTCTTACATTAAATTTCATATATATGATGAATATAACTTACTGAAATAACTTTTATAGGATAATTATTACTTCTTCGAAGCCATTGTCGATAAGGTTGAAAATAAATCATACATTTGGTACGACTCGTGCATAATATGTAATTCATCAATATCCAAGAATGGAGATATAATGGCTTGTAGAAAATGCAACAATGATCATGTTGAAACAACACCAAGGTATATATAAAAGTAATAACATCATCTAACTTTTACTTCGATTATCTAAAAATAATCAATAAAATACAATACAGATATAGGTTGCTCTTAAATGCCGTGCAAGGAAATGTTAGAGCTTTCATTACTCTCTTTGAGGAAGCAGCAATGTTGTATGTTGGATGTCCCGTAAATGAATACTTGATATCAACGGAGCAGGTAAAATATAACTTAAATTACAGTTTCAATTCTCCATCAAATCAAGATCAATCCTAACATATTGTTGTGTATAAATTGCAGGACGAAACTAAATCGAAGTATTATAAGGGATTGAGCTTACAAACAACAACAAAATTTAGGTTTCTCATTCCTCTTAACAAGAAGGCAACAATTATTAATGCCCAACTCAATGTTGTAGCAGAAGCCATCGAGAAGCTAAATCCCAGAAAAGAAATGAATATAAAAAATGAAACTAAGGTGGCAAAAATAAAAAAAGTACGAAAAAATATTTCCAAGTCCATTGAAGATAATGATGAGAATCTAATGACTACACTAGACAAAAAGACTACAACAATGAAGTTAGGAAAAAAGAAAACAATTCCTAATGATGAAGAAATAAGCATTTCAAGCGAAGACGACGAGACCATACACAAATTGTTCAAGAAATCAAGGAAGACCTCAAAAGAGGCGAAGGCAGGAAGTTCAACTCGTGCGGTCAAACCCAAAAAAGAAAAGACATGCTGCTGAATAAAAAATAACAGTAATAAATTTTCATTTTGTTCAGACCAAAGGGGATATTGCCCTTTTGATCTAATAACGAGAAATAAATTATGAAGTTATGGTGGTTTACCCAAAATAATATAAATAAACAATTTTACCAATATATGACGGTTATATAATCTACAATTCAATATAATATTTTTTTTCCAATTTTTATACTTAACTTGCATTAATATATAAAAAATTATCTACAAATGATTCAATACAATTTTATTTTTCTATCACATAACTAACATTATAAACTATTTAAACACGTGCAACGCATGTGCCCTTTTCTAGTGCATATATATATATATATATATATATATATATATATATATATATATATATATATATATTGTTTTTTTTAGTTTTCCACTTTTCTTTTTTAATTTTCATTGTAAAACTTTGTCGCGTGCTTGTTAAAAAAAATACAAAAATGTTACTAAGTAAGATGTTTGTATTAGCCGTATATTTATTTATATTAACCATATATTTATTTACATATATATTATAGATAAATATTGTATTATTGGTATGTATATCTCCTAGTTCCCTTGTGTAAAGGGTTAGGGTTTCACACATGTAATATATATATCACAATAAACGTGAGAGACAATTATTCTCTCTTCTCTCCAATTATTCTCCTTCTATCATGGTATCAAGCCAAAAACCCTAGCCGTCGTTTCTCTCCTTCTTCAATTTTTTTTTCTTTCGTTCTTTCTTCTGCTCTACATCCACCATGGCCGACGAAACACCAACACCGACCATGATTTCCAACCCCTTTCATCTTGCTCATGCCATATCCAACATCAAAGCTCTCATTCCTGTAACCCTGGATATCAAAAATCCGAACTATCAAAAGTGGAGTCATTTCTTCATCATCACCGCAGGCCGCTTCTGCCTCACCGATCTGCTTCTCGGAAACGCAAAGCCCACCAACATCTCCGCCGACGAATGGCAACGCGCGGATTACCTCCTCCAATCTTGGATCTATGGCACCATAACCGAGGACCTCTCAAGCATGGTCCTCTCTAAAACCGCAAAGGCTCATGATCTGTGGAAGGCCCTCGCCTCTCTCTTTACAGACAACGAAGACTATCGGGCCATCCAACTCGAAGAACAGTTCAAGTCCCTCAAGAAAGGATCTCTTTCGATCCATGACTATTGTCAACTTCTCAAAACCACTGCCGACAACTTGGCAGACGTCGGCAACCCCGTGTCAGACAAGCAACTCGTCCTCCAAACCCTCCACGGTCTACCAAAACATTACGGGACCATTGTCAATCTAATCTCATTACCAAACTCCACCAAGAATTTGCTATGAAGGACCTCGGCCCCCTACACTACTTCCTTGGCATTTCTGTTACGCGCTCGTCCGAAGGGATGGTCCTCTCTCAACGTAAATATGCCGAGGAGATCCTTGAACGTGCTAAGATGACTTCATGCAACCCGTGCCTCACCCCAGCAGATACCAAAACAAAGCTCTCTGCCAACTCCGGCCCCCCTGTCGCCGACCCTTCTCTCTACCGGAGCCTTGCCGGCGCTCTTCAATATCTCACCTTCACACGGCCAGACATCTCTTATGCCGTGCAACAAATCTGCCTTTTCATGCATGATCCCAAAGAAAGTCACATGGCAGCCCTCAAAAGAATCCTGCGATATCTTCGCGGCACTCTTGACTACACGCTTCACTTCTACCGCTCTAGAGACATGTCTCTTATTGCGTACTCAGATGCCGATTAGGGTGGATGCCCTGACACTCGTCGCTCCACCTCGGGCTATTGTGTCTTTCTAGGAGACAACCTTATCTCTTGGTCTTCCAAACGGCAAGTGACAATTTCTCGCTCAAGTGCGGAGGCCGAATACCGGGCTGTAGCTAATGCCGTTGCTGAAACGACATGGGTACGTAACCTCCTGACCGAACTACTTTGTCCACCGACGAAAGCAACCATTGTCTATTGCGACAATATCAGTGCTGTCTATATGTCGAGCAATCCGGTTCAACATGCGCGCACCAAACACGTGGAACTTGACATACACTTTGTCCGGGACAAAGTCGCCTTGGGACATGTTCGTGTCCTCCACGTCCCATCCGCACATCAGTTCGCTGACGTCTTCACCAAAGGACTTCCGGCCCCTCTCTTTCGAGAATTCGTCTCCAGTCTTCACGTTCGCCCATCTCCCGTTTCGACTGCGGGGGTATATTAGCCGTATATTTATTTATATTAACCATATATTTATTTACATATATATTATAGATAAATATTGTATTATTGGTATGTATATCTCCTAGTTCCCTTGTGTAAAGGGTTAGGGTTTCACACATGTAATATATATATCACAATAAACGTGAGGGACAATTATTCTCTCTTCTCTCCAATTATTCTCCTTCTATCAGTTTGGTTACTACAAACTCCATTAATATTTCTCAAGCCCGCTACTACAGTGGAAGTCCGCAATTAAATGTTACTACTTCACACTACTATTTCTCTCTCCTTTTCATGTCTTCTTCCTTCTCTATTTTTCTTATCTACTTTCTCTATTATCTTTTCCCACCAAAATCCATAGATTCTTCTCTCTCGATTTTGAGATGAAGAACCAATGCCACCGGCGCCGCCATAATAACAGCAATGCATTTGTACGTCGAGAGGCAGTGTCGGGATTAACAATACATGTGTTAGCTTAATGCCCATGCTCCATTTGAAAAAAAAAATAGCATAAAACAATAAGTAGACAAACAACAAATATTAGAAGCCATGAGTTTGCTTGAAACAAACTCAAAGTACATACTTACCCGCAAAAACCACATTTTTTTTTTCTTTGTCCAAGTTGCTCCTCTCGTCTTTATTAGTTTAGGACCATTGACATTGCTCGATTTTGCACATACTTGGGGATCGTCAACAATTTAAAAATATATGTTCCAGTACTGACGTTGTGCTTTGAGAATTTTTCAGCTGCCTCATTAGAAAATTTTCTTACTTGCGTGAAGCAAAGGCATTCAACAAATTTGGACTCTGTAAGATGATAAGTAAGACAAGTTAAGAAACTCATTATTTAACTACACAAAACGTATTTGTTGTTGTCTAACTACTGAGGTAGCTTCACGAAACTTACTTTTCAGTATTCTACTTGCATCAACAAGCCAACGGGGATGTATACTTTTTTTTTTCTTCTGGAAACTCTGTAATCCCCATAAGCTTTAGGTAACTGCACGCGAATTTACCGTTAAACTTGTCAATAGTTACATAATACCGTGCATCATCAAGTTTGTTGTTATTTTCAAATACAAATGTACATTGTTCTTCAGTTATCTTGCTATGACTTTCCATCAAAAGACCTTGCGCTGCTATAATCTTCCCATGTATCATAAAGAAAATTTGTTTCGTGCATATACTAGCAGCATGTTTCTCAAGCCCTTGAAGAGGACTCTCTTTGATAGCAGGCGTGAATTTCTCTAAATGTCTTGCTGACTAAAAAAAGTAACAACTACTTAACCCTTGTATTTTGTGCTGAAATTGATTTACAAACTAGGCAAAGCTCATATTTTAAGTGACCGCAAGCTTGAACAATGAGTTCATAGATTCAGCCCTCTGTGTTGTACATGCTATGGCCTTAAAATGTCCACGAATATATGTTGCCCACATCTTTTTTTTTTCCTGTACATGTCAATAACACATTGCTCTTCTGTTACCTCATATATCTCAACCATGTTAAGCCAACTTATCTCAAACTCGCCAATGGAGCACGATTCCTTCAATAATCTCATGAAGTCAGAACAAAAGTCTGGCACTTTTATATTATGCCGAACATTTCCCCCAAGATGCCAACTGCAAAGCCTATGCTTCCCTCTAGAAAATTCTGATGAAATTGTTGCTACCATAGATGAGTCCTCATCTGTTAACACATAATCCGGAACTTTTTCATTCATTGCCTCAAGAAATGCTTGCAATAACCATCGATATGATTCAATTATCTCGTTGTACATAAAAGATGCACAAAAAATAAACGTCAAACCATGGTTGTCGGTACCAGAAATAATAACTAGAGGATAAAAATACTTGTTTGTCTTATACGTACTATGGAATATTAAGACATTGCCAAATAATTCATACTCAGCCCTGGAAGCTCCATCGCACCAAAAAAGTTTTGAAAGTGCCTCTTGGTCATTCGCTGTGTATTTGTACAAAAACTCGATGTTTTATTTTCATGCTTTCAAATAAAGCTAATGGCATGTTTACATCACCAGCTTCGATTATTTTTAATCGCATATTGTTCGACCAATTGTAACCATCTTTTCTCGTGAAAGACATTTTCCAACACCTCCGTCATGTTTCTCCAACAAATCCATAACTTGGCACGGCCTAAACATGACATTTGTCATTAAATTCAGCATGCACTTGTCGGGCATTGAAATGTACCTATGAAGGGAATCAAATGATGAATTTAAAAAAAACAAAAAATTATGCAAATAACAATAAAAGTTGCGACTAAAATAAACTAGTAGATTTTGTACCTCTTCTTGAAACCTTGTAAATTGTGATTATGTTGAGGTTCAAACTTTGTCAATGAATAATGCCCTGAAAAACGGTCACGTGCAAGAAGAAAGCATGCTATACAACCACGTCTGGTCCCAAATTTTGCCTCTCCCTTCCTAGTATAGTCATCTTTCGGTTGTTTGTAGGATCCCTCACATGTGCACACCCATTTCCAGTACTTTACGATGTCATCAGCAGTTTTGCGGTATACACCTTGTTTATTAATGCCAAAACCAACTACACTGGCATACGATGCGTACAATTTCTCTGCACCATCAACATTTTGGAATACTAATTGTCTGACCGCATCATCATTGATATTCTCAAAATTGAAATCAATTGAATCACCTATATCACTAACACCGTGATAATGCATATCATCCGTGCAATTACTTTCGTCATTATTAGAAGGTGAAATTGATTTCTCATTTTCAGCATCAAAATCCATCGTACCTACAAAATATGATTTCAAAGAAACTTGAAAGGTTACAATTACTCAATTTCACGAGCTATTTATTACTAGTTAACGAATTCATATTGCAGAACTGATATATGATTTTAGGTCTACATATATTCTACTATTCTCATGGAATGAGAAATGTAAGCAATAGAAAGTAAAAGAAAATTATAAACCTCGATGGAACAATTTGGAGTTAAATTAAATAATTTCTTTTGACAAAGTTGGAGCACATTAGGTAAGTTGAACAATCACACGCTTGCAAATTTTTAGACCTATAACAGAACCAGCATATAACTAACAAAATCATGTTGTATCATAAGCAAGAACAAATGTTTTTTAGGGCATAAGCAAGAACAAACTTAGATTCTTTTAATGCTAAAAATAATATATATTCTTTTAGTGATGTTCTAGAACATCATACAAAAAACTCATGGCAACTATCAATTACAATTCGTTGGGATCTCCCCGTAATACAAAAGTAAACAAACATTTTTTTGTGATACACAAATCAAGTTGTATGTGAGTATGGCTATTTTGCACAGTTTTGCACCTTGTTTGCCTGCAATTTATTTACAACAAAGATTTTACTTTCTTGAAAATACCATGTATTTATTTATATTTTATAATTCAAGAGAGTTAGCAAATGAACCACTACGTGATTCAGCAGAGCAGTGCCACCTATGAAGATCAGATGAGAGGCAGATGTTGGGGAAATTATTAGTAATTACATGACGTGTAATAGATGATGAATAGGAAAAGAACCAACAATAGATTAGATTTTTGTTTCATCTCCAATCTTCATTTCACACAGAAGAGAAGAGAAGAGAGATTGTACCTTGACTATTTCCCTGCGTTTTGATGATGATGAATAATAGTAAAAGACTGATGATGATGATGATGATGATGATGAATTGTTTTAGACAACCGACGATGATGAATAGAAAAAAAACAATAGATTAGGGTTTAAAGTTAGGAAGAATATACGTAATATGATTTTAATGTTTTTAATTTGTAACTAGCTTTTAACTTAGTGATTTTATAATTATGTTTTCAAGTTTAATGAAAAATGGTTTTTATGTAATTTTACGTGCACCCTAGGGGTCGTACTTTTTTCTACTGGATACGCACTAATCCTTCGTGGCACATTCTTAGTGGTTGATTAAGGTCCGAGGCGTATAACCGTCTCGGGCCCTAGACAGCCCGACAAAGTTGGGGTGACTGTTTGGAGAAAATGAGAGTGAGATAAAATAGACGATGGGATAACAACATTGGTTTAGTCCCACTTTGCACCCTTGAAATAGAGCCTTTTGTCACTTTGCACCATTGTAAAATAATAATAGCACTTTGTACTCTCAAAACACAATAAATCATTTACAATGCACCATGAATTGAATAATAAAGGCAATTTCATTCTCTATTGGTTTTCTTTTGGGGATGTAAAATAACAAATTAAATTGTTATTTTATTCAACTTCCAATCTAATTTTGAGCGCACAAAGTGCGAAAAAATAAAAACCATGTCGGATCATTAAAAGAATTATATACAATAAAATAAACTTTTATCACTAAATTATTCAATTGATGGATCTTTTAAACTGGTGGAAATATTAGGTAAAATTTTTGGAAGAAAATATGATTTTCAGATACATTGATAACGAAATAGCTGAAGAATTTTTTTTAGTAATTTTATTTTTTATGATAAAAAATATAATTTTTAAATATGTTGATGATATATAATTTTTATTTGAGTAAAAAGCAATTTGCCTACTAAATTAAAGGCCGTTTTGCACTTTGCCCCCAAGCAAATTCTTTTTGCAGTTTATAGTTTCAAAATAATTGATGAATAAAAAATATTGATTTGGCATTTGTCGTCCTAAACAAATACCACTAATAATATTAAATTATCTTTATTAGCTTTAAAAAAAAATTTGGGGTGCATTATGCATGATTTATTATATTTCAAAGATGTAAAGTGCTATTAATTTGTTTTGAGAGTGCAAAATGCCAAAATAGTATATTTCAGGGTGCAAAGTGGGAGTAAGTCTAACAAGATTTAATGGTTTGGACTAAGAGTATTATAATGACATTGCATTATTTATGGTGATTAAAAAATATTTTGAACTTATCTTAATTGGGAAAATATTTTGGGCGGATCTTAATTGCACATATTTAATGAGAGGATTTTAACATTGAACCCATTCCTGAACTATATCCAACGTGTAAAATACTCCCATAAACTTCAAAATGAATCAAAATAGCCCCTTCAGATTTTGGGTCAATGTTAAAAATCGTTAGAAAGGCAACTCCATTAGATTTTAATGTGTTTTACATTTTTGCCCTCCAACCTTTTTTTCTTCGTCAGTTTCGTCCTTCTCCTTCATCTCTCTTCCATTATTTTCTTTTGTTGCTGAAAATGTTCAACGCAAACTAAAAAAATTCATCTTCAAGTCCCAGCAACTCCAAAATCTCCAAAATTTCAAAATAATATATTTTGCTCCTTCATACTCCAATCCACCTCCTTCCACCAAAGAGAAAAGAATAAACCAAGAATCTCTACACCTTCAATTTTTCCCCACACAGAGTCCACCCAAAAGAACAAAAAAACCATTCATCAGATCTTCAATTTCTCACACAACCGCAAATTGATTCAACGGCCACTTCTTGGTCGGCATCAATCTCAAATTCCCCGTCTCACAAATCTCGCCGTCGATTCTGCCCTCGCCTCCCCTCCTCCACCGTCTCCTCCGCCTCGTGCAGCCGTTGCCCTTACCCCAAATTTGCGCATCAACCATGTAGAAAATCGCAAGCTCCTATCCCAATTTTCACCGAATTCATTAGACCCACACTAGGGGGTGGCATTCGGGTCGGGTCGGGTTATTCGTGTTTTTGGCAAAAAAAAAAATATTACCATAAGGTTTTGCTATTTCTCCTTTTTTCTTTTTTTCTTTTATTTTTATTTTTATTTTTTTAATAATAATTATTTAATACTTTCAATTCTAAATATGACATCACACTTCATAAAATATAAAAAATATATATTGTTACTTGGTTACAAATACCGGCATTAAAACGGCTTTCTCGACCCTACACCCGGTGATTATCACCGGGTGGGTCGGGTCACCTTGTGCCACGTGTCACCAAATTTTAATTTGAATTAGTTTTGTATTTTAATTAGGATATTTCTAACACCATGTAATTTGTAATTTCTCTCTCTACGGTTTATTCAAACTACATGTTCATCCTTTCTTCACCAAAAATCTGTATTTCCATCTCCATTGATACATCATCTCTGTGATTTGAATAACTGAATAAATTTTTTTTTTTTATTTTCCTGAGATTGTTGGCATGTATTCCAAAGTGGAGCAAGCATCAATTGTTGGCATGTATTCCACGAGCAAGAGATACAGATCCAAGAAACCAACAAACCGGAATTGCTATAACCAATCTCTGCAAATTATTATTATTGACGAAAAAAGAAAAGGAAAAAAATTCTGCAATTTGACCCAGAAAAAAAAAATTGATTTAACAATTTTCGGCAATCTATGTTTTTTTGGGGCAAAAGTGTTTTCGGTTCTTGTTGAAGAGAAAAGGAAGCAGATAATCGAAATAGAAAAGCAAGACAAACTGAGAAATCAAGATGAACTGTACTACTTTGACAATGGTGAAAGTAGGATTTAACCCTCATTAATATTTTAAAAGAGAAATAATAAATAGAATTACAAAACTAACTAAAATTAAAATTTGGTGACACGTGGCACGAGGTGACCCCACCCGGTGATAATCACCGGGTGTAGGGTCGAGAAAGCCGCATTAAAACATACTGTTACATACACAAATTCATAAAAATAAAAGAATTACAAAATGTGTTACACAAAAACAATTAATCACAAAAACATAAAAAAAAAAATTACAAACAATAACCAATTTTACATAAAATATATATACATAGAATATATATATATAATTTTTTTTTTTAACCGGGTACCCGATCGGGTACCCCGGTAGAATTTCTAATACTCGGACCCAACCAAGTTTGGGAGCGTCGGGTACCCGAACCTGGAAAAAACCCAATTAATTCAAAAATTACCCGATCCGATCAGGTATTACCCGACGGGTCGGGTCATACCCGAATAACTCGACCCGAATGTCCACCCCTAACCCACACAATTGGTTGGATTTAATGCTCCCAAATGAACGATGATAATTATAATATAAAAATTCGAGCGCCATGGGAAACGGGAACAAGAATGATAATGAAATGATAATGTTGGGTTTTCGTTGGGCTTTAATTTAAGATTATCCTCTCTTCAAAACTTTTGATGTTAAAATTTTCCGTTATTGAGATGCGTTGACTTTTTCCTTTTTTCTTTATTTTGACTTTTTTTATGATATTTTTTTCTTGCCGATTATCAGCTTTGAATTTTTTTTAAATTATATTTTTCCATTACTCAACAATTTAAATAAAAATAAAATAAAAATCAAGAGAAAAATGTCAACGCTGTAAACCCGATATTCAACATCGGTCAACATCGGTAAAAAAAATCAATCGAAAAAGAGTCAACCGAGTTAAAAAGAAAGTCAAGGTCGGATTACCCAATTTTGAAATATCGGGGTCATTGGTTAAAATTGGTTAATTGATGAAATTGGGGTTAAATTATGGTTGGATAAAATTATAGAGGTTTTCAGAATATTTTGAAAGAATACAAGGGTCTTATTGCAATTTTCTCAAAGAAAAATCCCAAATTCAGCCGTTGACCGTTACTACTTAACGGTCAAAGAGACGGAGGGACTAAATGTGTTAAAATGTGATAACATTAATGTGTATTTTGTTGACGGCGGTAAATGGGGGACCAAAAATGAAAAACGTGCAAACTTGGGGGACCAAAACTGTAATTATCCCGTTAAAATTCATTTTGTCATTCTTGATTGAAATCACCGACTTCTATTATTTTGAATGTCGAAAATCCGAAGATATTCCACTAAATCGAAGGAGATGGATGGCATTTGCGATGAACTTCCCCAAATTGTTTTTTTTAATATAAAAAGTCGACTGAGGTGTAAAATTGTCAACGCAATTGCAAGAAAATAAAAGTAAAATCATATGAAAAAGTCAAAGTATCACATCAATAATGGCAGACGGAATTTGAACAGAGGCTATTTTGATTCATTTTTGAAGTATAAGAATGTATTTTATATGTTGGGTATTTTGAGTATTGTTTTTACGGATAACAAGTAACAATTCAGTATCGTAGGTGATCGGACCAAAACTATCATATTACATATTACGTTACCCTTACCGGATGTGTATACTATAGTTACGGGTGGAAATCGGACGGAATTGATCGGAGATATCTTTTTCTGAAATTTTCCAATTTTTTTCGAAAGTTAAAAATAGGGTCCAATTTCCGTTCCAAAAAAATCGGAATTTCAAAATCCATTCCAATTTCGGAATACCTAGGAATCGGCGGAATTTCGGAATTTTGGGAAATTGCATTAATTCTTAATTTTTTGTTTCAAAATCGGAAATAGTAATAATTTTTAGCATTTTTTTTCCTAATATTTTCAATAATTTTCTGGCAAAAGGCAATATATATATATATATGGAGTTCACGAATAAATGGTATTTGAGGAGTTCCCTTCGGGGTTGCGGCAACGGCAGGCTTAATGCCTGTTGGGTCCGGTCGGAATAGCACAAATTCGACATAGGTATGATATTGTCCAAATTAGGCCGGACTCAACTGGTTTTGCTCTTGGGTTTCCCCAAAAGGCCTAATACCAATGGAGTTGATATCCTCTCCTTATAAAGGAGTGATCTTTCACATATAAAACCGATGTGGGATATTGTTTGTATCTCAACAATCATCCCCTCGAACAAAGGACCACATAGGTCGGACCACAAAGGACCACCGAACCCACCGAGCCGCCCCTCAATTTGAGCATGAGGCTCATACCGTCTTTGTTTCACAGCGCAGCGAGCCTCGAACAAAGGAACACCGAACCGCCCACCTGGAGCTCGTCGAGCCGCCTGCCATTTGCGCACATGGAGCTCACCATTTTTGTTCGGCACAGAGGATTCTGGAATTTCACACAGATTACGGCAATTTCCACAACATGGTTAGGTCTGGGCCATGGCTCTGATACCAGTGTTAGGTCCCGTCGGGATAGTGTTAAGTGTATATTTTTACACTTAATCATATCTTTTAATTGGAGATTTTGGTGTATTTTATTGATAATTGGTGCTTAAAGTGTTGATTTATTGTATTTTAGGTACAAATTGAAGAATTGAATAAATAAAGGGTCAAAACAGCAATTTTGGAGAAAATATGGGTGAAAAGTGAAGAAGTAAAAAAATTGAAGAATAAGAGCCCAGACGGTCGTCCGAGAAATACTAGGATTTCGGACGGCCGTCCGAATATTTTCATGGGAGAACAAAGTCTCTGGAATTGAGACGGTTGTTTGGAATTTGAACTGCAAATCCAGACGATCGTCTGAGAAGACATAGAGGCGCAGTAAAGGAATTCTAATTGCACAAGGAAACTACCTTCTTCTCCAAGTTTTCCACCCTATATTAGACCAATTCAAGCACACAATTGAGGTATCTTCGACGCAATTGCAAGAGCAAAGAAGCAAAAACGAAGACGAAGAATTCGAAGACTCCAAGCATAGCTTTATCGTCTATGATTTATTTTACTTGCGTTTTTACTTTAATCATGAGTAGCTAATTTGTTTAATTCTAGGATTTTATTTTGAACCCTATGTGGGATTTATGAACCCAATTCTATGATTTTATGCAAGTTTTAATTCCGGATTATTTCTTCTACTTGTTTTATTAAGTGCGTGAAACTGGTCACTTCATGTGCTTTTATGTTATTGTTAATCGCATGAATCGGAGGATCGGGTTAATAATTAGAACTGTGGTAGAAGAGCCTTTGTGGTATTAACATAGGAATATAGTCAATCTCTTAGGTAGCCATTATTGAGATTTATGCATAATTTTGTGTTCTAGAATTAATTGCGTAGGAATACAGTAATTGAATCTAGAGTATTAGAATCGTAATACACGCGGAAGCGGAATGATTAAGTTAGCATCTCAAGTTAATAATCCGAGTTAATTACTTGCATAATTGAAGGAATTAGGGGGTTTAATAATCACATAGGGGGAATAAAAAAATCCTAGGCTTGCTTTCTCTGATCAATCTTTGTTTTTATTTCTTTCTTGCTCTTGTCTTTTTAATTTGCTTTAATTTAGTTTAGTTAATTTAGTATAATTGTTTATCTTTCGACTGTGTAGGGTGGGCTTGATAACAATTGGTAGAATTTAGCATCTAGGATTAGATGATTAAATATTCTCTGTGGGATCGATATTCGGACTTAAAAGTCCACTATATTACTTGTACGATACGTGCGCTTGCGTGTAGGTATTACCACCAACAAGTTTTTAGCGCCGTTGTCGGGAAATATTTTAATTATTTATTTCATTCTAGCTCTAGATTTGAACAATTTTCACGATTCACCCATTTAATTTTTATTTTATTTTTATTTTTATTGTAGGTACCATTTTATGCGTAGGAGACTCGATCTCAACAAAGAACCGTTTGATCCCGAAATCGAACGTACTTTTCTAGCCGCTAGAAGACTTCGAAGCACAAATAAAATAATGGAGGACGAAGAACGAAGAGACGCAGAGGGTATTTACTCAATGCCAACGGAAACCATGTCCAAGATCAACACACGTCTTCCACTACAACCAGCAGTTAGGCCACGGGCACTTCAGGACTATATAATCCCGACTCTTGACGGATTCCGCCTGAGCATCCAATATCCACCCATTGAGACGCACAATTTTGAGATCAAGCAAGGCCTCTTGACGATTCTATTAAGTGTATATTTTTACACTTTATCGTACCTTTATATTTGAGCTTTTGGTGTGTTTTAACGATAATTGGTGCTTAAAAAGTTGATTTATTGTATTTTAGGTACAAATTGAAGAATTGGAAAAGTATGGGGTAAAAACTGCAATTTTGGAGAAAATATGGGCCAAAAGTGAAAAAACCAAAATATGAAGATTTAAAGCTCGGACGACCATCCGAGTTTTAGTTCAAAATGTGGGACGGCCGTCCGAGACCACGTGGCAGCGCAGTAAAGGGATTTTAATTGCACAAGGAAAGTGCTTTTCTTTCCCCATGTTTTTCACCCTATATAAGACCAAGCCAAGCACACAATTGGGGATCTTTTTACGCAATTTCAAGGGCAATAAAGCAATAATGAAGACGAAGAATTCGAAGACTCCAAGCATAGATTTATCGTTTATGACTTATTTTATTTGCGTTTTTCCTTTAATCATGAGTAGCTAATTTTCTTATTTCTAGGATTTTCTTTGGAACCCTATGTGGGATTTATGAACCCAATTCTATGATTTTATGCAAGTTTTAATTCCAGATTATTTCTCCTACTTGTTTTATTAAGTGCATGAACTTGATCAACTTATGTGCTTTTATGTTATTGTTAATCGCATGAATTGGAAAATCGGGTTAATAATTAGAACTGTGGTAGAAGAGCCTTTGTGGTATTAACATAGGAATATAGTTACTCACTTAGGTAGCCATTATTGAGATTTGTGCTTAATGTTGTGTTCTAGAATTAATTGCGTAGGAATACAGTAATTGAATCTTGAGTATTAGAATCGTAATACACGCGGAAGCGGGTTATGATTAATTTAGCATCTCAGGTTAATAATCCGGGTTAATTACTTGCATAATTGAAGGAATTGGGGGAATAATAATCACATAGGGGGAAGAATAAAATCCTAGGCTTGTTTACTCTGATTAAACCTTCGTTTTTAATTTCTTTCGTGCTCTTGTCTTTTTAATTTGCTTTTTAATTTAGTTTAATTTAGTTAATCATCTCAAAATTCGACTATGTAGGGTGGGCTTGATAATAATTGGTAGGATTTAGCGTCTAGGATTAAATAATTAAATATTCCCTGTGGGTTCGATATCCGGACTTTTAGTCCACTATATTACTTGTACGATACGTGCACTTGCGTGTAAGTATTACAACCAATAGATTCTCCAAAATAACGGGCTATTTAGTGGATTGGCAGGTGAAGACCCGCATCTTCACATTGTCCATTTTTTCGATACTTGTAATTCCCATCGTTAAAACGGCGTTTCTGAAGAGACGCTCCAATTAATTCTTTTCAAGCACTCCCTACACGCAAGAGCTCGCCAGTAGTTGATGTCCCAAGCCCCCCACTCTATCTCATCATGGCCTCAACTCTTAACCTTTTTATGAAGTCTACAGCTCACCAGAGAAGGACGAGAGAATACGACAAGAAATTCATAATTTTGCCTAAGATCAAGGGGAGCCATTATTCGAGGCATGGGAAAGATTCAAGACCCTTTTGAGGCAGTGTACATGTTGGGAATCTGGCACATGTACGCAGCGGAAAACAAATTTTTTACATGAAATAAACAATTTAATTCAGATAATCCCATGCTCGATTCGTATTAAACAATTAATTGTGTACCTTAGCGCTTCCAGCGAAAATTAAAGACAACAACATGCGTATAATTAATTTGATAATAAATCACATAGCATGCTCGCAGTAAATCATGAATCTCATATAAACGATTACATATAACAATTCACGAAAAAATACTGCGAATATAACATATAATTTAATCTAATTAAATCAATACCTAATTAAAACGGGATCCGAGAAATACCTCTTGAAGCGTGAGGCAAGCACTCGGATCGAAGCAAACTGCCACGGAAACCAATTCGTGCAGTCGGGAGCAGCGGCGGTGATGGACGCGCTGGCAGCGGCGACGTGTGTGGATTACGCGCTGTCTTCGGGCGGCGCGTGAAGGCGCGTGCGGCGTCTGCTCGGCGGGTGCTTCTCGACGATTTGACTCCTTGATCTTCCTCCTCTCGGATTTCACCGCGTATACCGAAATCAACTAACTACGTGGTACTAGTCACGTAAAAGTCAGAATAAACGGAAGTAAAAGACGAAAGAAAAATACTACCAATAGTATAATCGGTGCGTGAGGCCGACTCCGGCGACGATGGCGACAACAGCGGCGACGGCGGCGGTGGCGGAGATGGGGAGATCCGCCGACGGTTGTGAGAGATCGGCTAGGGTTTTTCTAGTGTCTTGTGTTTCTTATGTGTGTGTGCAAGACCTATAAATCATGTATTTATAGTGTCATATATAAAAGCCCTAACGGGTTTAAGTTGGACCGGGCCCAACAGCTTAAGTTCCTTAGTTCTTTACTTGCTCGTTTCTCACATCTCAATGATCGGAAAATTGTAACGATTACATTTTCGGAATCATTGAAACGTCCTCATCATTACGAGTGCCAATTCTCGATTTCCAATTTCTAAAAGTGGAAACCCTCATTCAGTGAACTTTCTAAATTTGGAAACTTCCCAATTTGGAAAGTTCACTAAGATGTTCGCACATTCTTTTCCTTTTCTTACTCTCATTCATAATTCCAAATTACGAATGTTGGACTCAATCACATTGACTTCCAATCATGCAAAGATTAAACATTTTTATCTTTGACCGTTTATTCAAAGATCTCGAGTGCTTGAGCAGTGTGACCCTCGATGGTTTAGGTGTAAGCTAGCCGTGGGTCCACAACCCTTTGTGGTCTAAACTCGTCCCTTAGAGTTAAGATTAAGATGAAGCTCGTTTCAACTTAATCACCCAACGAATCATGATTGGCGTCTAGCAACTACGCGTCATGATTCCCTAGATACAAATGAAGTGCCTGCAAGAACCTTTTTATATAGTTAACGTACAGTACGATCCTTTCGATTCATATGTCCTGATTTTACTAGAGCCATTGGTTCATCGAGACCTCCTTAGTAGTTCAATAACCGTGCGATCGTTCTAAGTGTTGTAATTGCTACATGGATGAATTAGCGAATCGAATTCTCTAATCATCACTTAGTCAGCTCTGGCCAGAGACTTAGGGATTACAAACTTTGAGAATATACAGGACATCCAAGACTATTCTAGCGATCGAATCCCCGATTATACTGCACTGACCTCCCACTAGATTTCAGACTGCACGAACACTGGCCCTTGGGGCGGTCCTCGGTGGAACTCAGGGACAGTTCAGGATACAACTGGTCCTCTAGTGAAGTCAAGGTGATGTCTAGGTCATAAAGACTAATGGTGTACAACTATACCATAGATATCTCTACTCTCTTATTGAGAACCACTTAGAGATTTCTAGGGTGAGGGAGTTCAGTGAACTCGTCAACCTATGAGCACCCACTTATGCATGCCGATATCACAATAACATTTACTGATGAAATGCAGTACACATACACTAAGTGCTAGTCTCTTAATGGAAAAGGCCAATATCCTCATTGGTGGCGTAACCTTTCGACTAGGAACACGTTTAACAGTCATAATACTAAAGTAAATATCTCACGATCCTAAAAGATCAATTACTAGTACTTGTAATAACTGTAAGGACTATATCTATGTTTGAAACAAAGGACAAAGATATAGAATGCCAAGGTTTTTTATCATTAATACGAAAAAGGATTATATATTACAAGAATAAATGGAAAGACCACCGCCACAAGTTGGCTTGTTGGTCACCTACTCTAACAATCTCCCACTTGAGCTAAAGCCAACTACCCATGAATCGTAATCCCATCGACTCTCGATGTTTCTCGTGGACCGACCTTGGCAAAGGCTTCGTATAAAGGTCTGCAATGTTCTCTTTCGAGGTGACTTGTTCTACTTTAACTTCACCTCTATCAATGATATCTCGGATCACATGATACTTCATCAGAATATGCTTGGACTTCTGATGAGATCTCGGTTCCTTAGCTTGCGTCACGGCTCCGGTGTTATCACAGTACAACGGTACTGGATCATTAGCATTAGGAATTACACGCAACTCTTGGATGAATTTCCTCATCAAAGTCCCTTCTTTTGCAGCTTCGGATGCTGCAATGTATTCAACTTCGGTAGTGAAATCGACCGTCGTGCTTTGCTTGGAACTCTTCCAACACACGGCACCACCATTAAGCGTGAATATAAATCCCGAGTTTGACTTTGAGTCATCCACATCCGATTGAAAACTAGAGTCGGTGAAGCCCTCTAATTTCAACTCGGCACCCCCATACACCAAAAATATATCCTTAGTTCTTCGTAAGTACTTAAGGATATCTTTCACAGCCTTCTAGTGATCTGGACCGAGGTTAGACTGATATCGGCTTGTGACACTCACGGCATATGCCATATCGGGTCTAGTACACAGCATGCCATACATTATTCTTCCTATGGCAGAAGAATAAGGTGTCCTTTTCATCTCCTCGATTTCACTAGGTTTCTGAGCACACATGGATTTCTTCTATGCTAATTCGTTTCATAACGGTGTCTATGTACAGGCTTTCGGATAAGCCAAGCATCTTTCTTGATCTATCTCTATAGATACGTATTCTTAATACGTAAGATGCTTCTCTCAAATCCTTCATTAAGGAACGTCTAGACAACCATGCTTTTGTCTGTTGCAACATTCCTACGTCATTCCCAATGAATAGAATGTCATCGACATAAAGCACCAAAAATATCACTGACCTCCCACTAACCTTCTTGTATACACAAGGTTCCTCCGGGTTCTTATCGAAATCAAACTCTTTGATAGTTGAGTCGAACCTTATGTTCCAACTACGGGATGCTTGTTTCAATCCATAAATGGATCGCTGGAGTTTGCAAACTTTTTGCTCACTTCCAGAAGATATGAAGCCTTCCGGCTGCGCCATGTATATTTCTTTCTCAATGTCTCCATTAAGGAAAGCGGTCTTCACATCCATTTGCCATATCTCGTAGTCGTACCACGCAGCGATGGCTAACAAAATCCTAATGGACTTCAGCATCGCAACCGGTGAAAAGGTTTCCTCATAATCAACACCTTTCCTTTGAGTATATCCTTTCGTTACCAATCTAGCTTTATAGGACGATACCTTTCCATCCACTCCAATTTTCTTCTTATAGATCCACTTGCAGCCTATGGGAACTATTCCATGTGGTGGATCTACCAAGGTCCATACCTTGTTGGAGTACATGGAGTCCATTTCTGATTTCATGGCAGTTAGCCAATGTCCCATGTCCGCATCCAATACGGCCTCATTGTATGTTCTTGGATCATGTCCAAGATCAACATGATCTTAATCATTTTCAAGGAGGAATAACCTATCAGGCAATTTCCGAACTCTTTCGGATCTACGTACTGAATGTTTAGGAGGTATATTAGTGGATTGTTGTCTTGGCTCGTTTACTTGTTCTTGTGCTTGAACTTCACTTTGCGGTTCTTGAACTACTTCAAGTTCTATCATGCTGCATTTTCTATCGAATAGAAACTCCCTTTCAAGAAAGGTGCCATTTCTGGAAACAAACGTCTTTGCTTCCTTGACATAATAGAATTCGTATCCTATTGAGTCCTCGGGATACCCCACAAAATAGCATAAGTCGGATTTACTATCCAACTTATCCCCCACTAGTCGCTTCACATAAGCGGGTGAGCCCCATATCCTAATATGCCTGATGTTGGGCTTCCAGGAATGACAAAGTTCGTATGGTGTGGATTTAACTGCTTTGGTGTTAACTCTATTCAGCAAATACGCGGCAGTGCGAAGTGCGTGACCCCACAAGTATGCCGGTAAGTTGGTGAACCCCATCATAGATCGAACCATGTCTAACAAGGTTCTATTCCAACGTTCGGAAACTCCATTAAGTTGAGGAGTTCCAGGTGAAGTCCATTGAGATTGTATTCCATTCTCTTTGAAATAGTCAATGAACTCGATGCTCAAGTATTCTCCACCACGATCAGATCGTAGTTTCTTAATACTTCGTCCGAGTTTCTTCTCTACTTCGTGTCTAAAATCTTTGAACTTTTCAAATGTTTCGGACTTGTACTTCATCAAGTACACGTACCCATACCTAGAGTAATCGTCGGTAAAGGTAGCGAAGTAGTTGTATCCACCCTTCGCACTAACACTTAGTGGACCACATCCATCTGTATGGATCAAATCCAAAAGACCTTCGGCCCGCTCAATTTTCCCTCTGTAGGGTGACTTGGTCATTTTCCCTTTAAGGTAGGATTCAGAAGTTTGTAGTGATTTCACGTCGTCCAAAGATAACAATCCTTCACTAACAAAATCGTTCATCTTTCTTAAAGAGACATGACCTAATCTAGCGTGCCAAAGTTGTGCGGGGTTTTGATCTATCTCCTTACGTTTAGCTGATATAACATTAATTGGTATTTCACTTGGATTTAGTTCATATAAGTTGTTTAATAGTCGTCCTTTGCAAATCAAATTTTCATTCTTTTGTATAATTCAAATCGAATTTCCAAAAACATAATTAAAATCTTCAATATCCAAAACAAGAATAGAAATAAGGTTTCTAAGAAGACGGAACAAATAAACAATCGTTTAAAACAATAGAAAAACTACAATCCAAAACATTTAAGTAAATAGTGCCAATGGCTTCAGCAGCAACTCTTGCTCCATTCCCCATCCTTAAGTAGGTCTCACCCGTTCTAAGCTATCTACTTCTTGTCATTAGCTGCAAATCATTACATAGGTGTGAGCCACAACCCGTATCTAATACCCAAGAAGAAGAATTGACAGACAAATTTACGTCAATGAAATACGTACCCTTTTCAGAGCGTTTCTGCTTTAGGTAAGCCTTGCAGTTGCGGCGCCAATGGCCTTTCTTTCCACAGTGACGGCAAGCATCATCACCCTGCTTGCTGACTTTCGCCTTAGGGCCCCCACTAACTTCATTCACCTCGAACTTGTTGTTTGGGAAGGGAACTCTTTCCTTCCTTTTCTTTTGGGAAGAACTCTTCTTTCCAGAAGTAGCAGCAACGAGAACAAATTTCTCTTTCTTAATGGTAGGCTTGAAACTGACTAACATGTTCATTAACTCATCCAAGGGAGGATCAAGTTTGTTCATGTTGAAGTTCATTATGAACGATTCATATGAACTATGAAAGGACAACAGGATCAAATCTAACAAGAGCTCGGCAGGGAGGGTGACGTCAAGGTTCACTAGCTTTTCAAGGAGAGTGATCATCTTGAGACAGTGCTCGTGGACCGAAGCCCCTTCGCGCAGTCTCGCAGTGGTCAATTCCTTTGCAGAAGCGTACCTCGACCCTAATATTCTCACTATACATGCTATCGAAAGCATGCTTGTGAGACTCATATTTTCTCGCAAGCACGGGCTCCATGGCGGCTATCATGTAGCACCTAGCACGAGTGTCGTCTTTCTTCCATGCTTCATAAGTTTCCTTTTCAGCATCGATCGTAGTGTCGGGTATAGTGGCAGGTAGTCTCTCATTAAGGACATAGAGATGCCCCTCAACGATTAGCACAAGTTTAAGACCGCGCAACCAATCTAGGTAATTAGGGCTATTGAGTTTATTGTCGAGGATTGACATTATGGGATTCTTAGACATGATTATCTGAGAGGTTTACAGAAGAGGATTATTAGAGATTCGTATTAAATGATTTTTACAATTAAATATTTGGACATTTGTCATTTAATTGTTCTCCACTAATTTTATCGAGTTCCACTTCCCTCTAGTAGACAAACGAGAAAACCAAATTTCTTTAATGGGCTTTAGGTCCAATAGAAAAATATAACCCGTAGTTAATCTAGCCCGATTATATTTGCCCAAAGGTAGATCACAATCAATCATATCCTTTATATGACCCTAAAGAAATTTCCTTACACTTGATAATGACCTAAGTTAATCTCGCGAATTCAAAATCTTCATGTGTCAAGTCCAACCTACCAATCAAGATGCTCATAGAACTTAATTATGCCAAACTAATGCAGTCCCTGGTTAATCTAGCCGACCACGTTAATCCAGCCTAACCTTTTCTATGGCGACCTTCATCGTTATGTCAATTGAATTACATCTTACCTTACCATAGCCCTCCCCGCTAATATGGTTTACTACACTATAGCAAGGGGCTACACATAATTCAACCGTTGGTAGAAGGAAAGAAAAATTCAAATGATTGGTTTTTCTTTATAGCTTGAAATAATTCTTAATTAAATTAAGAATGAGGGAATTTAATAAAAAGTTTTATCTCATCACAAGGTTCGGATTGGTCAATGTGATTCCTACATCTATGTTCTCTAAAGGTATATGGGAAAAAATATTGTCCTAAGAGGAACATACGACCTAACTATACAATTAATTACATTAATTAATTATCTGGTTTTTTAAAATAATTATAGGACCTCAACTAGCATAAATCAATCAAATAATGTTGAGGCACTAATAATTAAGTTGAAATATAATGAATATTATATGTGTGTTCTATTATTTAAGATCAATTTAATAATTTAAATTAATTAATTAATCAATCTAAAACCTATTTACTAAAATAGATGATTGTTGAATCGATTATCTAATTGGGTTTAATTGAAAATAATTTTCCAAAAATTAAAATCAATTTTTTTAAGTTTAGTTTTAGAAATCTGAAATAATTGTTTTTATTATTTTTTTATTTTTTCAGTGAACTGGTTCGGCCTGACGGTCTTACCGGTTCGACGGAAACGGTCTGGTTCTGACCGGTCCAGCTGACCCAAATCAGTGGGTTGGGTCAGTCAGACCGAGAACCGGTCTGACCGACCCGAACCCATGTGGATTCGGTCAGTTGGATCGAATAGAACCATCGAACCGGCCGGTTCGACCGATTCGATCCGAATAAATTAAAACCGATTTTTTTTTATTTTTTTTAATTAAATTTCCGATCCGATTTTCCAATTTTTTTAAAGCTGGAAAAATTCTAAACAATATTTCAAAAATATTTTAAACTTTCGAAAACACCCAATTAAATAATACAGCAATCACAATTTTAATAAATCGAACATGCATGAAATTAAGCATAACATATTGAAAACGCAATTAATTGCGTAATGAGCTCTGATACCACTGTTGGGAATCGGGCACGTGTACGCAGCGGAAAACAAAATTTTTACAAGAAATAAACAATTTAATTCACATAATCACATGCTTGATTCGTATTAAACAATTAATTGCGTACCGTAGCGCTTCCAGCGAAAATTAATGACGACAACATGCGTATAATTAATTCGATAATAAATCACATAGCATGCTCGCAGTAAATTATGAACCTCATATAAACGATTACATATAACAAGTCACGAAAAACATACTGCGAATATAAACATATAATTTAATATAAGTAAATTAATACCTCATTAAAACGGGATACACAAAATAGCTCTTGAAGCGTGAGGCAAGCACTTGGATCGAAGCAAACTGCCACATAAACCAATCCGTGCAGTCGGGAGTAGCAGCGGCGAAGCGGCGGTGATGGACGCGCTGGCAGCGGCGGCGCGTCTGGATCACGCGCTGTCTTCGGGCGGCGTCTACTCGGCCGGTGCTTCTCGACAATTTGACTCCTTGATTTCCTCCTCTCGGATTTCACTTCGTGTACCGAAATAATCTAACTACGTGGTACTAGACACGTAAAAGTCAGAATAAACAAAAGAAAAAGGCGAAAGGAAAATACTACCAATAGTATAATCGGCGCGTGAGGCCGACTCTGGCGACGGCGGCGACAACGACGTCGACAGCGGCGGTGGCGGAGATAGGAAGATCGGCCGAGGGTTGTGAGAGAGCAGCTAGGGTTTTTCTAGTGTGTTGTGTTTCTTATGTGTGTGTGCAAGACCTATAAATCATGTATTTATAGTGTCTTGTATAAAAGCCCTAACGGGCTTAAGTTGGACCGGGCCCAACAACTTAAGTTTGCTAGTTCTTTACTCGCTCGTTTCTCACAACTCAATGATCGGAAAATTGTAACGATTATATTTTCGGAATCATTGAAACGTCCTCGTCATTACGAGTGCCAGTTCTCGATTTCCAATTTCTAAAAGTGGAAACCCTCATTCAGTGGACTTTCTAAATTTGGTAACTTTCCAATTTAGAAAGTTCACTAAGATGTTCGCCTATTCTTTTCCTTTTCTTATTCTCGTTCATAATTCGAAATTACAAATTTTGAACTCAATCACATTGACTTCCAATCATGCAAAGATTAAAAAATATTTTTATCTTTGACCGTTTATTAAAGGATCTCGAGTGCACGAGCAGTGTGACCCTGGATGGTTCAGGTGTAAGCTAGCCGTGGGTCCACAACCCTTTGTGGTCTAAACTCGTCCCTTAGAGTTACGATTAAGATGAAGCTGGTTTCACCTTAATCACCTAACGAATCAAGATTGGCATCTAGCAACTACGCGTCATGATTCCCTAGATACAAATGAAGTGCCTGCAAGAACTTTTTGATATAGTTCACGTACAATACGATCCTTTCGATTCATATGTCCCGATTGAACTAGAGGTATTGGTTCATCGAGAACTCCTTAGTAGTTCAATAACTGTGCGATCGTTCTAAGTGTTGTAATCGGTACGTGGATGACTTAGAGAATCGAATTCTCTAATCATCACTTAGTCAGCTCTGGCCAGAGACTTAGAGATTACAAACTATGAGAACACACAGGGCATCGAAGACTATTCTAGCGATTGAATACCCGACTAAAATGCACATACCTCCCACTAGATTTCGGACTGCACGATCACTAGCGCTTGGGGCGGTCCTCGGGGGAACTCAGGGACAAGTCACGATAAAACTGGTCCTCTAGTGCAGTCACGGTGATGTCTAGGTCATGAGGACTAATGGTGTACAACTATACCATAGATATCTCTACTCGATTATTGAGAACCACTTAGATATTTCTAAGGTGAGGGAGTTTAGTGAACTCGTTAACCTACGAGCGCCCACTTATGCATGCCGATATCACAATACCGTTTACTGATGAAATGCAGTACACATACACTAAGTGCTAGTCTCTTATTGGGAAAGGCCGATATCCTCATTGGTGGCGTAACCCTTCGACTAATAAAAACATTTAACAGTCATAATACTATAGTAAATATCTCACGATCCTAAAAGATCAATTACTTGTACTTGTAATAACTGTAAGGAGTATATCTATGTTTGAAACAAGGGACAGAGATATAGAATGCCAAGGTGTTTTATCATTAATACGAAAAATGATTATTTGTTACAAGAATAAATGGAAAGACCACAACCACAAGTTGGCTTGTAGGTCACCTACTCTAACAGTCCAACACATGTAGAGAAATGGTCGCAAATCCACATCCTCTAACTAAGAATTATAGAGAATGCAAGAACCGCTTTAGATGCATCAACCGTGGGTTATTTTATGAGTCAATTGATACCGGATGCATTTATTATGTTGGATCAAATTTCGCAAAATAGGTTTGCCAAATCAAGCGAAAGGACGGTTAGTGGAGCAAAGAAGGTTCCCGGAGTTTTGGAGTTAGATGCAATTACGGCCCTTCAAACTCAAATGACCCAAATTTCTCAACAAAATCAACTCCCTCTCCAACACATCAAAGTAAATCCGCCACAGCAAGTCCAAGTCGTGGATTCTCCATGTTGTGAAATTTACGGTGGCAATCATTACACGCTTCGAAAAAAGATGTGGAATCGCTCAACTACGTCAACAATGCGCCTTGCCAATTCCAAAATCAAGGGTGGAGATCACAAGGGTAATACGGTGGAAATCAACAAGGCCAAGGGTATCAACGAAGCTATCAAGGCAACAATCCACCGGCCCAAAAATCAAACACAGAAGAGATATTGGCCCAATTTATGACCGCTATTCAAGCCACACTGAGAAATTTGGAGACTAAATTGGCAGAAATAGTATCTAATCAAGCGAACCATTAGGCATGAGCATTGCCATCAAATACGGAAGACCCTCGAAAGCAAAAGTTCGAGACTTGCCAAGCTATCGATTTCAAGATCGAGGAAAAACATAAATTTAAATTAAGACGTAAGTCACTGTAGCCGAATGGGTGGAACCGATCCCATACCCCCAAAGATTTGCAAACGAAAAAGATCAAGGTCGAGATGTGCCAAGCAGTCACCTTGAAGAACGGTAAGCAATTAGAGGAAGCCCCACGAAAAGAGAAGAGAAATACGGTAATCGAGAAGCCGAAAGTGATTGAGGAAAAAGAATCAAATCATGAAGAGCCACAATCAACAGTGCTTTCACGAGCCCCTCCAATTCCATATCCTCAAAAGTTTCTAAAAAAAAAGCTCGATGCCGAATACCAAGGCTTTTTGGACAAGTTGAAGGAAATTCACGTAAATATTCCATTTATTGAAGTGCTTCAAAAGATGCCAAAGTTGGTGAAATTCCTCAAGGACCTCGTGACAAAGGGGAAGAAATTGCAAGGGAACGAGAGCAAAGTAGTGCAATTCTTACACGGCCCCTTCCACAAAAACTCGGCGATCAATGTAAGTTTATTATTCCTTGTACTATAGGAGGTAAACATTTTAGACCGCTCATTGATTTAGGCGCTAGCATTAACTTATGCCTTATTCCACTTATAAAAATCTCAGGTTAGGTGAGATTGAATCGACGGCTATAACTCTTCAATTAGCCGATAGGTCTTTAGTTTACCCAAAAGGTATTTTAGAGAATGTGCTAGTAAAAGTTAACAAATTTATCTTCCCTGTTGATTTTGTTATACTTGATATAGATGATGATAGGAATATACCTGTTATTGAAGGGAGACCGTTTTAGCCACGTCGAAAACTCTAATTGATTGTGCTAGGTGATCTTACAATGACGGTGCATTATCAAACGATCAAATTTAATGTTTTAGTGCTAATAAAAATCCATGTGATAATAACGAGTGTTTTGCTATTGATCTTATGGATTTTACAAATCATGGAAATTTAGATGTTTTGATCTTGGACCATGGGAAAGCGTCTTTGAGTGCAAGAGATGATGGCGGAAACGGGAGTCGGAAGGAGAAAGTTTATTTTATGGACTCAATTTCAACTCCTCAAAGAGATAGTCAAAAGTGTTGGGGTGTTAACGCCGGTGAAAGTGCAAGGACGATGTTGCCACCTAAAGAGCTAAACAAGCCACATAGAAGGCATATGCAAGCTGTTGGGATCGTAAGGATAAAGTCAAAAGGAAATTGCACAAAGGACAATTGGTGTTATTGTGCAAATCCCGTTTTTGGTTATTCCCAAGGAAGCGCAAATCAAAGTGGTCGGAACCGTTTATTGTACAAAAGATTCTTCCTCATGAAGTAGTCAAAATAAAGGAGCGGGATTCCGTTCCTCACGAAGTAGTCAAAATAAAGGAGCGGGATTCCGATCGTACGTTCAACGTGAAACAGAGACAACTCAAACCTTATTGGGAAGCGAGTACAGATTGCCAAGTGACTTCGGTCACTTTTGTTTGAAGCTAAAGAAGCAATGTCCGGCTGAAGACTTTAAACTTAGCGCTTCTAGGGAGGCAACCCGAGCTTTATTGTTTTCATATTTTTCTTTAATTTTATGTTTTGCTTTTATTCTTATAGACATGCATACTGATTATTTCAATTTATTTTGAATTTTCAAGGTCGATAACGTGGTCAGAGGATCCAGACGACCGTCCGAAAATGCAAGAAAAATCCCAGACGGCCGTCTGGGAAACAGAAGGCCAGACTCAGCAGCACCACGTTTGATACAGCCATCCAATTTTTAGTACAAAATCTCAAACGGCCGTGTGAAATTCAGTGAAGGAACAGAAGCTCCAGACGGCCGTCCAAAATATACCTTACATTTCAAGATGGCCGTCCGAAATCCAGAGACATGAAAATCAAGTTTCTGCTTTTGAGACGGCCGTCTGAAAATAAGTTCATACATCGCGACGGCCGTCCGAAAAAAATAAGAGGCGTATTAAAAAGGGAAAATCAAATTTATTTCCCACAATGTCTCAAACCCTTCTCATTTTTTCTCTCAAACTCACGCACTTCAACTTTTAATTTTTCAAATTCCCTTCCAAATTCATAAATTTCACATACACAACTCAATCACAAATTCTTGAAGTCTTATTTTGTGTTGGTATTGACAGGGAGGCTAGAGAATCGAACCAAATTCTAAAAAATCTAGGTCAAAAAAAAAAAAAAGGTGGAGACCGATGCGAGATGAAGTCACCAAAGATCAAATTGGTGAAGTGTTATGTGATGGGCATCCAACATGGATTGAATACCCGGATAAGGGGATGTATGAGCTCAATTGGAAGAGCATCAACTATGAAGGCAAGGCATGGTTGACGTTCATTTGCGCCAATGTGATCCCGACTACCTCTTTTAGTCGAATCAACCAGGAACGGTGTGCTCTTGCATATTACATTATCATGGGGAAGCCGGTCGATGTCGGGTCCATTATGCACGATCAACTATCGCTGAAAATGCACGACAACTCAAAGGGAATCTTCTTCCATAGCTTCGTCACGGGGTTGTGTAAAAGAAAGAAAGTCCCCAAACAATCGAACGACATCGAGCTCAACATCCGGAAGCCAATTGCCGATTTTGCGGCCTCGCAATTCAAGGAAGCAATCCATAACGAGCCACAAGCCTTGGCCGAAATTGAAGCCGCTCCTCAACCTGAAGCAATAAACGACCCCTAAGCCTCAAGCTCACGTGCCGATCGACGATTCTGAAAGAAGATGGAGCGAGAGATGATGCTTACGAGGAACTGGTTGGCTACCATCGAGCATAAAGTCAACACGATGGATGCACTTCAATGATGGTCGGGCAAGATGCTACAAGTCATCGTACAACACTTGGGATGTGGGACACCTGATTGTGTCGAGCCGGGACCTTTACCGACACCGATTCTTGAGCTCGTACCCGAGCTTTTCGATAATGGGGAGCGTGAGCGAGCTAGGGGGGAGTACCCCGATCACATCGAATCCGACTAGTCAGGTGTTTCTATCCTTAACGTTTGTACTAATTTCGTTGAGGGCAACGAAAATTTTAAGTTTGGGGGTGGAAAAACTGTTTTTGTGTTTATTTTCTTTAGTTTCATGCCTTAGCTTAGGTTTTTATTTTAGATGTTTTACTTGGATTTTTTTTATTGCTTTTATCGTTTAAAAATAAATAAAAAATTGCTTGAGTCGAATGCATCAATGAGTTATGATGATGAGAGATGGTCTATTTTTAATGATGAGATTGCTTGTTTTGTTGTGATAAGGATTAGATGTTTGTTTAGCTTTCGATTCAACGGAACTTAGAAACGAATTATTGCTAGGAATCACACCTTGTGCATTGCTTTGGTTGAATGTTTTGAATTTTAAATTTGGAATGAATTTGTGTAAGATCATGCTGTGTTCGGTTTTAGAACTCACCTTAGGAAATTTATGACACGAATTATTGAGTAGTGAGTAGTTTGGGATATGATTTGGGCCTTCTTTGAACCGTTTGAGCTTTTCAAGCCGACCTTTTTATCAAAATTATCCTTAGAACCTTGATTTGAGCCCCGGAGAAAAGGTGTTCTTTCCTTTAGCCAATGTGCGACCGGTAGAATAGATGGAGATTCTTGAAAAATTACCGGAGTTTGGTTGGAAAATTTGTAAGGTCCTTCTTCTTCTTCTTCGAAAAATACATATATATATATATATATATATATATATATATATATATATATATATATAAAATAAAAAATGTAAATAGAGAGAAGAAGCACAAGAGAATAGAAGGGAAAAGAAAGGACTAATTGTTGAATTGTTTTTGAAAGCTCGATCCACTGCCTCAAGAGCAAAAGTGGAGACTTTTGAACAATTTGAGAATCGAGTTTATTAAAGTCCTTAGAGGTGAATTCATTGTTTCAAACGCCTATATTTCAAATTTTGGCGTAATCACCTCAATTCAGGAAAAATAGCCCACTACACCCATATTTCCTACCTCGAACCAAAAAGCCTAACAATTGAAATCCAAAAAGCCCCAATGAACCCAATAGCTTAATATTCAGTATTAGTAGAGTAGAAGAATTTTGTGAGTATTTAGAGTCAAACATATGCATGTAAGCGTAAATGTTTTATATCTTTAATTTACAAATATTGGATGCTTGAAACAATTGCATGATTTGTGGTTTTTGGCAATGGTAAGTGTTAGTGCTTTTGAATTTTGAGCTTGCGAATGCCTATGAATTTTCATTATAATTACAATTTTTGAAAACGTGAAGTTGATCATTCATCTATGTGATGAGATGCATTAGTTGAGTTATTTGCTTACGATTAGTTGTTGCTCGAGGACAAGAAAAAGTTCAAGTTTGGGGGTGTATTAGTGTATATTTTTACACTTAATCATATCTTCTAATTGGAGCTTTTGATATATTTTATTGATAATTGGTGCTTAAAGTGTTGATTTATTGCGTTTTAAGTACAAATTGAAGAATTGAATAAATAGAGGGTCAAAACTGCAATTGTGGAGATAATATGGGCGAAAAGTGAAGAAGAAAAAAAATTGGAGCCCAGACGGCCGTCCGAGAAATACACTAGGATTTCGGACGGGTGTCCAAATATTTTCATGGGAGAACAGTCTCTAGAATTGAGACGGCTGCTTGGAATTTGAACTGCAAATCGAGACGGTCGTCCGAGAAGACGTAGAGGCGCAGTAAAAGAATTTTAATTGCACAAGGAAACTACCTTATTCTTCAAGTTTTCCACCCTATATAAGACCAATTCAAGCACACAAGTGTGATATCTTTTACGCAATTTCAAGAGCAAAGAAGCAATAACGAAGACCAAGAATTCGAAGACTCCAAGCATAGATTTATCGTCTATGATTTATTTTACTTGTGTTTTTACTTTAATCATGAGTAGCTAATTTTTTTAATTCTAGAATTTTATTTTGAACCCTACATAGACTTGCGTGTAGGTATTTATCACAAATTCCACATTGATATGATATTGTCCAATTTGGACCGGGCCCAATTGATTTTGCCCTTGGGTTTCCCCAAAAGGCCTCATAACAATGTAGTTGCTATCCCCTCCTTATAAATGAGTAATCTTACCCATATTACACCGATGTGGGACATTGTTTGTACTTCAACCATGCCCTTTTTGGTTTCTCTGTAGTAGTGAGTGGCGTCGTGGCCGAACGGCGTCGGCGATGGGTGACTACCGTTGCTGCTTCTTCTTTTATTCGAATGGGTCTGCAAAACCAGGTAGAGCAGCCCAATTGCCCCTTGACCGTAGAGCAAAGACGAGAAAAGAATGAGGAAGAATAAGAAAAATTGATGTGAGAAGGGAGATTGGTGTAATACATGGCCATATAAGAGCTCCTCAAAGTTTCTTGTCATAACAGATGGAAAGAAGATGTGCCAAGGTGACAAATTTGAATTGAAATGGTTGAAGGGAGAAGAGGGCTTTTATGTAAGGTGAAGGGTGTGATGCCCGCCTTCTATGAAGCGTTTGTCAAAATACTCTATTGAAAGAACCTGTCTCTTTTTTTTTTTTGTTTTTTGTTTTTTTTAATACTAATTCAATCTATAGCTCACAAAAATACGTACGATTTATTTATTAACAACCTTACGTCTAGCAAGGTAAAGTACAAAGGTTCCGAACATTTATAACAACAACTTCTAGCTTATGAGATTACAATACTATAACATAAATAAGTTCAAACGCTGATATTTACAATACAAGACATCAATTATTCTTAACTTAATCGAACAACTATTTTACAAATATAAACAAGGTAGCTACTCGAACGAGAAATCCTCTATTTCATTCAAGCTTGCACCTGAGTCTGAGAATATGACATAATAAACTAGAGGGATAAGTCATAGAAGACTTCGTGAGGTGAAATATAAGAATAATGAGTTATAACATGATCCGAGAGAAAGTTCGATGATTGAACCATTAGGTGATATGGGAAAATAGAAGCGGTTAAAGATTATATTTCGATTGAAAATTCAAGAATAACAATAAGAATGATCTGTCGATATTCCGATCAATAGAGATAAGAATACACCTACCTTGTGACTCCTGTAGCCGTTTACTACCTTATTCACCGAGCAGGGAATGACCCTGTAATGCAATGTGGCATGCCCGGGCACATGTCAGTTTAGCCCGAAACCCAACTAACCTCCAGTTGTGTACGTGTCTAAACCTCTGTGGGTAGTGTTGGAGAGACTACCCACCGTCGGCCCGATACCGCCCAGCGGTCACCTCCAAACAGCCCCGGGCCCATCAATATCCATTGTCCTTGAGGCATCCCAAAAGCACTTTATCGATCATATAAGAAAACCATATTAATCTGATTATTTCAGGATTTCAATCACAGTAGAATTTAGGAGAAACGGGATCAAAAGAAGGGCTTCGAAGAGGGCTCAATGTTTCAAGATATGAAGTTTAGGTAATTGAATAGAACTTGAAGGAAAACGATCGGCTTCAAAGAATTTCATACCGGTCACTCAATGATTACTATTCGAAGGAAATGGAAATCAAAGTGTTGACCTCTCGATAAGATAGCATTTCTCAAATAATCTCAAGCTTAACATAATCCAATTAATTTCAAATAACGACAATCAAAATGATAACAAATAGATCAATTCAATGAAATAGAGCAAAATCCAAGTACTCGAGCGATACAATTACCCGCGTCTATCATATTTCCAGAAAAGGTCAACCAAGAGAACCCTCATCTTCCAATCAATAGCAATCGTCGGGCACGGTTCCTCGATCTCATTACCTATGCAATATTTAAACTATAAGACACCAAATATTTATTAAAATAAATTAATATACATTCTACGTCGTCCTAGCTTTCTATGCCCTTAAGGCCGAATAATTCACTTACCAATTCTAATTTAATCTAACCCCGTAACCAACATCAAAACTTAACACATAAACATCGCATTTATGTTACCAGATTAATGAACCAGGTATAAGACTCACAAAATCTATTCATATGTGACGACTTTCTCAACATAATAATAAAACTTAAATGTTGCCACAGTTTACTCAAAAATTCATAAAACATTCCATGTTTTTCCAAATTGATCACATAATACGTCGAATGAAAGATAACAAATAATCCTACGAGTTCATAGAAGACTTCGATCCCAAATTCTGAACCGAAAATAGCAGAATTACCCAAAACCAGCATGTAACAGAACTGCCAAAACATTGAAAAATCATTTCTGGTACATCTTATTTGAATTAATAACATGCTGTAAATATTTCGAAACATGACAAATAATATACCAAATTAAATATAAGAACAATATCTACGAGTTCAATGAAGACACGATTTTCAAACTATGAGCACAACGTAGCTAAAACAGTCCCCAAAAAGGTTAACAAAAACTGCCAGGATTTTACAAAAATCCATTTTCTGGCAGTATATTTTGAAAAATCATAATAATTCGAAATGATATCCAAATGTAACGAATAAAATATCAAATCAAACATAACGACTTCATCTACAAATGAACAAATACATTGACCTCAAATTATGACTCGAATACATTGGAAACAGCCCCGAAAGAATAATCATACGGCTGCCAGAATTTACAGCTTCAACTCCCATATTCCTCCGTTCAAAAAGCCTATAGGACTCAATCATATGGAACGAGCTTCAACATATAATTAACGTGCACCAAAAAATATATGATGTTTGAGAAGAAACGACTTTAAAATTCGAATTCCAAAACACCCAAATTGTATTCTGAATATCAGAGTAACAACAAGAAGTTTGATTTTCGAAAATTCTTTGAAGTGACTGTAGAGCTAAAATCAGTTTCAACAAGGCTTCTAAAAATTGGGGAAAATCAATTATTGTCACACCTCGAAGGAAGAAGACGCTGATGACTCTACACCTCGAGACACGCGGCTCCCTCTCAATTTCCCAAATAAACAAAATTTCCCTTTCTCAATTATCTGATAAAGGAACCACATCATTTCCTTGGTTGGTAAGTTTCTAATTTTATTATTTATACTTGTACCCCAGATTTATCTATTAATAACACTTCAGCCACCTAAATCTCATTATATTACTATAGTGCTCTCATTAATGAATAAGCTTCAATAATATACATGTATAAACTGTTATTATACCATATAATAAAAATTAAGGGGTGTTACAAAGGGATTGAATTGAAAATGTTGAAAACTTTCATTTTGGGGTTTATTTTCAAAATTTCTAATGCAAAGGGTATTTGAGTCTTTTCATGTCAATTAACCAACCCCAAGTTGCGTATATGGCGAGTGTATCACACGATTGGCCCGCATGGGCCTTATAAGCTTTGACTGACTTTAATAAGGGGGTCTCAGGTCCTTGCTAATTGTTTTAACATAAAGACTTTTGTAGTGATTAGAGAGTACAAAAGGGTGGTAGTGCTAACAGCTGATTTACTACGAGCGGCACCAACAAATAATAATTAATTGTTCTGTTCAAAATAGTCGTTTTAAATTTTCGAGACACTACTAAAACATCAAATAAATAAATAAATATTAATTTGATGACATAACATACAATTGGTACCAATTCATGGAAAGATGAAAGATATGAAGGACGGAAAAAAAAGCATCACTAAAACCGAAAATGATAGATAATATTGATAAAAAAACTATGCAAATCAATGCAACGTGTAGATTTATACGCCTATAGAAATCAATTAATCTATGCTGTAACAGTTAATGTGTCGGAACAGTATTCAGTTTCAACTATGATTCTTGTCTTAACACAATTATAAGCTACGTAAAGCAAATACATGAACACAAGAAATTAATGTGGTTCAGACGCAAATGTGCCCTACATCCACGTGGACCTGCAAACAAGATTTCACTAGTTCAGATTTACAGTGTACAATAATAGGACTTATTAAAAATAATAAAGACTCCCTCTTTAATTTTTACGCCGTTCTTGTACACAACTCGAACTTCGTGTCTCTCTCTACAGCAGCTCCAGTCCGTGTGCGTTGAACCTTCTTCAAGCCTCAACTCCCTGCAGAAACGCGAATGACCTCTCCCAAGATCTATACAACAACTCTGTATATATGTTGGCACACACAACGATGGCAGAGTCCTGCTCTAGAGACTGCCCTAGCACAACTTCAATACGATGAGAGGTTTTTCTCCAAAAAAAGTGCTGAGATCTTCAGTGACTTGTGAAGCTTTATATTGGCACGAATTTAGCCTCCACAACCCTTGCTTGATCTCCAAGAAATCGTATAACTAGGTAAGTAGAATCCTAGCTGATTTCTAACTCTATTCTAGATAAATACAAAGAGACCTAACTAGAATAAGATACATGGAAATAAATCAACGTACGAATAAGAATATTACAAACATAGGACTCTAAATAATTCCGAAAATAAACATGGAAATAAATTTTGGTCAATCTTTTTATTCCAAAAACTTGGCGGATTTCCTCGATCTTCAATAATCGGAAATATGGCGCCAACAATCTCCCCCTTTGGCATAGATTGGTCAGAATCCATGTTTAACAGAACTCCCCCTGCAGATGAGGTTTTCTCCCCCTGCAGAAATGATTAACTCCCCCTGCATCACAGACTGTTAGCACAATAGAAGTTGCAACACATAGATGTTGTAACAGATAAATTTTCTGCAACACAATGTTATCCAAAACAAGCCCAAGGCACAAACTAAAGATAACCAAGGTAATATCCAAAAGGTGGGAAAATAAACATAACCATAACAGTCCTAAATAAAGACATAAATTTAAGCAGTTCAAAAAGGACAACAAAAAAACAACAAAAGGTTTTTCAAGGAATCTTCCCTTAATAATCATAGTCGGAGAGCAGATCATTATCATGAGAACTGCTGGACGCTTTGCCTTGCGGTTGTGGACTGCTGCTTCTTCATTGAAGTTTCTCCCTTGTGTATGGCAGTTTTTGCTGCGGCATCTGGAGTTGTTGCTACTCCCCCTTTCTGACCAGATTGTGCCAAAGTTGCAAATTGTTCATGTATGGCTGTGAGAACAGATGTAATGCTCACTTGAATTTTTGTGAAATCCTCGTTGATGCAACCAATTTCAGGAGCAACAGTAGAGGTCATGGGAGCAGATTCATTAAGTGAACTCTTCTTCGCCTTGAGAGAAACCTCTAAGAAATGTTGTGACAATGAGTGATAGATCAACGAGGGAAAAGGTAGGCATCACTCCAATTTTTTCTGCGAGAGTTAGCAAGAGCTCCATTTTTAGCAAAGATTGACTCCCCAATGTTGAAAAAAAAAGCAGCATGAGTGACGCTTCAGAGAAGCCCAACATACAATGATCACAAAGGCTATGGTCATTGTCACAAAGGGCTTAACAGTGATTTGATTCTTACACCTATAAATTTTTTTATTCAATTCAGGAGCCACATTAAAAATTTCCCTTCGCATATAACCTGAAGACCCAACAACGGAGAATCAACAAAAAGTTAGGATTCCGGTGAAGATTCTGATGACTCAGATCTAGTTGGATGTATGGCAGTAAAGGCAGCATTAGTGTGCTTAGAAAGAGATTGGTGACCACTCGAAGAGTATGACTCATCCTCAAGACCATAATTGCTCTCAAACTTTCTTTGAGGTCGGTGAAGCTGCACATGGGCGCTGAAAGTAGCTTCTTCAATTGCGACATGGTCTTCACCACCAACGTCTTCTGCCTTAGACATGGAAGGATCACTTTCAACCAGAATACTGTCCACCAGATCAGAGACAACACCTTATTTGGAGCTTGGGGCTGGTGACTGCACATGTGTGACCGTGGGCTCCGAATTTGTGGCCACGAGAAAGATGAGAACTACAGAGACCACTGTTGTTGTCACTGACATTGACGTTTTTCCAGACTTCTTGTCGGACAGCGATGCACAGTGGTTTGTGCTTCCTCATTTCAGACCCCTCGACCGATTTGTCTCTTTCCATAGTAAATCTGTGGAGCACAGAAAAGAGAAGAGGCGAGTAGCTTTCGAAAAACATAGAGATATATGGGAGAGAGAAGTCGAGTAGAGGAAATATTGAGGAATCCTAGGAGCCCTAAAGATAGTGCACAACTTTTTGATAACAAATGGGACTTCTCAAGATAACCAAAGATATTTTCAAATTTTTTGACATGATAGAAACAGATCCCACAAACATCATGATAAAACAAAAGTATATTCCCACACGCTCCTTCAGGGATTCGAAACAGATCACGTATCAAGACAACCACGTGTCAACAGTCAGCCAGATGCCATAAAAAACTCAGAAACCCTAGATTTCCAGAGATTTAAAAAAAAAAAAATCAAGAATATATATATATATATATATATATATATATATATATATATATATATATATATATATATATATATATATATATATATATATATATATATATATATAGGGATATTACAGAAGTATGTAGAACCCAAGTTTTACAAGGAAAGAAAACCAAGGATGTCACAAGAGCAAAAATGTAGAGTGCATTGAGGATAAACCAAAAGAACATAGAGCAACACACGATAGAAGGCCACCAACATGCTCTTGGATGCACGATATACCTAGAGCCCCATGACCATACTCAAGAAATCATAAATTACGTATTTTAATAGGGTTATGAATGCATATGCAATTAGCACATCAATTTTATCTTGAACTTCAAGAAGAATGTCACTAATACATATCTAAACAACATCCCAAAATAATCACACTTTATTTTTCTTTTCTTTTTTTTTTGGAAAAAATCCGTAGATTTTTTTTTTATTATTTATTTTTTTTTAATTTTTTTTGTGATTTGTTGACATGAAGTTCAACCAAATATTAGAAGGCAACCTTCTTAATAATTTACATAGATTTTAATTAGAAGTCAGGAATGTTGGGAATCAGGCACGTGTACGCAACGGATTTTTTTTTAAAAAATGAATTAAACAATTTAAATCATATAATCACATGCTCGATTCGTATTTAAACAATTAATTACGTACCTCAATGCTTCCAGCAAAAAATAAAATTATATCATGCTGATTAATTCAATAATTAAAACACATAGCATGCTCACAATGAAACGAAACAAACGTACGAATAATTTCATGAAGACGATCACGTATAGCATACATATAAATTCATGAAAAACATATAGCATATAGTTTACTCTAATAAATCGTATTTACTAACGGATCCGAAAGAATACCTCTTGAAGCGTGAGGCACACTAACGGATTGAAGCGAACTGCCACGGAGACCAATCCGTGCAGTCGGGAGGAGCAGCGGCGGTGCGGTGGTGACGTACACGCTCAACGACGGCGGCGCGTGGAGTCTACGCGCTGTCTTCGGGCGGCGCGTGGAGGCGCGTGCCGCGGTGGCTCGGCAGCGACTTCTTGGTTGTTCGACTCTTTGATCTTCCACCTCTCGGATTTCACCTCGTATACTTCGATCTACTAAATACGTGGCACTAGACACACAAAAGTTTGAATAGACGGCAGAAAAAGACAAAAGGAAAGAAGCTACCAAAACCGATCGGCGCGTGGGGCCGATTCCGGCGACGAAAAACGGCGGTGGCGACGGCCGTGGGTGAGAATGGCCATGGGTTTGTGAGATTCGAGCGTCTAGGGTTTGATTAGTGTGTTGTGTTGTGTGCAAGACCTATAAATCATGTATTCATAGTGTCTTGTATAAAAGCCCTAACGGGCCTAAGTTGGACCGGGCCCAACAACTTAAGTTCGTTAGTTCTTTACTCGCTCGTTTCTCACAACTCCATGATCGGAAAATTGTAACGATTACATTTTAGGAATCATTGTAATGTCCTCGTCATTACGAGTGCCAATTCTCGATTTCCAATTTCTAAAAATGGAAACCCTAATTCAGTTGACTTTCTAAATTTGGAAACTTCCCAATTTAGAAAGTTCACTATGATGTTCGCCTATTATTTTCCGTTTCTTATTCTCATTCATAATTCCAAATTACGAATGTTGGACTCAATCACATTGACTTCCAATCATGCAAAGATTAAACATTTTTCTCTTTGACCGTTTATTCAAAGATCTCGAGTGCACGAGCCGTGTGACCCACGATGGTTCAGGAGTAAGCTAGCCGTGGGTCCACAACCCTTTGTGGTCTAAACTCGTCCCTTCGAGTTACGATTAAGATAAAGCTGGTTTAAACTTAATCACCCAACGAATCAAGATTGGTGTGTAGCAACTACGCGTTATGATTCCCTAGATATAAATGAAGTGCCTGCAAGAACCTTTTGATATAGTTAACATACAGTACGCCACCTTCGATTTATATGTCCCGATCTATAAAGAGGCATTAGTTCACCGAGACCTCCTTAGTAGTTCAATAACTGTGTGATCGTTCTAAGTGTTGTAATCGGTACGTGCATGACTTAGAGACTCGAACTCTCTAATCATCACTTAGTCAGCTCTGACCAGAGACTTAGAGATTACAAACTATGAGAACACATAGGTCATCCAAGATTATTCTAGAATAACTTTAAGCAATTAAAGAAAACTACATGAAAACTGAGTCTTTTACCAGCATTGTCGACAATCAGCGGCTAGTCATTTTGCACTTGAAATACTGCAATTGCCAAATTCTGAAATTCACACAAATATATGATAATCAATAACTTTACATTGAAATGATTATGACACAATTAAAATAACATTTACCTTTTATAATTTCATCATACTTCTCCACTTCTTTAATAGATACTTCTCTCAAGAGTTCTTGGATATCAATTGTGACAGTTTTGATCTTAATCAGATTTGCAAACATACAAGAGCCTCGACCATTTCAGTATTAAGAGAACTTCGATATGGATCAAGAATACGACCACTTGTACTAAAGGCTGACTCGGATGCCACTGTGGAGACGGGGATAGCCAGAACATCTCTAGCTAATTGAGAGAGAATAGGAAATCTAATAGAATTCTCCTTCCACCACCTCAATAAATCGAAGGACTCAACACTGTTTTCACAATTCTCTTCTAAATATCGAGTAAGTTATGACTTACTCTGCACACATGCTTCTTTCTTCATTTGTTTTGCAAATTGAAAAGCTAGAGAGTTACGTGACTCGACATCATCATCCATGTCCATCACTTCAATTGGAGCCTGACTTGAAATAGCAGCCCCACTTTGAGAATTTTGATAGGGAGAACAATTTTGATAATACTCGTACAAGCGAATCAAAAATTTCTTCACATGCTCTTCCATAACACTAGCCGATGTAGTGTCATTCTCATAAACTTGATTAAGACAAAACCCCACAAACCTCAATTTATAGCGTGGATCCAATACAGTGGCAGAATAAACAAGAAAACTCGGGTTATCAAGACTTTCCCAATATTTCTTAATTTTTTTTCTGCATTTCAAGTGCCATAAGACATACTTTTGGATCAGGGTGTTTAGACAAAGACTTCAATTTAGTTTGGACAACAACAAGTTCTTGAAAAAATATATTAGATATTACATGCAAAGTACCAGAAAATTGCAAAGTAACATCATAGAAATGTTTTAAAAACTTTATAAAAGTTCTCGCAATACTCCAATCATCTTCACCGGGCGGGCCAATGTATTTTCTATCTTTTACCTTTCTTCTTTCACAACCCTCTTCTTCCCCAAAATTTGGATTTCGGTCCCCATCATCATTATCTTTGTCACCCAAAGCAATGTACATATGATAGCTTGAGTCATCTTCTCTTAGCCTCTCAAATGCTTTATCAAACTTGGCAGCCGCTTCTAGCATTAAATAAGTAGAGTTCGATTTAGTTTCAATATCAAGACAAACTGAACTTTTTGCTAGCAATTTTCTCTATATCTGCACATTTTTTAAACGTTTGGAGCCTAGCCGGAGATGAGCGCACATATCTAATGTCATTTCGAATCTGAAGAATTGAATCATTTTGTCCTTTTAAACCATGCTTCACAATGAGATTCAAAATATGCGCACAACATCTAACATGAAAAATTCATGATCTAAGACAGTCGTTTTCCACCATTTAGTGTTCTTCCTCACGTAATTAATTGCTCCATCATTAGGACTTGCATTATCAACTGTGATAGTCAATATTTTATCTATCCCTTAATCTAACAAACAATTTTCAATCATTTTACCAATTGTTTTACCCTTATGGTCAGGGATAACACAAAAACTTAAAATTCTCTTTTGCAACTTCCATCCCTTATCAATCCAATGTGCTGTGAGACACATATAGTTGATATTCTGAATTGAAGTCCATGTATCGGTCGTAAGACATATACGTTCAGAATTTAGAAGGCTTCTAAGTTTTTTTTTCTCATCAAAATAGAGTTTCATGCAATCCCTAGCAATAGTCATTCGACTTGAAAGTATAAATCTAGGTTGTAAACAAGCTGAATACTTTCTAAATCCTTCACCCTCCACGATTTTGAAAGAAAGCTCATCAAGAACAATCATTTCAAGCCTATGTAGGCTCTAAAACAAGTGTCTTTTGTTTCTTGTCAACAAGCCTGAAAGGATATTTCTTGCACTGAAGCTGCAAATGGTTTATCAGGTTACCGGTGCCATGTTATTTGGGGTGTTATTTGGGGTGAGCGGCATAATCTTGACTACAATAATTGCACGAAGCTCTCGGATTCCCATTTTCCTCAAACCTTTCAAAATGATCCCACACCCATGAGTTCTGCCTGCTTCCAATTCCAGCTCCTTCAGGCTTTTGTTCTTTGGGTGGAATCACTTTTTTGTTTGAAACTTTTTTTCTTATCCTCGAAGGGCAGGGCTTCCACCGGATAGGCCGAGAAGGAGGTTTGACATTTGATTTGGCAGCTGTAGAAGGACCTTCTTGAGAATTGGAATTCAATTCATGAGGTTCAATAGGACTATTTGCATCTTCCATCTGAATAGTAAAAAAAAAAAAACATAAAGAATATAAAATCAGAAATTAACAAACTTTTTTTAGGCTTCTGTAATTTAAAATAGGATAAGACAATGACCCATTGAAGGGTATATATGAAAAATATACTAAATTAAAATACAAACAGTGAGTTTTCGTAAACAAACACACACATGCATGATTTCATCTCAAATTTTCAATTTTATATAAAATCTTCAAATACAACAACATAAACTAAAAAATAGGAATCAAATTTTACCTTTTTGAATTAAAGGTATAGTTGGACCTCTTTGATTGAATTAAAATTGAAGGAAGAATGATATTATGTGAAGCTTGAGAGTTGTCGAAACAAAGGGCTTCTTCAATTAAAGAAAATGGAAGAAAGAATGAGAAAGGTGTAGAGTACAAACTACAGACGATTGTTCTTGTTGAGAGATGGATGAAGCCTGGGGCTGGAGGCGTAAAATATTCTAAACCCTAGAACTGAGAGATATTTGATATATATATATATATATATATGATATATGGGCGAATGCAGAATTTTAAAAGAAAAACATGCGGGTTGCGGGCGGGCTGGGTCGGGTCTGGCGGGCGGGTCGGGTTTGGTGGATTTTTGAACACCCTTAACTGTGCTTTGTAAAACAGTGTAATTAACAGGACAGTGGGAATTAACTGACAGTAGAAGCATAATTCTTAACAAAACAGCGAGAATATGACTATTATGTGACTACGGTTTGTATAACAGTGTACTGAACATGACAGTGGGAATATAACTATTATGTGACTACGGTTTGTATAACAATGTACCGAACATGACAATGGGAATATGACTATTATGTGACTAGGTTATGCGTAATGTGACTACAGAAAATGACTACAAGTAATCAACACTTGAAAAAGCTTGCAACAGTAATAACAAAATACATTGTAAACAGAAAAACAATGACTACAAAAAAAACAAACATAACTCTGCGTAAAATCAAGCCATAATACGTGAAAAGCAAAGAATCAAATATACTCTGAAAAACGATAAGATCACGATAAAGTGACTACATATGTGTGCTGCCGCAAGGAAAATAAAACACGGAAATCACATTATCCATCATGAAAAAAATAAAAGCCATACTTATCCTTAAAAACAATTAAAAAAAACTGAAAACAATAACTAATGTGATCCCCCAACAATGGCCATCGAACATGTTTTTTTGTTGTTGTAGCCAATTTGGTTGCACCGACTGCACTTAATCTTCCGTTTGATTAGCTTGGCATATCTTCACCCCAAACGACCCTCCGTACTTCAACACAACCATCATGTTGGACGACATAATATGCAACACTAAAAAAAAGGACAAATATGACTAATCTGTTAAACATGACTACTCTGTCAAATATGACTACTCTGTAAAATACACTGCACTACAACTCAATAATCTTGTAATTCAATTGTCGCACTCCAAAAAAAATTGAAACGTGACGCTAAATTTCAAGTGGCGCAACAAAAAAAAACATTTAAAGCACACACAACCCTTCGCAAACGTGCCTACTCTGTAAATCGAGTAGTAACAATTCTTTGCGTACACCTCGGACGACACAAAATACCATAACATTTTGTTCGAAAAAAAACAAACGCTTAAACTTACGATCCAAACAACATAATCCGTATTAAAAAAAAAACAAACAATCCATAATCTCTAACCTTTTCCACACAGCTTTCCTTCAATAAACAAACACAGAGCGATAAAAGACGACGACAAAACACCTCGATCTCACCCAAAATTGACTTGCGTCCGCGACTAATGAACTCATGCCTACAGAATCAAGAGAAAATCAAGGTGCGAATATCACGCCCGCTGAAATCACAACTGCAAAAGAGGAAACTGTTATGGAATTATTTTATAAATATATATTTGATTTATTTTATAAACTGTTGGTAAGGGTAATTACATCTTATCATGACTGGAAAAGGGGTTTCCACTAATTAAGATTGGAATGTGGGTGTGGGCAAAAGTCTTGAAAGTCAAATGGGTTTTACTCATAATATTTTCCATTTGAGGGGATTGCATGTTTCCCCTTAAACTTAATTCATAATAGTAAACCATGAATTAACTTTAATTTCACCAATTGTGACCATAAAATCTTATTTTGACTTATTTTGTTTTTTTTTTTTTTTTGCCGCCGCTGACCGGTGGTCAATGCATGTCTCCGGTGGTGATAACTCTTTTCTTTTTTGGAAAAAAAATTTACCTGCCGCTGACCGCGGCCGATTAATACTGCGGTAAATAAATAATATTATTGTACTATTAAGTAATATTACTGTCAATCACAATACTATTAATTTTTTTGGATGTGTTGACCGGTTAACATAATAATATTACTGTGTTACACAACAATATTATTTTGCAACACAATAATATTGTTGTAAATATTATTGTATGTCAGAGTAATATTAATTATTTTTGATATTATTGTGTTAGACGGCAATATAGTAGATAATACCTGTCAAACGCAGTCATGTTACTGTTTGTTTGTACCAGACAAAAGTGTTCTGGTAAAAAAAAGGATGAAAAATAAAATCAACGCTAGAGACCGGCTTTGACCGCTGGTCAATGGCTGCAAAAAACAAAAGTCAACGCCGGAGATTAGCGGTAAACGACAGAGTTCAGTACAACATCCTTCATTTTTTTAGAGATATATACGAAAATTATCAAAATAATTAAATGTTTCAGATTTTAATTGAAATGTATTATATCTTAATCCAATTATTTTATAATCTAATAACAAATAAGAGAAAAAGAAAGATATGATACATAAGAGTATAGAGAATAAAAATGTATGTTCAATTGTTTTATGAGCTATTTGCTAAACACACTTCAAGTCTAATTTGCTTTCATATAAGGGTAAATTCCACTTTTCCCCCTTGTACTTTGGTTCGATATCACTTTACCCCCTTCTACTCTCAATTGCATTGATTTGCCTCTTGTACTTGAAAAATTGTCTCAATGTGGCCCTCGCCATTAGTTTTAAGAGCTTTGACCTTAACACCGTTTGATATAAGTCTAAAAATTACAAAAACGCAACCCCTCCCTGTTTAAATAATTATTAAAAAAATAAAATTAAAATTAAAAAAAAATTAAAAAAAAAATTAAAAAAACTATGGTTGCCGTTGACCGTCGTGGACTATGCTTTCTCGTTGTCCTGGATTTTTTATTATTGTTTTTTGGGTTTTTTTTATTCTTTTTTATTTTTTAATAATGATTTAAACTGAGAGGGGTCACATTTTTGTAATTTCAGAGTTTAGACCGAACGGTTTTAAGGCTAAATGTCTGACAACTAACAACAAGGGCCACATTGATACAAATTTTCAAGTACAATGGGGAAAGTGGAATTTACCCTTCATATTATGATACTCATATTTTATCCATTTTGCTAAAAGTCCTTCGGAAAACTTGAACAACTTCAGCTTGAAATGTATCTTCTTCCCTCTAAAAAATGTTTAAGGATGCTCATAATACCTTTGTGATTGAAAATATATTTATTTTAAGAGTAACCTACAATAAACTCTCGAGTTAATGTCAATTTACGAAAAAACCCTCTTAAATTTCCATAATTATGAGAACCCTCCTAAAGTTTATTGTCGTCTTTCAAGGAATTTTTTTATACTTTGGAATATTCTTGAAAAATACCAATTTTACCCTCTAGCGTAGTTGTAATAATAATATTTTATGAGGAGGGTAATTGTAAAAAAAAAATTGGAATAAAATATGACCATTCGTACCCCTCGTTGTGTATGAGGGGTTTTATTGTAATGTTTATCATTTTTGTTTTAGGAGTAATGTTTGTCCTTTAAGATTGTGTTAATTGTGACCTTTGAGTGTTTGGCCATATTAATCAATATTTTCCTCTCTCTGAGAGCAAACACTTTAAAAATTATAGTTTGACATATAATTATCAATATTTTCATCTCTGTGAGAGGCGGTATTTTCTCTCTTCGAATGAGAGCGGTCGTTGGGTTTTTTTTTCAATTTCTTCTTTCTCTTACTTACCGTAATTCCATTGTTTTGCTCCAATTTTCTCAATATTTGTGCTGATAATTCGATCGTACGTATGCTTCTATAGCAGTTGTTATTAATTAGTCTTTTCTAGGGTTTTGTTGTGGCGGCTAGGTTTTATCTAGGTTTGTCTTTCTTTTGTCTTACTCTCTTTCTCTCATTCGCTGTGTTTCCAGATCAGTGCTGATTTGACGTCGCTACCACTCTCAGAGACGGCATCGCGCCCTTGTCTATCTCACTCTCCAATGGAAAATATCGTGGATATGATGTCGCATAATCTCCAATTGACTTACGAGGAGGAGGATGGTTTGGATTTGACGCAATTGGTAACAGGAGATCGCACGGAGATGACTCAGTATATGGCGGTGGGAAGGGTGGTTACACAAAACGAGATGGCTAGTCAAACAATTAAATGGAATCTATTGCGACTCCTTCAACCTGTGAAAGGATGCTCTTTCCGTACGATTGGACCTAATCGATTGGTGTTAGTTTTCAAGCATCAGTTGGATCTTCATAACGCAATGACAGGCTGACCCTGGTTACTTGATCGGAATGCCGTGGTTCTTCAAGAATTGCAACCAGATATCGATCCCAATGAGATGCCGCTGAACCATATGACGATCATTGTGCGGCTGCACAATCTCACTATAAGCCAGCGCACAAACAAAATGGCTCAGATGATCGAGGAGAAGATTGGAACAGTGATTGAGACCCTCAAACCAAAAGTCGATCTTCTTCCAGAATATCTGCGGTTTAAAGTTCAAATTGACGTGAAAAAAAGTTTAAAACGTGGGTTGTTTATCCACAAGGCAGACGGCTCTAAGGATTGGGTGTCTTTTCACATACGAACGATTACCGAACTTCTGTTTCCTTTGTGGTGAGATAGGACACGGGGATACGAGATGTGCAAGGAGGTATGATGAAGGTTTTGTTGACCCTGGCTCTTAACTTCCATATGGTATTTGGATGAGGGCGGCAGCACCGAGAGAGGAAAAAAAGATGGGTACTCCACTGTATGCTATTCGTGGCACAAATCTTAATGGCGATACGGGAAGTATTCATGGAACGGTATGAGGTCCGAGAATATTTGAGTCTTCCGTAATGAAAAAGCAAACCCAGATAAGGACCAGTACCAAAGGTGGACAAGAGAACCAAGCTCCGGACATTCTTAACGATTCACACTTGATCACGAATCCGGTGAGTTTGCACACCGATACTGAAGGAACTCTTATAGAGACGCGAAAATTTATCAGTGTGACAAAAAACAAGAAGAAGAAAGCTGATTGTATGGGAGATTCAGAGACGACTAGGACGGCGAAGAAACCATTGTTGAAATTACGTGATGAAGCTGACGAGCTAACGGCGGCGATTGCAGGGCGATCCCGCCGAACGCCATGAGTTGCCTCTTCTGGAACTGCCAAGGGCTTGAGGGTCCCTTGACAGTTCATATTCTCGGAAATATTCTCCGAAAATTTAACCCCCAACTGGTGTTTCTTTCGGAAACGAAAGTAACACATTCTGTGATCGATCGGTTAAAGAGACAGTGGAACTACTTTGGGGTGAGTGTAGATACGGTGGGTCGATCGGGAGGTTTGGCAATGCTTTGGCAGAAAGACATGGTCGTGGATCTGCGGAGCTTCTCCCGAAATCATATAGATGTAGACGTACAATGCCCTCTCACGGCCCTTAAATGGCGTTGTACAGGGTTCTACGGATTTTCGGAACTTCAACATCGACACCGCTCGTGGGACCTATTAAGGAATTTACACCAGCAGAACTCTATGCCATGGGTGGTCGGTGGAGACTTCAACGAGATCTTATTTAACTCCGAAAAGGAGGGCGCAAATGTGAAGTTTCCGTCTCATATTGGGGCATTTCGAAACTATTTAGATGACTGCAACTTGTTTGATCTGGGTTTCGCGAGTTTCCCTTTTACATGGTCAAACCGGAGAGCTCATCCCAACACGGTACGTAGCCGTATTGACCGAGTATGCACAAATGGTACCTGGAGCAGTTTTTATCCGAATGCTCACGTGCAACATCTTAACTACGTGGGATCGGATCACCTGCCGATCCTTCTAAAGTTGGAGGCAGCCCGCAGTCAAGCTTGAGAGCGCATGAAAAAGCCATTTCGCTTCGAGGCAATATGGGCCACGAAAGAGGACTGTGAAGAGGTCGTGAAGGAAGCATGGAAGGATAAAGGTGGACCGGATCGGATTGGAGAGTTAATTGAAAGCACTAGAAACTGCCGGATAGAACTCATGCATTGGAGCAAGTCTCATTGTCGCACTCCCGCTAGGAGAATTGATGAAATTCAGCAGCGCCTTCACTTCCTCAATTCCGTCACTCAGGCGGGCACCACCCGTGAGGAGATCAGGGAGTTAATGGGAGAATTAGAAAAATTATACGGGGAAAACGACACATATTGGAGGTAGAGGAGTAAGGTTCAGTGGATCCGGGAAGGAGATCGAAACACCAATTTTTTTCACTCTAAGGCAACGGCAGCAAACGAGCCAATACGGTAGACCGATTGAAAGATGATATGGGGATTTGGCAGACTCGAGCTGAGGGTATCGAAAGAGTCGTTTCAGAGTATTTTGCGCACATTTTCCACTCCACTTCGCCGGCGGAAAGTGAGATAGACGAGGTGCTGGAATGCCTATGTCCAAGAGTGTCGAGCGTCGCTAATCAGATGCTTTCTACCCCTTTCACTTCCTTAGAGGTAAATACCGCCCTTTCTCAAATGTCTCCATTGAAATCCCCTGGCCCCGATGGTCTTCCTGTCTTATTCTACACTAAATTTTGGCATATTGTGGGCCCAAGTGTAACTTCTCGCGTCCTTGATTTCCTGAATAAAAGAATCATCCCCTCCGCTCTAAACTTTACCTATATTGTTCTTATTCCTAAAATTGCCAAACCTGAAAAAATCACTGACTTTCGCCCTATTAGCTTATGTAATGTGGTCTATAAAATAGGGTCGAAAGTCATTGCTAACCGTATTAAGCCCATCTTGTGTAAAATTATTTCCCCCACTCAATCGGCTTTTGTTACTAAAGACTTATTACTGATAATATATTAGTGGCCTTTGAAGTTAATCACTTTATTAAGACAAAATCTAGTATAAAGTCTAATTTTATGGCAGTTAAGCTCGATATTAGCAAGGCGTACAATCGGGTTGAGTGGACTTTTTTGAGAAAAACCCTACTTCGTCTCGGTTTCTTACCCGATTTTGTTGATTTAATTATGCTTTGTCTGATGACCGTTTCTTATTTTTTTTTATTCAATGGTGTACAGTTTGGCTCTGTGATCCCTTCTAGGGGCCTTCGCCAGGGTGACCCACTATCCCCATACTTGTTTATCTGTTGTGCAAAAGTTCTTATCTCGATGGTGGAAAAGAGCGGTCGAACGTAGCGAACTAAATGGTGTGAAGGTGGCGCCGACAGCTCCGACAATATCTAACCTTTGTTTTGCGGACGACACATTGCTATTCTCTAGGGCAACTGAGGAAGACGCACGCACTCTCAAAAGTTTATTAGACACCTATGCCAAGGTTTCGGGGCAAGAGATTAACCTGGATAAAACGACCATGTGTTTTGGGCCAGCGACCTCGATTGAGTCTAAAGGAAAAATTCGGGATATCCTTGGATTTCAGATTGTGGATCAACATGACAGGTATCTTGGTATGCCAGGTTCTGTAGGAAGATCGAGAAAAGAACTCTTTTCATTTTTACGTGACAGATTATGGGGGCGCATCAAGGGGTGGGGAGATAAACATATTTCTAAGGCAGGGAAAAAAATACTAATTAAATCGGTTCTCCAAGCTATCCCAGCATACATGATGAGTTGTTTTATGCTTCCGAATGGCTTAATCAAGGAGCTTGAGTCGGCGATTAAGCGATTATGGTGGAGTTCTAGTTCGGGGCGGAAAATCGCTTGGGTCTCTTGGTCCGAATTATGTGTTCCGAAAAAGGAGAGCGGTATGGGCTTTAGGGATCTACGGAGTTTCAATTTAGCTCTCCTCGCTAAACAACTTTGGAGGGTGCTTATTTTCCCCGATCTTCTCTTCTCCAAAATTATCAAAGCTCGCTATTTTCCGGATGGAGATATATTTGGTGCGGTTGGTGGGGTCAGACCATCAGCAACATGGTAGAGTTTGCTCAAGGCCCGAACATCCTTGAGCATGGGGCTTAGACGACGCATCGGGGACGGGAAAACAACATCTATTTGGGCAGATCCTTGGCTAATGGACGAGGGTAGTGTGAAGGTTTTCACTCGTCGACCGATAAACACGTCTCAACCAAAATGCGTAGCCGATCTTATAGATAGGGAGACCGTTTGATGGAATACGTCGCTCATTGAGGATATATTTTGGCCAATTGATTGTGGCCGCATCGATGCAGTGCCTATTGGGAGCTCTCTATCACTAGATCGTTGGGTTTGGCGGTTTACTCGCAATGGCCATTTCTCGGTTCGCTCATGCTACTACTCAACTATGCAACGTTTGGTTGGAGGCGACAACGAAGTGGAGTCCTCTAGTGGGAATCAAGATCAACGTTGGTCACATGTGAACCTTAGAGTTCCGCCGAAGACCTGCCACTTATTTTGGTGAGCGTGTCAGGAGACCCTCCCCACGGCAGCCGAGCTTTTCAGACGTAAAATTATCCCAGATCCGATTTGCTCTCGGTGTGGATCCTCGCAGGAGACTTTGTTGCACGTTGTTCAAGAATGTAAAGGCATGGGCAGGGTTTGGGAAGAGGATCCGTTTTGGCTTCAAGGAATGGGTGCTTGTTCAACTATGTGGCAATGGTTCGACAGGTTGAGGAACAACCTCGAAGAAGATGAAGTCCAGCTCGCCATCGTTGTGGCCTGGAAATCATGGGATAATCGAAATAAGGAGTTGTACGAAGAAGAAGGCATCTCAAATGCTGATATGTTGTCCTGGTGCAGTCAGTACTTGTACTATTATCGTACGGCCCAACTTCCACCGGCGTCGGGGATGAAGATTTCTCACAGCCAGACATAGACCCCACCACCTGATGGGGTTATTAAAGTTAACTTCGATGTCTCTTTGCCGCGGAATAGAGATTTCTATATGGTCGCTGCAGTCGGGAGAGATCATTGTGGACGATGCAAATGGTGGTCAGTACAGAGCTTCAAAGGCAGACCGCGATACATTGACGGGGAAGCACACGCGGCAATGCATGCAATCAAAATGGCACATTATCAAACATAGAGTTCGGTGGTGTTTGAAGGTGATTGCCTAGAGGTTATAAACACTTTTAAGGATGGAGATGAGTACTAGCATCGTATAGAGCATTCGTTGAAGATAGCTTACGTATTATCTGCTCATTTTCCTTATGTGATTTTCATTTTGTCAAAAGAGAGGGCAATTATTTAGCCCATGCTTTAGCTAGTCAAGGTTTATTTGATCTCAAGGAGCTTCTCTCCCGTCAAACATTGCATATTTTGCCCAATAAATTATTCTAGTTTTATCTAAAAAAAAAAAAAGTGTTTGGCCATATTACGAATTTTAGTATAAATTATTTTGATTCACTACATCTACTTACATTATTTTTTTCATTTCATTATTTTCTAAATTTTTTCCCCTAAATTACTTACTGTGTGAGATAATAACATTGAAGGCCGAACTGTAGTATTTACTAATATAACTGTCACAAACAGTAATGTCGTGGACAGTAATATTGCAGGCCAAGACGATAAAATTAATTAATTCATTAATATTAATGTGTTAACAACAATTTACTGTTTGAGATATTAATATTGCAGTTACGACAGTAAATATTACTGTGTTTACTGTCTTTGACAACAATATTTCAAGCCAAGACAGTGATATTAATGATAATAGTTTTTCGAGAAAAAAAAGTCATTGCTAGAGATCGGCGGCTCACCTGCCGGAAAAAAAAGGTTCAGAAAAAAAAAAGTTTTCATAAAAAAAAATAGGCCGTAGACAAGGCTCAACGTGGCTGACCTGCCGGAAAAAAAAATTCATAAAAAAAAATTAATAAAAAAGTCAACAGCGGCTGACATGCGGTGGCGGTTAAAATTGGAATAAGGGTCAAAATTGTTTAATTGGTGAAATTTGGACAAAATTGGGATTTCAAGTAGTTAGGAGAAATTTTTGCATATATGAAAGAGTTTTCCTTATTAGAAAATAAAATTAAATGGAGGGGCTATTTGAGATAACCCCTCCTTTAATTTCGTAAGAGGGATAAATCCTATTTTTTATCACATTTATGCGATAACCCCCTCCCATAACAGCATACCTAAATTACCCCAATTGGTGCATTTTTGGATTTTTGTGTTTAACATTTTTTTTTAGTTTTTGATTTTCGTTTTTTTTTTAAATAATTTTTTTTATTTCGACTTTTTTTTAAATGGATTTTTTTCAATTTTCTACTTTATTTTTTTCAGTTTTTTTTAAATTGGTTATTTTTTAATTTTTTTTCCAGCATTTTTACCAAATTGAAATCCACTACAAGCCTATTGAAAACCAGTATTTAATACCAAATTGAAATCCACTAAAAAGCTATTGAAATCCACTTTATAATTAACGTAATATGCTATAAAAATAAAATAATTCACTACAAAATTAACTTAATACAATATTAAATTAACGTAATACACTATTGAATTAACAAAACTATTACTATTAGTCTGTTTTATTTAAAAAAAAAAAAAAAAAAAAAAAAAAAACGCCGCACAATAGTAGAATTACCCAGCATCACCTAACCTACTCACCGTTGCCGCCATCACTCTGCCTGCTCAAAAACCTAAAAAAAAAAAGAAAAGGAAGATAACAATGTGTCAATTTAATTCATTAAAAAAATCATTTTGAAAGCAAAAATCTGAAATGCACTACAAAAATATAGAAATCCATTACAAAAAATCCCCTATACAAAGAGAAAATCCACTCAAATTTTATCGAAATACACTAAAAATTTGCCTAAATCCACTAAAATTCCTCTTTAATAAACAAATTTAATCGCAATAGTAGAGTCACCCGAGCATCACCCAACATTGCCCCACTTGTTGCCATCACTCCGCTTGTGCAAGAACCTGAACAAAATAAAAAGAAGACAACAACGTGTAAATTTAATTCATTCAAAACAAAATCGGTCTGGTCTACAAAACAAGAATTTTAAATCTACTACAATCTCATCAAAACCCACTGCAAAAAATATCGAAATCCACTAAAATATTATCATAATCAAGTATGAAATTAACCTAATCCACTACAAAACAATTACAAAAGTATTAGCGTAATCTACTACGAAATTAAACGAAATTCACTACTACAAATCCTCTTGTCAAAGAGAAAATCCACTTCAATATTTATATCGAAATCCACTAAAATAGTAACGTAATCCACTACATAATTAACCTAATTCACTAAAACAAATCCCCTTTTCAAGGAGAAAATCCATTTCAAAATAAGGATTACAATCAAATTAAGAATTTATAATGCCCATTATAAGATCCTCAAAAATTAGAAAATCTTCCTTCAAGACTTAATTCAAAATATTCTACTTTCCCTAATCTATATACATAAACTGGATACCTAATAAAACCAAAACAACAAGACAAAAAGGAGAAAAAAATAAGAGGAATACAAAGTGACTAGACCTATTTGTTCCACATCCAGTATCATACCTTGAAAAATTCTGCAAGTGAAGGCACAGAACAAACCACAAAAAAAAATCCTAATGCAGATTATTGAGATTACCTCAGCATCTAGGTACAATTTTTTTCGTCCTTGGAGAGTGCCGACAGGTTGGAGGTCGTCTTCGAGGCGGTGAAACCGAACTCGTCAAAGGGGATGATGGGGGATCGTCTAATCAGATTTCCATGAATCTTGGTGGCGACGAGATATGCGAGTGAGAGGAGGATTAACAGCGCAGAGGTGATGGCGGGCTATGATGGACGTTGGTGAGGCATAGAAAAAGAGAAGAGGGATGGTGGTCCTTATTTCCATCGTCGAGAGAAGAAAAATGGAAGAAGAGATGGTGGTTGGGGAAGAGAAAAATAGAGAGAGAGAGAGAGAGAGAGAGAGAGAGAGAGAGAGAGAGAGAGAGAGAGAGAGAGAGAGAGAGAGAGAGAGAGAGAGAGAGAGAGAGAGAGAGAGAGAGAGAGAGAGAGAGAGAGAGAGAGAGAGAGAGAGAGAGAGAGAGAGAGAGCTGGTGTGGCTATGTAGGTTAAACATTGTGTGATATTAGTTCGATGGAGGGTATAATTGTATTATAAAATTTAAAATTAGATTATGGATTTATCTTAAAATGGGAGGGAAAAAAATCCCTTTAATAATGAATGTCATATGAGAGGGTTTTGTCAAATAATCCCTTAATGGAGCGATAATTCTATCTACCAAAGTGATGTGCCTAATTGGGTCAGTCCAACGGGCCTACAACTTCTTTATCTACTGAGCCACGATCCCGATTTAGAAGACCACTACTACGAAGGCCCAATCACCTTCAAATAAGGTTTGGGCCGGACAAATTAACTTCAGCCCACTCAATGAGGTATACATAAGGATTTAATTCATTTGTTAAGGTATGTTCTATTATCCAAGCAATTCAACTGCTCGTATTATCTCAACTATTTCTACTATATGCACGTCTGACTTCAGCGTCAGAGGGGTTTCCGCCGGATCAACCCCCGACTTAGTTTACGTGTACTCTGTTCGCAGGAGTCTCAAGACCATCTAGCTCGTGAGCCAGTGACCTACGTTTCTCTTCCAGCTCATCCTACTGCAACTACTACAAGTGATCTGATTTTAGCATCATCATAATGGCGCCGTATGTGGGAAGGCATACTAGATCATGTAGCGTGCAGGATGCCCTTGAGACATCTGGTCGAGGCTCTGGCTTACCGCTTCCCCCTCCCCGCATTCGGGATCAAACACAACTCCCTACTTGCGAGCCCCCACTGGGGACTCAGCAGGGTCAACTTCAACCTACTTCTCAAACGGTTCAGATAACTGAAGACGCCCTTCATCACATGATCGCTTTAACCTCTGATCGTGCTGCCACTGAAGCAGTGGCACGCTACATCGCCACAACGAGAGCCAACGCTCCTCATGCGGCTCCACCCGTTGTACAGCCACCTTCACCGCCGCAGGATAACGCTGAAAATTGTGTCGTCGGCATCCACTTCAGACCCTAGGTCTCGGATGCAACAATCCACTAATTGTCGAGAGGCATGAACTGGGCAACAACACCCACGTTCACCTCCAAGAGGCAACGCCTCTCGCCAGCGAGCTCCTCCACTCAATGGTGGAAGGGATGAAATCAATAGTCGAGTATCTCGCTCGAATCACCTTCCCCACTTAGGAAATCCTATAGGTAGAAGGGCAATAGCTCCAATAAGGCGCAGTCCCTTCACTGTCGCCATACTCAATGAGATACCATCCCAAGGGGTAAAGGTCTCGGGTCTGCCGCAGTTTGATAGTGACCCACAGGAGCACCTTGCAAAGTTCTACGCCATGGTGGAACTATATGGCCCCACTGATGCGGCGTTGTGCAAAATGTTCCACGCAATGCTCTCCAAACGAGCCCTGAGATGGTTCAACTCCTTGCCCACTGGGCCAATTGAAGCCATCTCCCAACTATCGGATCGCTTCACTAACCAGTTCGCTATCAACAAAAAGTACGCTAATACTCCCGCGTACCTCTTCACTATCGCCCCTTTTGATGTATTTTATTGATAATTGGTCCTTAAAGTTTTGATTTATTGTGCTTCAGGCACAAATTGAAGAATTGAATAAATTGAGGATCAAAACTGCAATTTAGAAGAAAAGGTGGACAAAAATTGGAGAAGTCAACGCCACTGGACAGGTCAAGATCTCGGACGGCCGTCCGAGAAATACACTAGGAATCCAGACGGCCGTCCGAAGCAAGAAAGAGAAAAATAATCCACGGCATTTTAGACGGCTGTCCGAAATGGAGAACAAATCTCCAAACGGCCGTTCGAGCAGGCAAAACTACGCAGTAAGGAATTTCGAATTGTACAAGGAAACTACTTTTTCCCCAATTTTTCCTACCTTATAAAAGGCCATATCAAGTACAAAGCTAGGAGTCCTCTTTTTACGCAATTTTGAGAGCAAACGAGCAATAACGAAGACGAACAATTTGAAGACTTCAAGCATAGTTTTTATCTTGCATGAATTCTTTTTATTTAGATTTTAATTTAATCATGAGCAGCTAAACTCTTTATTTCTAGGATTTTATTTTGAACCTTATATGGGATTTATGAACCCTTTTCTATGAATTTATGCAAGTTTTAATTCCGGATTACTTCATTTACTTGTTTTATTAAGTGCATGAAACTAGCCACTTTATGTGTTTTCGTGTTATTGTTAAACGCAAGAATCGGAAGATCGGTTTAATAATTAGAACTTGGGTAGAAGAGCCTTTGTTGTATTAAGATAGGAATATAGTTAATCTCTTATGTAGCCATTATTGAGATTTGTGCTTCATGTTGTATTCTACATTTAATTGCGTAGGAATAAAGTAATTCAATCTACAATATTAGAATCGTAATACACGCGGAAGCGGGTTATGATTAATTTAGCATCTCAGGTTAGTAATCCGATTTAATAACTTGCATAATTGGAGGAATTGGGGAATTAATAATCACATAGGGGAAGAATAAAATCCTAGGCTTGTTTACTCCAACAAATCTTCATGTTTAATTGTTTTCTTGCACTCTCATGTTGAATTTAGTTTAATTTAGTTTAATCAATCTTCTCTCGACTGTGTAGGGTGGACTTGATCACAATTGGTAGAATTTAGCCATTAGAACTAGATAATTTAATATTCTATGTGGGCTCGATATTAGACTTAATTGTCCACTATATTACTTATTCAATACGTGAACTTGCGTGTAGGTAAAATCACCAACAAACTACATTCAACGATTTGTGGAGACAGCTTATGAAGTTCCTAACATGGGAGGAGGCATGCTCTCTGGAATCATTCAACAAGACTTGAAGCAAAGTAGATTCAAGGAATCTATCGCGGGAAGACCTCCAACCACTCTGGAAGAGTTATTAAGTCGCGGTGAGGAACACATGCGCATCGAAGAGGCTTCGGCCCTCACTCATCCCAAGAGGAAAAGTATTGATGATCACTTCGACACCCGACGACGAGATGACCAACGACAATTGTCAACATCTCAGGGATAATCTCCTTCCACGTCCCTGGATTTTCAATGATGTCAATGACACGTGGAGTCTTTCGAGCCCATAACAGAGTTAGTGATTGCACCATCCTAAACTAGAGGGTTATCCCACCCCATGGATGATGCATCCCATCACCTCTCCTCATCAATTGGGCGACCAGCCTCCACCTTCGTATGCCCCTCACTGCGAGACAACTCCCACGAGAAGCCAACCCGCTCTGGGCTACAAGCGCGAGAATGACGTGGAAGAAGCACCTACAATTTCTACTTAGTATAAATTTTGTTATTTCGAGCGATTCGCTCCCAACATGTTTATTTCCCTTCGCCTCAAGCAGGCTTGTAACATTCAAACTTTCAATCAACGAATAAAATAAGGTCTTCTTCTTACTCTCAGCGTTGTTACTGTTTCACTACACAATTTTCAGCTCAAGTTAACATTATTACAACCCTAGAAACACTTAGCGACATTATGGTGATCTATATAGCCTGGTCAGCTTGATTACCTAAATCTCTCTTCTTGTTTTTAACGGGTCCTTCATTTAAAATGTGGCCACGGTCCTAACATACTTACGGCCCATGAGGTCTAACAAGGGGCACGATCCCCATCAAAAAATCTTGCGAGATTGATCCCCTCGTCAAGTGCATACGCACAATGCTAAATGTAAATACATACAAGCGACGCGTCAAACCAATGACAATGTCAAACAATATAAACGTCAAACGAAATAGTAATGGGCATATCCATCTACTCCAAGTATGAAGATAAATTAAGTACTCCGCCCACATAAAGGGGAGCACATATCCTATCACATATACTACACTTGGCACTCATATTACGAGCCGAAGTCGCTCCCGCAGTGTCTTCATCTGCCTCAGCATCATTCGCACCGCCCCACGGTCGCGCCCCTCCGACCCATGCGCCAACGCGCTTTCGCGCCCTTCTAGCGCGCGCCAACGAGCCTTCACGCGACTTGGGCCCATGCGCCATCACCGCCACTGACCAACCTCGAAGCGCGCACCCGCACCACGTCAAGCGCTTTGTGCGTTCGCGCACCCGCCCTTGCCGCGCGCCCACCACACACGTCCGCGCCCCGCCGTGCACCCGCCCCGCGCGTCCGCCCTCGGTCGCGCCCCAAGCCGCCGTTGCCCGACCTCCATTGAGGAGGCGCGCGCCGGAACGCCACATCGCGCCTTTCCGCCGCCACGCGCGGTTCCCAACCCAACCTCCATGCCCAAAGGCAACTCTCTAATGCAAGAATACTACAATTTTTACTCTCGACACGATCAGGAACCCCTTTTGACTTGGATCCAAGATCGACTCGAGAGTGGGGGGCTTAATCATATACCTAATTGGGACAGCCCAATGGGCCTACAATTTCTTTACCTACTGGGCCACGAGCCCGATTTAGAAGACCACTACTACGAAGGCCCAAACATTTTCAAATAAGGTTTGGGCCCGACAAATTAACTTCAGCCCAATCAATGAGGTATACATAAGGATTTTATTCATTTGTTAATGTACGTTCTATTATCCAAGCAATTCAACTGCTCATATTCTCTCAACCATTTCTACTATCCGCACGTCTAACTAGAGCGTCGGAGGGTTTTCCACCGGATCAGCTCGTGAGCTCTGTTCGCATGAGTCTCAAGAACATCTAGCTCGTGAGCCAATGACCTACGTTGCTCTTCTAGCTCATCCTACTGCAACTGTAGCAACAAATTCTTATTTGCGATTTAAACAAACAAGAAAAACTTGCACAGAGATAATTGTTTGAATTAAAAATAAATATTGCGGGTTACAAACTCTAATTTAATCATCTGATTCTTCTCTCATAAACAATATATAGTTGAATTTGAAAATTCGGAGTCGGGTCGTTGACTTGATCTTCTGCGGATTTGATTGTGAATTTGAATAACGTTTTTCGAGGGTCTTGCGACTTGAGTCTTGGATCGAACGCTAAACTTTGACGAACTTTGACTTGAATATCTTGGAGTTCTTGATGGATTTGGCCCTTCAATCTTCTTTCGATCTTGATTTGATGTTAATAATGTTAATTCAATGGTTAAGCACCGTAATCTCGAATTAAACGTTTTAACGTGCCTTGAATATAATGAAGAACGACTTGAATATTGTTGAGAGAATTTCTTCTACGGTTTTTCTTCTTCTTGAGTTGTGTCTTGAATTGTGTAGGGAGAGTCCCTATTTATAGTGGTAGAATAAGAGTCTTAGATAAACCTTCTTGATGATGTGGCGCAATTTGATTGGCCCTTTTTAATTTGATATTTATCCCTTAAAACTTGAAAGACAAGAAACAATCCTATTGGCTAATAATTAATTGATATTATCTACATGACTTGTCTTGAAAGATAAGATATAATTTAATTTAGACACAATTTAACTGGCTAATTTAATTAACCAATTAATTAATTTTATGCGTCTACAAATGCCCCCTCGAGACTTGTTCACGGACAATGCGTCTTGGAGTGAATGAGTCTCGGTAATTTCCCAACTTCAATTGCAGCTTTGATCTAGCAAAGGACATACATCTTTTGAAATCATGACTGAACATAGAGAAATTCTAAGTTGCCTATGTACCTTGTAAAGGGATCAAGTCATAACGTAGTTCAAAATATATCCTTTTGAGGGATGTCGTGCACGTTCTATACTCATGTGGGCATGGAAAAACATATGATGTGTTCAAACTTGTACTGAATGAGCATTTGGCTTGAATTTGTAGATAGTTTACGCTTGTATCAAGGAGCCTTAATTTGGACTTGGACATATAGATAGTTTATGCTTGTAACGAGGAGCCTTGACTTGACTTGTGTATATAGATAGTTTATGCTCGTATCAAGGAGCCTTGATTTGTCTTGGATATATAGATAGCTTAGGCTCGTATCAAGGAGCCTTGATTCGACTTGGATATGTAGATAGTTTATGCTCGTATCAAGGAGCCTTGATTTGATTTGGATATATAGATAGTTTATGCTCGTATCAAGGATCCTTGATTTGATTTGGATATGAAGACCTTTTAAACTTGTGTCAAGGAGTACTTCATTTGATTTGGACATGTAGGCCTTTTAAACTCGTGTCAATGAGTGCTTCATTTGATTTGGACATGTAGACCTTTTAAACTCGTGTCAAGGAGTGCTTCACTTGATTTGGACTTGTAGACCTTTTAAACTCGTGTCAAGGAGTGTTTCATTTGATATGGACATGTAGACATTTTAAACTCGTGTCAAGGAGTACTTCATTTGGATATGTATACCTTTTAAACTCGTGTCGAGGAGTACTTTATTTGGACATGTAGACTTTTTAAATTCATGTCAAGGAGTACTTCATTTGATATGGACATGTAGACCTTTTAAACTCGTGTCAATGAGTACTTCATTTGGACATGTAGACTTTTTAAACTCGTGTCAAGGTGTACTTCATTTGATTTAGACTTGTAGACCTTTTAAACTTGTGTCAAGGAGTATTGATTTGAACTTGAATTTGTAGACCTTTTAAACTCACGCCAAGGAGTACTGATTTGAATTTGAATATGTAGACCTTTTAAACTCGTGCCAAGAAGTACTGATTTGATTTGACTTGTCATATTGCGTAGGGTGTAGCTTCTTCCAAAGACTTGCCCCCATCCTCATGATATTCTTGTTCTTCTTCAACATGTTCTTCTTTGAGCTGGTACGACTTTTGGAATGAAGGTTCTTCGACTACATTTGCAGTTATGCTCAATTCCATATCATGTGCTCGAGTGGCCAACTCTTCAAAACTTTCAGGTTGAATTGCTTGAAGGATGTATCGGAGTCCCCATTGCATTCCTTGGATACACAGTTCAATAGTTGATGTCTTAGGTAGTCGATCCTTGTAATTAAGACTCAAATTTCTCCAACGGTTGATGTAGTCGATGACAGGTTCCTTCTTCCACTGGCGGGAATTGGTGAGCTCAATCATGCTGACTGTTCTTCGTGTGCTGTAAAAGCGGTTGAGAAATTCTTCCTCTAAGTGCTTCCAACTATCAATGGAGTTTGCCCCCAAATCGATGTACCAATCAAACGCATTGTCTTTGAGCGATCGGACGAATTGTTTGAAGAGGTGATCTCCGTACGTCCCGGCATCATTGTAAGTCTCAACGAAGTGTGCCACATGTTGCTTGGAGTTGCCTTTGCCGTCAAATTGTTGAAACTTTGGAGGTATATAGCCCATTGGAATCTTTAGATCATCAATCCTTTGCGTGTATGGCTTGACATAGGTTGATGGCGACTTCGAGCTTCCTTCCAACTTGTCTTTGATAGTTCCACTGATCAGCGTCATCACTTGATCTACATAAATCAGCCCTTCGGGAGAAACTTGAAGTTCTTGAGCTTGAGCCTTCTCGTTTTCAACTGGCTGTTGCTTTGTGGATGTCTCGACTTCGTCTTGAACATCTATCTGATTTTCCACAGCTTGACTAGCATCGGCTTTGTGTATCTTGTTGATCAACTTGGCAATTTAAGAATCTCGATGTTGAACATGCTTTGCGAGTCCCTTAATGGCCTATATTAAAGTTGCAATTTGCTCTTCCATAGTAGTGGAACTTGTCACGATGAATGCTAGTTCGAGAGATTCAATAAAAGAAGAGATGAGAAGTAGATATTGTCCCCACTGGGTGTGCCAAAATTTGTAGCAACAAATTCTTATATGCGATTTAAACAAACAAGAAAAACTTGCACACGGATTATTTATTGAATTAAAAATAAATATTGTGCGTTACAAACTCTAATTTAATCCTCTGATTCTTCTCTCATGAACAATATATAGTTGACTTTGAAAATTCGGAGTCAGGTCATTGACTTGATCTTCTCCGGATTTGATTTTGAATTTGAATAACGTTTTCCGAGGATCTTGCGACTTGAGTCTTGGATCGAACGCTAAACTTCAACGAACTTTAACTTCAAGATCTTGGAGTTCTTGATGGATTTGGCCCTTCAATCTTGATTTGATGTTAATAACGTTAATTCGAGGGTTTAGCACCGTAATCTCGAATTAAACACTTTAACGTGCCTTGAATTTGATGAAGAACGACTTGAATATTGTAGAGAGAATTTCTCCTACGGTTTTTCTTCTTCTTGAGTTGTGTCTTGAATTGTCTAGGGAGGGTCTCTATTTATAGTGGTAGAATAAGAGTCTTAGATAAACATTCTTGTTGATGTGGCGCGATTTGATTGGCCCTTTTTAATTTGATATTTATCTCTTAAAACTTGAAAGAGAATAAACAATCCTATTGGCAAATAATTAATTGATATTTATCTCCATGATTTGTCTTGCGAGACAAAATATAATTTAATTTAGACACAATTTAATTGGCTAATTTAATTAACTAATTAGGGTAAATGAGTGATACCCTATATTTCTGAAAATATATATGAGAATGTCCTATTGATTTTTCTGTCATAGTCAAAAACCCAAATTTTGGTTTTTAATTTGGTAGAACCCGAGCAACTTGAAGTACCTATTTTGCCCTTATAAAATCAGTTTTTAGAACACCACGTTGGTACTCGATTCATATTCATTCATCGTTCTTTCTCCACTCGCCAAACCCTAGACCTCTATCTTCTCTCTTCTGCCGCCGCCGTGATATTTTTTCCATTCCGCCGCGATTATTAGTGGCTGATCTCTACCTAGGCAAACCGCCACTCCGTTCCCTCTCTTTCTCCACCACTGTCACCGACGCCCTCGCCGCAATAAAATCGTCGGAATTTGGAGATGATAGGTAGGAGCCGTTGTCGAGTCTGTGCCGCCGTCGTCGCGAGATCTGAGACCACAAGAAGGGAAGATGTTTCGAGAGAAGCATTGGCACCTAGTTTCTCTTTCACCTCTCATTCGGTGCCGTGGATATGTGCTGATGCGACTCCGCCTCCGCCAACGAAGCTGCGCTCGCCACTCTCCTAAACCTTGCCGTCAAAGATGAAATGTGTTGCTAAAATTGTAAGTCATTATCGCTGACATTTTTATAATTGTTTGTACGTGAGTTTGACTGCCAAATTACAGAGGAGATGACTTTCCACTTGGTTTGATGGGGATTTTTTTTTATTATTATTACAGAAAATGACAGAGGACTAGATTTTATTTATTTATTTATTTTTGGCCAGTGAAATATTTTATTTTCTGCAACTTTTGAATAAACAAATCCATGCATCCATGATCCATATATATATATGACTGTATATAGTTTGATTTTTGTGTCGATTAGTGAATCTGTTTTTTTTTTTTTTTTTTTTTTTGCGCTTTCGGTTTTGTGTTGGCTTCTTATGAGTACTTTCGCAGATTTGTTGGTCAAGTTGCCGTTTCTTCTGTCGCAATAAAACAATTATTTCGATGAAACATATAATCGTGATTAAAAGTTGTGTGCTTTGATCTAATAATTATAGGGTTTACTCTGTATATTTCGTTTTCCATTATGTTTTCATGAAACCGATTTTTAAATGGTGTCCATCATTCAAAACAACTCCTTTTGCAACTGATAGATCAGAGCCGTTGTTGTGTGGAGAAGTGGTATTTGATTCACATTTAGTCGTATATATAACTATATGTAACTATAGATGACTATAGATAACTATAGATAACTATAGTCATGACTACATATAACTATACATTACATATCTATACATGACTATATAACTTGTAGTATACTATAGTCATTTGTAGCCGTTTACAGTACAGTAAATTTATCAATAAATTATTTTTCATTGTTTTTTTGTATTTTTCATGTAATGTAATTCGCCTGTTCCATTTTGGTCTTCATTTTCTTTAAATCGTATTTTTTTTGTCACATGTTTTGCTATGTGTATAACTTTATGATCGAGATGCAGAGAAGTGCCTTGTGAAGTTGGATTCATGTTACAATAGTCTAGACTTTATGTCACTATATATAACTATAGATAATTGTGGATAACTATAGTCACATGTAGTAGCATATAGTTATATGTATGCTATGTGTTTTTTAATGCGGTAATATATGATTGTTCATGTTTGAAGAATATATGCATGTGATTGTGTTTTTTCATTTTTTGTTGGTTAGTTGATTTATAATATCAAGATACAAATTATAACTATACATGACTGTGGTATACTATAGTAATGTGAAGTATACTATAGTCATGTGTACTCAATTTCAGTATAGTAAATTTATCAAAAATTTGAAAAAAATTAAAAAAAAAAAAAAAAAAAATTAAAAAAAATTAAAAAGTAAAAAAAAATAATAATAATAAATAATAAAAAAATACAGTATATATAACAAATAATAATAAAATATACATTTATATTTTTTATTAAAAAAATCTATAAAAATGATAAATGCAGGTCCAAAAATGCTAAATACAGTTGGCCATAATGCTGAATGCAGTTAGCGAAAATACTGAATGCAGTTGGGCAAAAATTGCAAATAAGGGCACAATAGTACTTTTGCCTATGTAGGGGGTATCTCAAAAGAAGAATTTAGGGGTGGACATATCCCTATTTATTTTCCATAGTAGGTGTTAGGGGTGGTAAACGAGCCGAGCCGGCTCGCGAACTCGACGAGCCGGCTCGACAAAGGCTCGAACTCGAGCTCGGATTTTTCGAGCTCGAGCTCGAGCCCAAATTTAGTTGTTCGACAGCTCGCGAGATGCTTTTTTTTTTTTTTTTTTTTAATAATAATAATAAGAATATATATATATATATATATATATATATATATATATATATATATATATATATATATATATATATATATATATATATATATATATATATTATTCTTATTATTATTATTAACTAAATAGTAAATAGTCTATAATAATAAATATTTCTAGTATTTAAATAGAAACAAATCTATATTACTTAAATAATTCATAATAATATAAAATATTATAATAATAATAGAAAAATAAAAAAAAATATAACTAGAGTTCATTATTTATTTTATAAATTTTTTTTATTTAATTTCATATAAATATTTTTTAATAAAAAAATAAATGATTTTAATAAAAAAAAATTAAATAATAAAAAAAAAATAATAATTAAATGAGCCCGAGCTCGAGCCAAAAAAAATTGGCTCGATGAGCTCGAGCTCGGCAACATGGACTCGAGCTCGAGCTCGAGCTGGCTCGATGGACTCGAGCTCGAGCTCGGCTCATTCCCACCTCTAGTAGGGGTGTATATCAAATGACCCCTAACCAATTAATTAATTTTATCCGTCTACAACAACTACTGCATGTGATCTAATTTTAGCATCATCACAAAGTATTCTAAGTAATTTCCTTTTAGATTTATGCTAGCATTGAAGTGGCAAAATAAACGAATTTATGATGAGGTGAGTTGTTAAGGAACTAGTCAAGAATGTGACCTTATTAGTAAAATTATTAGAAAATAAAATTTGGGAACAAAACAGTTTAATACTACGAATTAAGTCCTACCATATGATCTGCTCTGCTCTCCCACAGTTTACTAGAAAAGAATGCTAGACTTATTCAACCTTGTTAGTTAATTTGCACATAAACGGTAATAGCAAATGCACAAGTCTTCATAATTCAGATGTCTCCCTTCGTTTACTTTCTTTTGTTCTTACCACTTGTTGTACTAGTATTAGGAAACGATGATGATTGTATGCCGATCAGATGCAGAAACGACGGCCCGATAATTCGGTTTCCTTTCAGACATACAAATCGGCAGCCTCAACATTGTGGCTATCTGGGCTTCGATTTATTCTGCGACAATAAAAACAATACCGTGCTCGTGCTCCCGTTCTCGGTTAATGTTATAGTAAAGAAAATCAACTATGTATCTCAAAGAGTTTTTGTTTTTGACCAAGAAAAATGTTTTCCAAAAAAGCTAACACATCTAAACTTATCTGCTTCCCCTTTCCGTTTCTTGATAAAGTTCTTAGATGACTATACCCTGTTCAATTGTTCTGATCCGCCAAGAAGAGATTTAAGCATCGTAGTTCCTTGCCTTGGCGATTCCACGTGCCAATTCTATGCCGTCGATTCGAAACTTTCGATGGAATCACTTCCTTTGACTTCTTGTACCAAAACATATGAATTCAAATCTGTTCCGTGGAAAATATTTCAAGAAAATGACTTCTATTTGGAGTGGTCTGAACCAGCATGTTCCATATGTGAAGATAAAGGCAAAAGATGCAGCTCGTACAATTCTACGACATCGGATCGTCACATTCAGTGTGTTGACCAACTCCCAACTACAAATCATCATGGTACTTTCGTGTTTAGTTGGATATTATATTTTCGTATTTTCAATGAAAAAAAAGCTTAAGTAATTTTTTTGCTTAAAGCAACAAGAAGGAAGCAACTAATTGAAGGTGAACATTTTTGTTTGTTCCTTTTTTGATATTTTTGTAATGGATTGGTTTAAGAATCTGACTTATATGTTCTGTTTCAAAGGTTTTGGTTCCATTCTTGTCGCGATAATACTAGCGGCTTTCGTCTATCTTTACATCAGAGTTAGAACATACCGAGAGAATCGAACGATGATTGGGAAGTTTTTGCGAGATTACAAAGCCCTTAAGCCGAGTAGATTTTCATATTCGGACATAAAAAGGATTACTCATCAGTTTAGCGAGAAATTGGGCGAAGGGGGTTACGGAATTGTTTACAAAGGAAAGTTGAACAATGAAATAGTTGTTGCGGTAAAAGTACTCAACAACTCCAACGGCAACGGAGAGGAGTTTGTCAATGAAGTAAGTACCATTGGGAGAATACACCACGTCAACATTGTGCGTCTTCTAGGATTTTGTGCCGATGGATTTCGAAGAGCTCTTGTTTATGAATTCTTACCAAACGGTTCTTTAGAAAAGTCCATTTTCCAAGCAGGTTCGAATAGAATTACTCTTGATTGGGAAAACCTAAAGGATATTGCGCTAGGCATAGCAAAAGGCATAGAATATCTACACGAGGGGTGTGATCAACAAATACTCCATTTCGACATAAAGCCGCAAAACGTCTTGTTGGACCACAACCTCAACCCGAAGATTTGCGATTTTGGCCTTGCAAAGTTGTGCTCAGAGGAACAAAGTGCAGTGACAATGACTGCGGCTAGAGGAACAATGGGATATATTGCACCTGAAGTTCTGTCCAGGACTTTCGGAAGGGTTTCGTATAAGTCCGATGTTTATAGCTTCGGAATGTTGTTGCTCGAAATGGTAGGAGGGAGGAAAAACGAGGATCATAATGTAAATAATACTAGTCAAGTATATTTCCCTCAATGGATATACAATCATATAAATGCGGAGGATAATCCAATGTGGGCACAAATTGATGAACAAGGAAATAGTATAGCAAGGAAACTTAGTATAGTAGGGTTGTGGTGTATACAGTGGTGTCCGACAGATCGTCCGTCAATGAAAGATGTGGTTCAAATGTTGGAAGGAGAATGTGACGATCTTACAATGCCTCCGAATCCATTTCCAGCTACTACAAATCCCATTGATGGAAAACATTATCAAACTCATATGTCAATCATATTAGAAGAGTAGTTGTTCTCTTTTTTATTTTCCATTGTAGAACTTTGTTGTGTTGTTTGTAAAAAAAAAATTAAAAAAACTTTATTGTGTTGAAGCTACTAAATTCCTGAAAGAGCTGAATAATATAATCCTTGTTGATATTTGATCCTTTCATTTTGCAAATTAATCAATCAAATCAACCATAATCTATCTACTCTACATTTAATCTATCTACCCTACCTTTAGAAACATAAATGTTTTTAGTTTCTTAACTTTTTTGTGATACCTATTTTACCCTTATTTAGTAAGTTACACTACATATTATTTATGGTTAATAAAGTAAAAATGTTATTGATATTTCAATATTATTAATATTTCAATTATCTACCCTTCCTTTAAAAACATGAATGTTTTTAGTTTCTTAACTTTTTTGTGATACCTATTTTACCCTTATTTAGTAAGTTACACTCTATATTATTTATGGTTAATAAAGTAAAAATGTTATTGATATTTCAATATTATTAATATTTCAATTAATGTATTTAATCAGTATATCATGCTCTCCCCTACTTAGAAATACAATTTTTTGTTTCTCTTTATAACATAATGAAAAGTCATGCACATTTTCTCTTTCTATTATATTTCTTTTGTTTTGTTTTGTATTTTCTCTACTTTTTCTTTATAGTAATTCCTTTCGTATTTTTCATTTTTCAACTACACAACTCTATTTTTCAAAATAAATAAACGAGAAAGTAACAATTGCTTTGTATTTTTTGACAGGCTAAAAGAATGATGAGTAAATTACAAACACACCTGAGTTGAGGTATAATTATAAAAATCCATTTTTTGTATAAGTGCATCCGCGCGTGTATTAGGCCAACAGGAGGGTTGTGCTCGTGTCAAACCACGCGAGCTTATTTCTCTGAGCTCGCCTAAAACCGCACGAGTTCTATTTATTTTAATTAGTTTTTAATTTTTATTTTCTTAGTTTATGTTGCTCGTGCGAAAACGCGAGCAGATCTATTGTTCTCGCGGGCCTGCACACGAACATAATAGATCTGCTCACTCGTTTTCACACGAGAACTTTTATTTTATTTTTAGTTTATATTTATTTATTTTAATTAAATACTAATTTTGTTTTTATGTTAAATTATAGATGGTCGGAGGTAGAGGGAAAAGTTTAATGAGTCAAGTTGCGGTAAGAGTTTGATGAAAGCTTTGGGTGGGAAGTCGAACAATCCGGATGATCCGGATCGTATTAGAGATCGGGAACTTCTTGCATCCGGTCGTAGAAGGAAAGCGTGGGCAAGAGAAGAAGCGAAAAGAGCGAGAGAAGAAGCTATTTGCAGTCGGAGCCGGGCCTTCGGTACCTATTGTCAATGATCTTCAAGTCGGTCATATTCGTACTCCGTTGCAGTATGAGTCCGATTAGACACGGCCACGGGCCGGGTTTGATCCGGACCCGACCCAAAGACTGCCCCATAAACTAAAATAATAAACTATGAAAATAAAAATAAACACGGCCACGGGCCGGGTTTCATTAGTTTTTAATTTTTATTTTCTTTAGTTTGGTGGAATGAATTTAATAGCAGGAAGCAACTAGGAACACTTTTACGGAACTTTGGTGGTCCCCACCCTTTGGATATTAATTCAATTATTTTCTTCCCACACATTTATTTCTGATTTCATTTGACTAAAATAGCATTGCATAATCTTACGTTCTTCAGTATCTTATTTTTCCTCAATCATTGCAAGGAAAAGTCAACCATTCAAAGTTAATATTTTGGGAAAATTAGCTGCACCCTCACAATTTGATAGTGCAATTATTGTAAATATAATAATATTACTGTCAACTATATTAATATTAATTTTTTTTTTTTTATTTGTTGACCGGTCAACCTAATAATATTAATGTGGTTACAATAATGCTATTATGATTGACAGTAATATTACTGTCAACCACATCAATATTAATTTTTTTTGACTTTTATTTTTGCCATTGTTGAACGATCAATATATTAATTTTACTGTATTAAACAATAATAGTTGTTATTGTTGTGTTAATATTACTGTGTTAAAGAGTAATATAGGAATATTATTGTGTTAAACAATAGTATAGTTAATATTACTGTGTTAACAGTATTATTACTAACTGAAATGTTAAATGTCGTTTCAATTTTACTAATGCCGTTTTGACTTCGAACCTGATTTTGACATATTTCTATATTGATCTTGGTAAAATTCGAAACACGAAAATTGTAGTCCTTTGGGTTAGCTTTCTGATCGAACTTAAATCCGATAGATTGGATGCAGTGTGACAAAGTTATACATGAATGAGTCACATTTTGAATTTTAGATACCTCAATACATCAAAGTTGTGGGCAATATCCACTGATTCATGTATATATTTCTCGTCTGACATCCAATTTTGGTGATTCAAGTAGGATTATAAATGTAACTCATAATACTACAAATTCTATTTTTCGGGTTTTGCAAAATTTGAAATAAAAAATGATCAAAATCACGTTTGAAGTCGTAACGGTATTATTAAAGCTCGAACGACATTTATCACATCTCTATTACTAATTAAACTTAATATTACTGTCAACTACAATATTATTACAAATTAAACGGGCCAAAAATGTTCAAGAAAAAAAGTTTCAAAAAAGAAAAAAAAAATAGTCAACGCCGCCGAACACCGGCGTTGATCGCCAGCGGAAAAAAACAGACATAAAAAAAAAAAAAAAAAAAAAAGAGTCAAGGCCGGAGACCGGTCGTCAACGGCGGCGAAGGTCAAATTTGGGTTAGGGGTCAAAATTGAATAATTGGTAAAATTTGGGGTCAAATCAATGTTGAATTGGATTACATGATGAAATTGGAGCACATTAAAATGTGAGAGGTATTTTAGTCATTTACACACCTCTGGACATTGTCTGGACTTTTTTGTAAAAACGTTTTTGGTCTGGATCCCTTTATGAATAAGTAGTCCATGAAGGGCTTATTTGTAATAAACCCTTTTAACAAATATATTACATTAACCCTCATTTTCATAATTTCTTGAAAAAAAATTATGACCATTTTTTCCGGCCGCTGACCGGGATTGACCGCCAGGCTCCGACTTTGATTTTTCTATTTTTTCTTTGGTGGGTCAGCTGTTAACCGCTGGTCTCCGATGTTGGCCTTTTTTTTTTGTTGAATTTTGCTAAATGTTTATTTAACTAAATAAATTGAGGGTTCTCATTAAAATGAGAAACGGGATATGTCAATCCTCATTTTTTTTTAGGGTTAATCCCATAAAGGCCCATGACAATGACACTTAATTAAAAGAGGGACATTCAACTTTTTGGTCTTTCAAATAAATCCAGCTCATTCAAATTTATTTGCATATAAGGAAAAACATTTTATATATACCAAAATTACCCTCAATTCATTGAAACACAATTCAACTCCAATTTCATGATTTACACCCCAATTTAGCCCAATTTCACCAATGAACCAAATTTAACCCAATTTCAATTTTGACCCCAATTTTGACCCGCCACCACCGGAGACCGCGGGTCTGCCGCCGTTGACTTTTTTTTTTTTTTTTTTTGAAAAAAAAAAATTCTGAATTTTTTTTTTCCGGTAGGTTAACCGCCGTTCACAGCCGGGTCTCCGGCGTTGACTTTTTTTTTCTTATTATCAATTTGGTTTTTCTTAAAAAAAATATTTTCATTAATATTACTGTCTTGCCTGCTAAATTACTGTCTCCAGCAGTTATTTAACTGTTGGAGACATTAATTTAACTGTTAATTAACTTTTTTTTTTCTTAATTTTTTTTAATTAATATTACTGTCTTGGCTGCTAAATAACTATCGGAGACAGTAATTTAACTGTTAATTGACTTTTTTTCTTAAAAAAAATATTTTAATTAATATTACTATATTGGCTGCTAAATTACTGTCTCCAGCAGTTATTTAACTGTCGGAGATAGTAATTTAACTGTTAATTTACTTCTTTTTTTTCTCAATTTTTTTTTAATTAATATTACTGTCTTGGCTGTTAAATTACTGTCTCCAGCAGTTATTTAACTGTCGGAGACAGTAATTTAACAGTTAATTGACCTTTTTTTTCTTAAAAAAATATTTTAATTAATATTACTGTCTTCGTTGCTAAATTACTGTCTCAAGCAGTTATTTAACTGTCGGAGACAGTAATTTAACTGTTAATTGATTATTTTAATTAATATTATTGTCTTGGCTGCTAAATTACTGTCTCAGACAGTAATATTAATGTTTGGGACAGTAATATTAGTAATATTACTATTCGAAAATATAATATTCATAATATTATTGTTCCAAACAGTAATATTACTGTCTGAGACAGTAATTTAGCAAGCCAAGACAGTAACATTAGTTAAAATAAAATTTTCTAAGGAAAAAAAAAAAAAGGTCAACGCCGGAGACTGGCCGGAAAAAAATTTTAGAAAAAAAAAAGTTTTCAAAAAAATTAATTAAATAAGTCAAACGCCGGAATCTGACCGGGAAAAAAAATTCAGAAAAAAAAATATTTTTTCAAAAAATGATTATTTTGGGGGTTAATGTGATATATTTGTTTAAATTCGGGGTCAATGTATAATATTAAGGAAGTTAGAACATAATGAATGTAATTGATAAAAAATATATTATGGAGGGTATTTTAGAATAAAGACATGGGGATGGGTTTATTTGAAAGACTGTTTCTTTTGTGGACCAATGTGCATTTAAGTCCCTTGTGATGGGTCTTTTTGCCATTCACCTTTTTTTTTTTCTTTTATAATGAAGGAACCTGCAGTCAATTATATAGGTGAACTGGATAAACCTACAAGGTCAATTGATATTGGGGGAACAGTCCATCCTCATTTACATATATAAGTGAGGATTCTACTAACAACACCTATTTAGTATAGCATTTACAACATCTAAAAATTACCGAAAGTAAGGATTGAACTTTGAAAAGTATATATCAGTTCTTTTAGAAAAATCAATCAAGACAAAATAAAAGGAAGCAACGAAGATGATGGGTGTGGTGTGGTCCTACTACTGAATTAACTATTTTCTCAATTATTGTAAAAAGAAGAAAAAAACAAAAAACAGAATTCCACCATTCACACTATAGTCATCTCTCCCATCATATGATGAGTGATTCATCATATTCTGCAACCTCAAACAATCATCCCCAAACTTAGCTCTATCTCTTCAAATTAATCACCAAAAAAATTCATACATAGATGTATATTTCATTTATTTCTTCTATCACCACCCAATTATATTTCATCCAAAAATCCCATGGAAACCAAATTAAGTACTGCACCCCTTCTTCGTGTGGCGGAATTCGTAATATTAGCTATCCTTTCAGGCTCAATACCGATCCAAAACGCTGCGGTCATCCCAAATACGTACTTTCATGGGAAAACAATACAACTTCACTATACCTCAACTCTCAAAATTACCTCGTACAATCGATCAACTACGTCAACTACACAATCTGTATTACCGATGATTCCGTATTTAGAAACAGCACTTGCTCTTTTCCCAACAACTCTCTATCGGGCTCAAACTTTAGTGCCCGGGATGCTTACGGCATCGAAAAATACTCGGGTCCGTGGTATAGTGGCGGAGGAATCCCCGATATAACATCCGCTATATATATTAGTTCGAGTGCGCCGGTGCTACTGTTCAACCAAATTTTGTGTGACAATAAAATGTTGTTTTTGTGGAAGTCGTGGGAAGCTATGAATATATGATTCTTGCAGAAGAAATTTTCAAATCTAAAAAACAAAATGTCATCTCGAAATAGGTTCCCATGACTCTGTCGAAATGTCATCTTTTGCCAATCCAAAATCAGAAAGACTTGCATTGTAGATCCGCCAAATTATGAGTTACATATTTAAAAAGTAATTAGCTAAGATTATTATACAAATGTTGAGTAGTGAATGTACATGTAATCCATGTGAATCAATTTTGTAAATAACTATGAGTACTCTTTCCTTGTTACGCCATACAAGGTCTTCAGGAGGTCCCATTTCACACAACAATAATTTTTTTTCCAACAAGAAAAAGGTACAAAAAAAGGATACAATATCAACAGACCCAAATTCTACAATGGAAGATAAAAGAGAAATATATATATATATATATATATATATATATATATATATATATATATATATATATATATATATATATATATATATATATAGCCTTTACTCTTCTAATATGATAGCCATCTCAGTCTGATAATGCCTGGCACCAACGGAATTCAAAGTAGCTGGAAATGGATTTGGAGGCATTGTGAGATCGCCATTGTCTCCTTCCAACATTTGAACCACAACTTTCATTGACGGACGATCTGTTGGACACCACTGTATACACCACAACCCTACTATACTAAGTTTCCTTGCTATATTGTTTCCATCATCGTCAACTTGTGCCCAAAAATGATTATCCCCAACACTTATATGATTGTAAATCCACTGCGGAAAATATACCGGACTAGTATTATTTACATTACGATCCTCGTTTTTCCTCCCTCCCACCATTTCAAGCAACAACATTCCGAAGCTATAAACATCGGACTTATACGAAACCCTCCCGAAAGTCCTGGACAGTACTTCAGGTGCAATATAGCCCATTGTTCCTCTAGCCGCAGTCATTGTCACTGCACTTTGTTCCCTTGAGCACAATTTCGCAAGACCAAAATCGCATATCTTCGGGTTGAAGTTGTGGTCTAACAATACGTTTTGCGGCTTTATGTCGAAATGGAGTATTTGTTGATCACATCCCTCGTGAAGATATTCTATGCCTTTGGCTATGCCTAGCGCAATATCCTTTAGCTTTTCCCAATCAAGAGAAATTTTATTCGAACCCGCTTGGAAAATGGACTTTTCTAAAGAACCGTTTGGCAAGAATTCATAAACAAGAGCTCTTCGAAATCCATCGGCACAAAAGCCAACAAGGCGGACGACGTTGACGTGGTGTATTCTCCCAATCGTACTTACTTCATTCACAAACTCCTCCCCATTTCCCTTGGAATTGTTGAGTACTTTTACTGCAACGTTTATTTCATTGTTCAACTTTCCTTTGTATACAATTCCATAACTCCCTTCACCTAATTTATCGCGAAATTGATGAGTCATCCTTGTTATATCAGAGTAAGAGAATCTACTCGGCTTAAGGGCTCTGTAATCATGCAAAAACTTTTCAATCTTGATTTGATTCTCTCTGCCAGTTCTAAATCTGATGTATTGATAGACGAGAGCGACGAGGATTATCACGGCAAGAAAGCAACCAAAACCTTTGAAACATAATTCATAAGTTAGATTAGAACCCATCTACTAGAATAATATAATGTTATTCAAAGCATAGAAATTGTTTACCTGCAATCAGTCGCTTCTTCATTGCTTCTGTAACCAACAAGCAAAATATTTCTTTAGACAAATGATAATCTATACCGAATAAAAAGAGCTTATTGCATTTATCTTATGAAAATCGCAACTGTATGTTTTCCGCGTCATTAAAAAATAGCAAATACTCTGTATTATATTCATTAGTGGAAGACGACAACCCCCTCATCGCAAATCGTGTGTCTCACTTGGGGGGTTCTGCGACTTTTCTTCATTTTTTGTGTGAAATGACGGAATTGCCCCCCAACATCTTTTTCTTCTTTTTTTTAATAAGTTAATTTTTTATTTTAATATATTTTTATTGCAGTTTCTTTGGTTTAATTTTATTAAATTATAAATATTTGTAAAGCATTATTTGGTATGTATAAAAATATGACATAATGAAATACATAATATTTTATAAATATTATGTATTTTCAGAAAATTACAATATAGTCCCCTGAATTATTTGATTAAAAACTGCAATTTGGTCCCCGGGTTCTTCGGTCCTTTTACAACCGGTCAATGGAGAAAATTTAAATGAGCCGAGTATGCTGTCTTAAAAATAAATACACGTGAATTTTCGCTAATATTTTTATGACAGGGGGGAAACGTGGAGTTGCGATTTTCACAGAGGGAGTAAATGCAATAAGCTCCAATTGAAAAATGGGATGAGATAAAACGTACCATGATGAATTGTGGTTGGTTGTTTGTCGATACAGTGAATACTATCAAGTCTGGTTGAATTATATAAGCTGCATCGTTTGCCTTGAGCTTCACAATGCCCACATGTTGGCTCAGACCACCCCAAACGGAAGCCGTTTTTATCGGATATACTGAAAGGAACAACTAAAATATCATGAATCTTTGTACAAGAAGTGATCAATTGATATAAAATTCCGTTATTGTTAGAAAAAATATAGTATTTGTTGCTGGGATCAGTAAGGCAAGGAATGAAGCCATATTCATGTATGGGGGAATCTGAACATTTAAAAATGGCGGGGTCTGATATTAAGTAGTCATGATCAAGAAGGAAGTTGAAGGATGAGGTAGATAAGTTTAGATGGGGTAGCTTTTGTGGAAGGCAATTTTCTGGGTCATAAACAAGAATTGTTTGAGATGCATAGTTGATTTCCTTCACAACAACATTTACGGAGAACGGAAGCACAAGAATAGTATCGTTTTTGTGGTCGCAGTTTAGATCGAAACCCGGATAGCCGCAGTGCTGAGGTTGCAGAGTTTGATGTCTGAAAGGAAACCGAATTATCGGGCTATGTTTACTGCATCTGATTGGCGTACAATCATCACCGTTTCCTTGCACTACTACTACTGCAACAAGTGGAAATAACAAAAGCAAGAAAATAAAGGAAGACATTATTAATCTTTATTTATGTGCATGTAATTCAAATTGGCAGACTAGAGTTTTATTTTCTCCATCTAATAACAGCAATACAGAACCTTGTATCCCCCAATTGATAGTAGTGGACCTGATGAGATAGTGATTTATATGTTTTTTCTCCAAAAAATAAAAATTGATTACAATATAATTTGACGGAAATTACTCGACTATTTCCTTAATCATGACAATAGTTGTCCTTTTGAAGTAGACTCACTCGACTCACACAAGTTGTGAAGAAGACTCAGTCCTACCACACACGCAAGTTGGTGGACTTGAATTTTCCTCCATACAAGTGTAACAACAAATTCTTATCTGCGATTTAGACAAAGAAGAAAAACTTGCACAAAAATAATTTATTGAATTAAAATAAAATATTGCGGGTTTACAAACTCTAATTTAATCCTCTGATTTTTCTCTGTAGAACGATGTATGTTTTGACTTTGAATTTTGGAGTCGGGTCGTTGACTTGATCTTCTCCGGATTTGATTTGGATTTGAATAACGTCTTCGAGGGTCTTGCGACTTGAATCTCGGATCGAACGCTGAACTTTGACGGGTTTTGACTTGAAGATCTTGGGGTTCTTGATGGATTTGGCCCTTCAATCTACCTTCGATCTTGATTTGTTGAAGAACGCCCTCGATTTGATTGACTTGAAGATCTTGGAGTTCTTGATGGATTTGACCCTTCAATCTTCCTTCGATCTTGATTTGTTGAAGAACGCCCTCGATTTGATGTTTAATGAAGAACGACTTGAATATTGTAGAGAGAATTTTCTCCTACGGTTTTTCTTCTTCTTGAGTTGTCTTTTGAATTGTGTAGAGAGGGTCCCTATTTATAGTGGTAGAATAAAAGTCCTACGTGAAGTCTTCTTGATGACATGGCGCGATTTGATTGGCTCTCTTTAAATTGATATTTATCTCTTATAACTTGGAAGAGAAGAAATAATCCTATTGGTCAATAATTAATTGATAATTATCTACATAACTTATTTTGTAAGATAAATTATAATTTAATTTAGACACAATTTAATTGGCTAATTTAATTAACCAATTAATTAATTTTATGCGTCTACAAATGCCCCCTCGAGACTTGTACACGGACAATGCATCTTGGAGTGGATGAGTCTCGATAATTGCTCAACTTCGATTGCAGCTTGATCTAGCAAAGAACATATATCTTTTGAAATCATGACTGAACTTAGAGAGATTCTAAGTTGCCTACGTACCCTATAGAGGGATCAAGTCATAACGTAGTTCAAAATATTCCTTTTGAGGGATGTCATGCACAGTTTACACTCATGTGGGCAAGGAGAAACATTTGCAGTTTAAGCTCGTGCAGAAGGAGCATTTGACTTGAATTTGTAGATAGTTTACGCTCGTATCAAGGAGCCTTGACTTGATTTCGATATATATATAGTTTATGCTCGTATCGAGGAGCCTTGACTTGATTTCGATATATAGATAGTTTATGCTCGTATCGAGGAGCCTTGACTTGATTTGGATATATAGATAGTTTATGCTCGTATCAAGGAGCCTTGACTTGATTTGGATATATAGATAATTTATGCTCGTATCGAGGAGCCTTGAATTGACTTGGATATATTGATAGTTTATGCTCGTATCAAGGAGCCTTGACTTGATTTGGATATATAGATAGTTTATGCTCGTATCGAGGAGCCTTGACTTGATTTGGATATATAGATAGTTTATGCTCGTATCAAGGAGCCTTGACTTGAATTGCATATATAGATAGTTTATGCTCGTATCAAGGAGCCTTGATTTGACTTGGATATGTAGACTGTTTATGCTCGTATCAAGGAGCCCTGACTTGACTTGGATATATAGATAGTTTTTGCTCGTATCAAGGAGCCTTGATTTCACTTGGATATGTAGATAGTTTATGCTCGTATCAAGGAGCCTTGATTTAAAAATGGCGGGGTCTGATATTAAGTAGTCATGATCAAGAAGGAAGTTGAAGGATGAGGTAGATAAGTTTAGATGGGGTAGCTTTTGTGGAAGGCAATTTTCTGGGTCATAAACAAGAATTGTTTGAGATGTATAGTTGATTTCCTTCACAACAACATTTACGGAGAACGGAAGCACAAGAACAGTATTGTTTTTGTGGTCGCAGTTTAGATCGAAACCCGGATAGCCGCAGTGCTGAGGTTGCTGAGTTTGATGTCTGAAAGGAAACCGAATTATTGGGCTATGTTTACTGCATCTGATTGGCGTACAATCATCACCGTTTCCTTGCACTACTACTACTGCAACAAGTGGAAATAACAAAAGCAAGAAAATAAAGGAAGACATTATTAATCTTTATTTATGTGCATGTAATTCAAATTGGCAGACTAGAGTTTTATTTTCTCCATTTAATAACACCAATACAGAAACTTGTATCCCCCAATTGATAGTGGTGGACCTGATGAGATAGTGATTTATATGTTTTTTCTCCAAAAATAAAAAATTGATTACAGTATAATTTGACGGAAATTACTCGACTATTTCCTTAATCATGACGGCCTGTTATGTGATAGTTGTGCTCGGATGGTGATTGGTGTGGTGTTGCCCTTTTGAATTACTCGACTCACACAAGCGTAAATTTAACGGTAGACTACTTGTTTAATTATTGTGAACAAGACTCAGTCCTTCAACACACTGATGCGATCTCTTGAGTATCATAAGAATTCTTTACGAAACGTAAGAAAACTCTTCTTTATTATTTCTCTGCATTCTAAAACCCTAGCACAATACGACTATTTAAAGAGAATAAAACCCTAGAATCCTAATCTAACTAGGAAAGATAATTAATTACCTATACTAATAAAATACTAAATATCTATCCTAACCTAAACACACGGCTATGTATATAATAAACCTAAACAAACTATTCTAATTAATTAATAATAAAAATACTAACTATCTAATAATTAAACGATATATATATTCGTATCAAACCACCCCTCTTGAAATGAACCTTGTCCTCAAGGTTCGAGTCAATTTGGTCCCTCTTCCTTGCGTTTCCACCTATGTTTGACTTCATCGATTTGTTCATTGACTTGCTTCCGAATTAACTCCAAAAAACACGATAAAAAATCGAGCTCTTTTCGAAAGATAAACCTATCTGCCCGAATTAAATTTCTCAATCTCTTTCCCGACAAATCGACCTTCTCAATTGCCTTTTCAAATTTCATCTCCTTCACAATCAATATCATGCTTTTATTTTTCTCAGTCGTCTTTACAAATCGGGGCTCATTCAAAGTCACCAAATCTTGTTCGTCTCCTTTCTTTTGCACACTATGGAAATCTCCCAATATCCACTGTAGTTCTTCGTTCTCTTCCTTAGTTAATTCCTCTTCTTCGTCCCAAATTACCTCAAGTGAATCCGATAATTCATCTTTCGGCGAACTCACAAAAAATTGGGGTTCTTCGAAAAAATCATTGTCGTCATCTTCCTCTTCCTTTTGCGGTAGGCTTGGCATTGGTGGCGGCAGTGGATCTTCGAAAAAGTCATCGTCGTCCTCTTCCTCTTCCTCCGGGAATAGGCTCGGCAGCGGCATCGGCAGTGGCGGTGACGGGCGGCGGTCCCTTCGGCTTTTGTGATGGCGTTGACGTCGTCCTTGACTTTGTTCGAGCAATTTCTGAAAATCAATCCGTAATTTCTCCACGGATTTCTCCAATCGCTCCAACCGTCTTGTTTCTGACATCATAATTTTCACAAAGTTTTGATGTGATCTCAACATTGCTCCAGCTTAGCTTTGATATAATCGCTACCTTGCTAACGAAGCGTTGGTGTTAATCGCAACTTCGCTCTGATACCAATTGATGCGATCTCTTGAGTATCATAAGAATTCTTTACGAAACGTAAGAAAACTCTTGTTTATTATTTCTCTGCATTCTAAAACCCTAGGACAATACGACTATTTAAAGAGAATAAAACCCTAGAATCCTAATCTAACTAGGAAAGATAATTAATTACCTATACTAATAAAATACTAAATATCTATCCTAACCTAAACACACGGCTATGTATATAATAAACCTAAACAAACTACTCTAATTAATTAATAATAAAAATACTAACTATCTAATAATTAAACGATATATATATTAATATATCGTATCACACACACACACATCAATCTTCACCCATCAATATATCCTCCAAAAATCTTTTTATTGCTCCAATAGTTTCTTCAAACAAGTATATTAATTCTTTTAGAAAATGTGATATCAATCATTTTCCTGTGCAAGTAGTTGGTGGACTTGAATTTTCCTCCATACAAGTTGAGTTGACTGCATTTCCTAGTTGTGTTGAATTCACTATTTGCTCAATTATTCTTAACGAAAAAACAAACTACATTCACACATTGCGTAAAACCCACTTGTGTTTCATTTTACTTTGCACGAAATTCTTTATCCGTTAAAAGTTAACGCCGTTAACTATAGAGAAGATTTTATGCTTTTTTTAATAGAGAGGGATTTAGTGCATATTTTCTACAATACAAGGGGGTTGTATGCATAATTAATTTATTCGTTTAAATTTCATATTATTTTCTTAAATTAATTCGAGCACATTTATTCAGTTACAATATGAAAAATAGAAATTTAATAGGTGTACATGGTGAATGTTTCAAAAAAAAATCAATTTTTATATGATATAATTTATTAACTTTTTTGATTTTTTATAATATATTATTTTATTAGAATTATTATATTTTTTTATAATTTATTGTGGATTAATTATTGTGAAAAGAACATAAATAATTTGAGAAAATAATTGAACTTTAAATCAATAAATTAATTATCCATAGATCCCCTTGTGTTGCAAAATCATGCTCCAAACCCCCCTTATGTTACATTAAAACCTGCAGAAATCATCTTTTTAGTTAACAGTGTTAACAATTAACAGATATGAGGTTTTCATGCAAGAAAAAATGAAATACAGGGAGGTTTTACGCAATAAAAAGAACACAGGGGGATTTGGTGCAGGTTTGTCATAACACAAGGGGGTCCTAGCAGATCGTAGGTCTCGCTCGTGGGTTCTGCGAATTTTCTTCATTTTTTGTGTGAAATGACAGAATTACCCCTAACATCTTTTTTTTCTTGTTTTTTTAATAAGTTTTTTCTATTTTAATATATTTTGTTTACATTTTATTTGATTTCAATATATTAAATTATAAATTATAAAGCAATATTTGCCATTTGGTACTTAAAAAAATTATGAAATAATAAAATACATAATATTTTACAGGGAAAATGATTGATAACCCGCTTAAAACACAAAATAACAGAGCCAGATCAATTTTATAAGGGTAAATTACAAACACCCCCTGAGGTATGGTCAAATTATAAAAACACCCCTCTTGTTTGGATAATTACAACCACCCCCTCAACTCCTAAAATTTAGTGGAATCTTCGAGATTATATGGAATATTATCACTTGTGTACCCGTTTTATCCCATTCAAACTCTACATTATGAAGCAAAATGATCATAATATGCGATTTTTAGCTTATATATATCAGTTTGTGGTGCATCGGAAACTGTATTTTTACACAAAACGAGTACAAACTAGAGCACATTCCATGTAATCTAGATGATTATGTTGAATTTGGTACAATAAGGGTGGAGGTGTAAGAAAACATTATAGTTGATGGGGGTAGATGTAATTATCCAAACAAGAGGGGGAATTTTGTAATTTGACCATACCTCAGGGGGTGTTTGTAATTTACCCATTTTATAATTGCACATTTGTCAGGAAATCCAAAACGGGTATTATGAATTGTTGGACCCCTAGCCTTATTGGTATTAGGCTACTGCCTTTTCTTTCTACATCTTCTTCTTTATCCATATGTTTTTCTTCATTTACCTTATTTCTCTTATTTTTTTCAGATTATCTCTCCATTTTCTACTCCGCTCTTTCTCCTTTCCCAACAAACATCACGGTTATTTATTACTCTTTCCTCTCTCTCTCTTTCCTCACGTTTCTTTCTCTTTCTCTGTTTCTTCTTTCTCCCACTTTCTCCCCCTTCTTTCTGTCATTCCTCTCCCCCTCATTTTCTACTTTATGAATCATATATTTATGATTTTTATCGCTGGAGATAAAATTTTGTCATCGGAATTCCATTTCGAATACCGGAATCTCGACCTTAAATTGAATATTAATATAAAGGCTAAATACACTTTTCACCCTTAAAGTATGACCCTCGTAACACTTACCTCCCTGGAGTATATAATGTAACACTTATCCCCTTACCTTTTATAGAAATTGCACATTAAATTTGAAATGACACTCATACCCTTTAAATTATTATTTATTATTGGCTGACATATTTTATTTTTATTTTAACTATCTAATTAAAAATAATAACTGAAAATGCCAATACATTAATTTTTATTTTAAAATCATCCTAACTTATTGAATGAAATAATTTAAAGAAAAAAAAGATTGATTCACGTTTTTTACAAGAAAATTCAACTAATTAAAAATTCAAATTTACAGTTTGAGTATTGTTAAAAAAAACAAATTAATATATCATGCACCCACAATAAACAAAACTCGAAATAAAAAAAAAAAAAAAAATCGATCCTAGCCTTTTCCAATTGTAAAAATTTGGATGTATGTAATAATTTTTGTTCTCAACTTATTTAATAAATTAATTCAATCATGTTTATTTTTTTTCTTTAAGCATTTATTCGAGTGCCACCTAGCTAGATAAACATTTTATATTTATATAGTATTTATTGCATTGTTCAGTTAGTTGAGATAGTTTTTTTCCAATTAAATTCTTCAGTAAATAATGTGTAAGTATAAGGGTATTTGCGTCTTTTTAATTTTAATATACTAAGGGCTCGTTCGGTTACCTATATTGGATTAGATTGGATTACATGAGATTGGATTAACTCCCTATTGACTAATTAATTTTTTAGTTAGTAGCATGTTCGGTTTCTTAGATTAGATTTTCTATTAAATTTGTTAAAATCAGTTATTATTTATGAATTGTCTATAAAACCACTTAATTTACAATAATAAAATATAATTTTAAGGATAAAATTGTATTTTTCTTTTTTAGTCACCCCCTATTAAATTAATCTCAGGGGGAGGGGTGCTACTAATTTAATGAAATAGTAGCATTTAATAGCGGGCTATGAATTTAGTAGCGGGTTTGAAAAAGTGTGAATCTTACCAACCGAACATGTTATTAGCCCCTACTATTTAGTCAGTAGAACCTTATAGCGGTAACCAAACAAGCCCTAATTAAATAATAGTTGGGGGGTTAACTGTTACAAGTGATATTTCAGGGAGGTAAGTGTTACAATAGTCATACTTTAAGGGTGTAAAGTGTATTTAACCCTTAATATAACTAACTGATGAGTGAGTTATAGTTGACTTCGGCTAAATTATAGTTGACTTCCTTCACAACAACATTTACAGAGGAGGGAAGCACAAGAACAGTATCATTTTTGTTGTTGCAGTTTAGATCGAAACCCGGATAGACACAAGGACCTTGTAAGCCAATTGATAGTGGTGGAACTGATGAGATTGAGATGGTGATTTATTTGTTTTCTCTCCAACAAATTCAGTACAATATAATTGAGCAAATTGTAAATACCTCCCCTTTGTAATTACTAATTGGCAAATACCCCCTTAAAAAAAACTCACCAATGCCCCCTGTGTAACCAAAGTCAATGCATCAAGATCCCTTAAGGCAAATCGTGTCTCTCACTCGCGGGCTCTGCGAATTTTTATGTTATTTCTAGGGTGAAATGTCATAGATACCCCTGTATAAATAAAATAAAAAATCCGAGTGGTCAAATTATAAATAACTATAATTTATAGGACCAAATTGTAAATTTTAAAATTTCCAAAATTGCAATAAGGAACAAAAATTGAATTTTTTTTCAGATCTTCTTCCTCGTTCCATTCCGCCGCCCAGCTCCCAACCTAGAAAAAGTTCGGCATCGCCGCCGTCTTCTGGCCCGTCTAGCACCACCGCCGCTCTTTGGCCTGTCTCGCACCACCGCCATCCACCTACTCCTTCAAATTTCTCTCCCTTGTCACCGCCGCCTTCTGGCCCGTCGCACCACCGCTACCCACCTACTCCTTCAAATTTCTCTCCCTAGTCACCGCCGCCGTTTGGCACCACCCATTTCTTAGCGAGAGAGAGTTGTGTATAGGTAAGATTTTTCTTCTCCAGCACATAATCGCCGTCGTCGCCGCCTTTGTTCAAATTGCAGATATGGGCTGCCATAGGAAGAGTGGAATTGGAGGAGAAATTGTACTACGCGAAGATGGGGTGCAAGAAAGGTGAGCCGATGGTGGGGAAGGTGCGTGGGGGAGAAGAAGTGTTGATTTGGGTGGTTGGTGGGGTGGGGGGAAATTCTATGCTACACCTGGTGAATATAACCAGGCACCATAATTAATAAGATTCCCACTACGGGTTCAGTTATGGCCCAATGGGTTTTAGAATTATAATTATAAAATAAATAAAAAAGAACACGTACATGTCAAGAAAAGAACACGTACATGTCAAGAAAAGAGCCACCCGGTGAAAATCACCGGGTGTAGCATCGTATTCCCCGGGGTGGGGTGGGGTGGAGCGGGGAAGAAGAAGACTTATTTTTGTTTTTTTTTTCTTCTTCTTTTTTTTAAGGGTTAAATACAAAAACACCCCTGCACTATGAATTTTGTATCGTATACCCCCTGTACTACACATAAATACAAACATCCCCTCACATTATATTTTTTTCAAAATATGGCGAAAATACCCCTACTTAAGTATATATATGTATATAAGGCTTTGTTTGAGCCATTTTCAGTCAATTTTACGTGGGGAATTTTGGTATTTATATTTTTTTTCTCAAAAACATCTAATTGCTTAGATTTTTTTAATTTTCTGATAAAAATCTTTTATTTTTGACATTTTGAGTTTCTTCATTTTCTTTTCTTAAATTTCTTCCGGTAGTTCAAACATCATAAGATTACAAACATCTTTACAATCCTATGATTGTTGAGAATTTGAACTACCGGAAGACAGTTAAAAAATAAATGAAGAAATTCAAAATGACAAAAATAAAAGGTTTTATTGAGGAAAAAAAAAAACTAAGTAATTTAATGTTTTGGAGAAAAAAATATAAATATCAAAATTTGCCAAGTAAAATTGACCGAAAATGTTAAAAATATAGTGGAAAATGGCTCAAACAAACCCTTATGTTTATAGTCTAAGTAGGGGTATTTTCGTCATATTTTGAAAAAAATGTAATGTGAAGGGGGTTGTTGTATTTATATGTAGTAGTATTTGATACAAAGTTCATAGTACATGGGTGTTTTTGTATTTAACCTTTTTTTTTAATGTAAATTAAAATGTAATATAACAAACATATAAAACATATAAAATCTTTTCATACAACAATATATGTTTAATTTCTGTTTATATTTTGTAATTACAAAATTATTAATAAATAAGTTTATAAAATTAAAAATAACTACACAAAAAAAAAAATTAAAATAATTGTGTAATAAAATTTGGTTTAATTAAATTAATTATAGAGTTGAGAAGTTTTAAAAAATAAATCCGTACAATATATATTTTACTAATTGCTGAAAAATCCATAGGGCATTTTTGTCATTTCACTTTTAGTCAATGCCTAAGAAGACAATTTTGATTTGGTGAGTTTTTTTTGAGAGAGAGTATTTGCCAATTAGGGATTACATAGGAAAGGTATTGGCAATTAGCTCCAATATAATTTGAAGGAAATTACTCGACTATTTCCTTAATCATGACCTGTTATGTGATAGTTGTCCTCGGATGGTGATTGGTGCGGTGTTGCCCTTTTGAAGAAGCAACACCACACACAAGCGTAAATTTCACGGTAGACTACTTGTTTAATTATTGTGAAGAAGACTCAGTCCTTCCACACACACACACATCAATCTTCACCCATCAATATATCCTCCAAAAATCTTTTTATTGCTCCAATAGTTTCTTCAAACAAGTATATTAATTCTTTTAGAAAATGTGATATTAATTTTCCTGTGCAAGTAGTTGGTGGACTTGAATTATACATTACTGCAGTCTTCTCTCATCTCTTCCATCTAATTAATCATATCCCCAAACTTATAAGCTATAGATAGCTCTTCAAATTGATCACCAAATATTCATACACAAAGATGTATATCCTCAGCCAAAGCCTCCTCCTCAAATTCATTTATTTCTTCATCACAATCCAATTATATTTCATCCAAAAATCCCATGGAAACCAAATCAACTGCACCCCTTCTTCGTGTGGCGAAATTCGCAATATTAGCTATCCTTTCAGGCTCAATACCGATCCAAAACGCTGCGGTCATCCCAAATTCGTACTTTCATGCGAAAACAATACCACCTCAATATATATCAACTCTCATAAATACCTCGTCCACGAAATCAACTATACCAAAGATACCATCCGTCTTGCTATTCCTAATGTCACAATAATTGAGAGTTGCTCATTCCCCAAATACCGTTTATTCGATGACATGTTTTATTCCTATTACTACTATGTGGCAAACAGTGTTCCAATTAGTTTTATGAGCTGCCCATATCCAGTTAATGGTTCGAAGCTTTTGGAAATTACTTCACATTGTGCAGACAGAAAATTATATGGTGTGAATGGAAGTCGCGCATATATAATATTTGGCACAGATTTACACCAAGTAAAGGATATGTGCAAAATAGACCTCGTGGTGATGACTTCACTGCCACTTAAAATAGAAGAGAATGTTTCCTTTTCAACTATGCACAAAGCTCTGCTATATGGTTTTGAGGTTTCGTGGTTTTTGACTTCGGACGATAAATGTATATACAGTCCCTTTAGTAGATACTATTTTTGCGGTAAGACTCAATCAATTACGTTTATGTAATATTGTTCATCATTTTTTCATGCATAGAAGAACATTTTCCCATCACTTGAACATTTTAACATTTTACACTATTAAGATTCAATCAATACATTTATGTCATTCTAATGCTCTTATTCATGCAGGTGACTTCCCAGCTTGGTTGGCCGAGGCTCTTAATTGTTAGTAATTCTTTAACTCTCTTTTGTTGTTCAAATAATTCTTCATTTATCATCTAATTATTCAATTCTAAGCTAAACTAACTCAATATATTCGTAAATTATAAAAAAAAATTCTCTTCAATTTACAAAATTTTACTCACAATTATAAATCCCAACGGAAAAAAAACATAAAAAGGATAAAATACTGTTTGCACCCCTATACTATGAAAAATGTCGCATTCACCCATCGTAGTATTAAAAACTAAAAAAAAAACATGTCGTTAGTTATTCTGCCAGTCAAAGCTGATGTGGCACGTTGACCACATATATTTCAATATTCTGGACATTTTTATCCCTTGCTATAATTAGTGTGTCTATATATATATATATATATATATATATATATATATATATATATATATATATATATATATATATATATGGTAAATAGCACTTAACCCCCTTATGGTTTGAACATTTTGCACATGACCCCCTTCTGGTATGAAATTAAGCACATAACCCCCTTATGTTTTTAACATTTTGCACATGACCCCCTTATGGTATTAAATTAGGCACATAACCCCCTTATGGTTTTGACATTTTGCACATAACCCCCTTAAATAGAAAACTGGAAAAGACTAAATTACCCGTAAAGTTTATTCAATTTTAGAAATCAATTTGAAAATCTTTAATATTATCATTAATTATGATTATTATATTTCTCTTTTCTATATAATATATTATATTATAGTTGTTTTCAAACTTTAATTTTTTTTAAAACAAAGTCTTCATTTTTTTTTATTCTTTTGGAAAAATCTAAAAAAAGTATTTCTCCAAAGTTGAAATGAAAATTAAATTAAAAAAAAAATATATGTGCGGTAAAATTCAAAAAAAATGAGAAATATAATATATTATTATTTTTTGTACTATAGAATAATATATTATAATTTCTCCAAACACATTAAGCTTTTCATTTTATAGAATAATTATTTTTAAATTAAAACAATTGATAGGGGTAGTTTAGTCTTTTCCCCTTTTCTATTCAAGGGGGTTATGTGCTAATTTCATGACATAAGGGGGCCATGTGCAAAATGTTAAAACCACAAGGGGGTTATGTGCCTAATTTCATACCATAAGGGGGTCATGTGCAAAACTTCAAAACCACAAGGGGGTTAAGTGCCTAATTTCATACCACAAGGGGGTCATGTGCAAAATGTTCAAACCACAAGGGGGTTAAGTGCTATTTACCCATATATCTACTATTTTATACAATTAACAAAAAAATATAAAATTATAGAAATAATTATAATTTTGAAAATTTTAAATTGCAAATTATAAATTTATTACAAAAAATAATAGGAATTACTAAATAATGAAATATGCTCTAATAATTTATAAAATGACAAAAAATATATATACACAAAAAATACTTTATTATAGAAATTCAATAAATATTATAAAATAAAATAAAAATATGTACAGAATCCTGCTAGGCCCATCCCACCATCGAAATTTAGAAAACAATTCTCTTCCCACCGTTCTCCAATCTGTACAAAAATTCAGCAACATTTCTCTCCATCATCTTCTAAAAATCATCCAAATCTCATCCCATCACCAACAACTGTCCAAATTCCGTCACACCACCAAACGACAACAACTCATTCTAACCTAAACCCCAATGGTGGTGGTGGTGGCGGCAATGGTGTATCCTTTCGACGGGAGGGGATCGATGGTGATGGTGGTGGGGAAATCATCGATCGTCTCCACTTTTGATTTTGGTGGTAGGTGGCTTCGAGAAAGTAAAAGACAAAAAGAGAAGGTATAACAGTAATTTCACTGCAAAATTTAAAACCGTTAAATTTATGTTGACTGTCAAAAATAGAGGAGTCTTTGTAGTTTTTAATACTGAGGGGTGAATGCGACCTTTTTCACAGTACAGGGTGGAAACTGTATTTTACCCTAAAAATATCTATTGAAATTTCAAGATTCTTCTTATCACTAGAAGGGAATAATGTTCTTGAATGATTTTGTTTGTCACTAGAAGAGAATATTACACTTGATGCTTTTGTGTCTATTATTGAAAAGTACTAGTCAAATTATAGGGCAAAAAGAAGTTCTTCAAAAGTTAATGCCAAACTCAGGTGGACCATCTTGATTTTTGGGCTTATTTGGATTGAGTCATTTGGTAATGAACTTCAAATTCGTATCTCTCATTTTTCAATTGCTTTAACAATTAAGGTGGATTTTGAAAACCCTTCTCGTTTACAGTCGCTTCTAATCATCCCCACTTGAACCCATTTACAATCCATTCCTTCCAAAGAACACCGGCCTAAAGGTTACCGCAAGTTTCAATTGGTCATCCTATAATTGCTGTTGAAATAGTGAACTCAATTTTTTTTTAAACATGCGTTAGTTTATCCTAATAAAAAGTAAAACGTAACGTTAACGTAATCATTTTATCAGTGACCAAAATGGACTTTTGACATCATTTTTACGATTTTTAACAATATTTGAAGAATTTTTTCTTTAATCTTTAATTTATTTATTAGTTCTTTTATTAAGAAAATTGGTCAAATAGCGGTGAATGAAAACAAAGAAGTGTAATATGAATATGAATATGATATATAAACCATTTCCTTAGATTGGTTACAATCCTTATCAAACTATTATAATATTCGTACCGTGTCTGCTGCTTTCCTAATCATATACATGTGTACGTGCAGGGACCCCGTATATTCTTCGGGATGGCATAGGTGAGTATCAAATTGTTGAATATATATATATATTTTTTAAATTGTTCTTATCCATTAACATATCTTTGTAGATAGCACTTTGTCGCCTGAATTTTAGCTTGTTTTGCGTTTTGCCATTTTTATAAATATGGATTTTTTGATATAGACCCCTCATAAATTGTTTCAATATAAAGAGGTCTATTTATATTTTCTCCATTTAAACTCACGATATTTTTTAATCTCAAAATTACCGTTCAACTATCTTCTTTCCACTACACACCATCTCCATTTTTTTTTCTTACATTGATTTTCATTTTTCTTGTTTGTTTAAACTTTTTTGTCCTGTTAGGTTTATACTATAATAGAAATCGACTACTAAAATCATAGTTGATTACTAAAATTGACTGCTAAAATAGTGATCGATAATGCAATCAACTTTAAAAGTAACAAAAACAACTGTAATGTCGTCACTGGCACTCAACACAATTCAACAGAACTAAACAATAACAAACCGCAAAAAACACAAAAAAATAATCAATTAATGGCCATAAGTCCACCACCAACAACCACAAATGCAATAATAACAACAATTATTGGCAAAAATCCACCACCTACAATTCAAAAATATATTATTTAACTTCGAAAAATATATTAATCAACTAATACCTTAGAGTAATCAACTACTAAATTAAGTCGAAACAAAAATGATAGAAACATCAAAATCAAAAATCGAAACATTATACATCTCTAATAGATTAGATAATAGAAAAATAAACGAAAAATCTCCAGGTTAGAGAATAGATTGATAGTAGCCGAACAAAGAAGCACCACCGCAATACCGCCAAGCCCAATTATATGTGGCAAAACAAAGAACCAATAAACATACTAAAAAATAAATTTAAAATTGTAGTCGATTACCGTAATCAAATAATAAAATTTTTTTATGGATCCAACCGAGTTCCAACAAAATGTACTACGCACCAAACATCGGCCGTGTTTTCCTCCTCAAAACCAACTAACCACCCCTCCCCGTCGCTCCGCTCCCGCTTCTGCTCGGAGCCCCGTCGCCAACCTTCGCCGGCTTTCTCTTTAAATGGAGATTAAAAAAGACAAAGTACTATTTTGAATCATATTATAATATAAGACTATGCCCAAATGGAGATTCTCTTAAAATGACAAAGTACTAATTTATTAAATTAATGATCAAAATTATATAACGTAAATAAAAATATTTGGAGTCATATAGAATATAAAACTATGCCTAAATGAAGATTCTTATAAACAGACAAAATATTATTTTGTTACATAAATAATATTTTGAAAAATATAAGCAAGCTTTTAATTTACTGTCCCAACTACTATTATGAAAAATTTGTTGTGAGGAGGCCATTATGAACTTATTTCACAATATTTTTTTTTTCAATGCTTGTGAGTGACCCTAATAACTTCAATGTTTTCGGTTTCCAGCTTTGATACTTATGTCCAGCCTAGCACTGAGGATCGTAATTGGAATGCCTTGCCTGCTTGGTCTTTTGATCTATAAATTTCGAAGAAGGCATTTGTCGATGTTCAACGTAATTGAAGGCTTCCTGCAAAGTAACACAAATATCAAAACAATCCGCTATACATACTCAGATATGAAGAAAATCACAAAAGGCTTTCGAGAAAAACTAGGCCAAGGAGGCTACGGTTCTGTCTACAAAGGAAAACTTCGAAGCGGCCCTGATGTAGCGGTCAAAGTACTTGCCAAGCCTAGCTCAAATGGGCAAGATTTCATCAATGAAGTAGCCACAATTGGAAGGATCCATCATGTTAATGTGGTTAAACTTGTCGGGTATTGTGCAGAAAGATCCAAACGCGCCCTTGTGTACGACTTCATGCCTAATGGTTCGCTCGAGAAGTACATATTTAATAAGGAAAAAGGTAATTCACTTACTCTGAAGAGGAAGTACGAGATTGCAATTGGAGCGGCTCGTGGAATTGAGTATTTGCACAGAGGATGCGACATACAAATCCTGCATTTCGACATAAAGCCTCACAACATACTTCTTGATGAAAATTTCACACCTAAAATCTCCGATTTTGGTCTGGCAAAGTTTTATTCAACAGATAATACTACAGTGACTCTCACTGCAGTTAGGGGAACAATAGGCTATGTGGCTCCTGAACTAATAAATAGAAGCATCGGGGGAGTGTCGTACAAGGCCGATGTTTATAGCTTTGGGATGTTGTTGATGGAAATGTTGGGGCTTAACAAAGGGACGGGGCCTAATATTCCTGAAAACAAATCGACCCAATATTTTCCGTGTTGGATTTACGAACACTTGAATAAAGGCGAAGACATTGAAATCGGAAATGTGTACGAAAATAATGACGATGAGGAAAAGGAAGACGATGATGATGGGAGAAAAATGAGGAGAAAGATGACTATAGTTGGATTGTGGTGCATACAGATGAGTCCAACCGATCGCCCGTCAATGAGTGAAGTTTTGAAAATGTTAGAAGGTGAAGATGAAAATATGATGATTCCTCCTCAACCTTCACAATCATCTGAGATTCCAAGCTATGATGATCAGACTTGGGGAACTGAATCTGAATCAACCGGTTATGTAGCCTTGCTGCGTAATGACTCTTTAAGTTTTCAATAAGAGTGATAAATAAAGATATGACATTAATATGATTGTGGTATTTGCTAATATTATCTTTGTTGATAGTCCTTTTTTTTTGTATAACATTAGTATGATGGGCTACCCACCGTTGGATTCCTCTCGTTGAGATCTATATTTTGATGGTAATTTCGTTGTTTTTATGTTCTCAGATTTATTTCTATATTTTTTTGCATTTGTGGGCACGCGGAACCGTGGGTGGTTATTAGCGACGACGCCTAGGGTTTTGGTAGGAGGCGAGAGGGTGAAGAGTCACTGTCTGTTTGAATTAAAATATGTAGCATTTCCCAACAATAACCCCTCTCTCTCTATCTCTCGATCTCTTAGTGTTTGTTGATTTTTGAGTGTTTTGATGTTTCTTCAATTTTTTTTGATTTGCACTAAAGTAATTTTTTTTGTTTTGATTTTGCAATTGCAGCTTAGTGAAAGCCATTGATCATCTCCTTGAAGGTGTCAAAAATTTGGTTGAAATTACATGTGAAGCAGTGTTCAACAAACTGTATATATTACTATACATTACTATACGTATAGTAACATGTAGTTACATATGCATATATTTGTGTATTTTCGATTTATATTTTATTGTTTCTGAGGTGATTTATAATAAAAATATTGAATTTTGCAATTTTTTGTTGGGGTTTATGAATTTCTTTTGTATATGCCATTATTCGTGTGTGTATACAATTGATCGACTAAAAATATGGGAAAAAAAGACGAACATAACTACGAATTAGTATAGGTAGCATAGTTACATGTAGTTATTTTTAGTACAGTAAACATATTGTTTTGAAAATTAAAAAAAATAAAAAATAAATAAAAAAAATAAAAAATAAAAAATATTTTTTTTATTTAAAAAAAATTAAAAAAAAAAATATGTATATAAATTTAACAAACATGTTTGTTATTAATAAAACAAAAAGAAAAAAAAATAAATAAATCAGCGAAAATGATAAATGCAGGACCAGAAATGCTGAATGCAGTTTGGCCGAAAATTGTATATGAGGGTAGTATAGTACTTTCGCTTCTCCAGGGGTATGTCAAAGGATGATTTGAGCTTGATTTTATCCCTAATTTATTTGGTGGCTAGGGGTATGTAAAATAACCCATATAATTTATTTAAAAAAAATTAGGAAAAAAAATTAATTAATATATATATATATTTAAAAAAAATTAGGAAAAAAATTAAAGCTTAAATAAATTATTATATATACAGGAATACAAAATAAAACAAAATGAATTTTATCAAAATAGAAAAAATCAACGAAAATAATAAATGCAGTACGTGAAATGCTAAACGTAGTTGGTGGAATGTTGAATGCAGTTAGGACACTAGAGTCTTTGTACCTCTTTATGGGTATCTCAAAGAAAGAATTTTAAGGGTAGATCTATTCCTATTTATTTTTTTAGGGTTCATGACAAAAAGACCCATGGCAAGGGCACTTAATTAAAAGAGGGACATCCAAATTTTTTGTCTTTCAAATAAATCCAGTTCATTCAAACTTATTTGCGTATAAGGAAAATCCTTTTATATATACCAAAATTACCCCCAAATTCATTGAAACTCAATTCAACTCTAATTTCATGATTTACACCACAATTTAGCCAAATTTCATCAATTAAACTTTTTTAACCATAATTTCAATTTTGACCCCAATTTTAACCCGCCACCACCGGAGACCGCCGGTCTCCGGCGATGACTTTTTTTTTTTTTGAAATTTTTTTTTTCCCTAAATGTTTTTTCCGGCTGGTTAATGACTTTTTTTTTTTTTTTTTTTATAATTTTGTTTTTTCTTAAAAAAAAATATTTTAATTAATATTACTGTCTTGGCTGATAAATTACTGTCTCCGGCACTTATTTAACTGTAGGAGATAGTAACTTAACTGTTAATTGACATTTTTTTTTCTTCAAAAATATTTTAATTAATATTACTGTCTTTGCTGCTAAATTACTGTCTTCAGCAGTTATTTAACTGTCAGAGAGAGTAATTTAATTGTTAATTTATTTTTTTTTTTTAAATATTTTAATTAATATTAATTGTATTCGTTGCTAAATTACTGTCTCCAGCAGTTATTTAACGGTCGGAGACAATAATTTAACTGTTATTGACTTTTTTTATTCTCAAAAAAAATATTTTTAATTAATATTACTGTATTCGTTGCGAAATTACTGTCTCCAGCAATTATTTAACTGTCGGAGACAGTAATTTAACTGTTAATTGACTTCTGTTTTTTTTTTTTTTGAAATTTTTTTTCTTAAATAAAATTATTTTAATTAATATTACTGCCTTGGCTGCAAAATTACTGTTTCCAACAGTAATTTAACTGTCTCCAACAGTAATTTAACTATATTAGACAATAATATTAATAACATTACTGTTCAGGAAAATACTATTCATAATATTACTGTCCTAAACAGTAATATTACTGTCTGAGACAGTAATTTAGTAGCCAAGACAGTAATATTAATTAAAATATTTTTTTCTAAGAAAAAAAAATAAAAGAAAAAAGTCAACAGTGATTGACCGGTCGGAAAAAAAAAATTCAGGAAAAAAAAAAGAAAAAGAAAGTCAACGTCGGAGACCGGCGGTCTTCGGCATTCAACGCCGAAATCTGGCCGAAAAAAAAATTCAGAAAAAAAATTATTTTCTGAAAAGAAAAAATATTTTGGAGGTTAATGTGATATATTTGTTTAAATCCGGGGTCAATGTGTAATATTAAGGAAGTTAGAGCATAATGGATGGAATTAATAAAAGTTATATTATGGAGGGTATTTTAGACTAAAGACATGGGAATGGGTTTAATGGAGATTTTTTTTTTTTTTGACCAAATGTATTTAAGTCCCATGTGATGGGCGTTTTTGCCATTTGTCCTATTTTCTCATACGTATATCATATGTCCCCAATAAAACAATAAAAAATTGGTTGTCCGATCAACACAAAAAGGAAAGGAAAAGAATAAATGTTTCTTGGTTGACTTAAATTAGTTAATAGCAATAAAATTCTATTAATTGTAAAAAAAACGTAAATGGTCTAGTGGTTAGTGTAACAATGAACCTGGTTTGAATCCTAATAGTAGCATAATAATGAACCCTTAGTTTGGACTTACTGCTCTCGCCGTCTTCTATCTTCCAACGTTTTCTTTCCAAGCCACATATATTTAGTCTTTCATATCCAAAACAGGGGAAAAGATATCTCTCGTATTTTGTCATAATAATTCTTGCGGTCCTCGTATTTCTAGCATATATTCCTTGCACTAACAATACTAATTTGCCGCAACAAAGAAAAAAAAAACAAAATGGAATATGAGCTTGGAGTTGCTGCTCTCACCTTCTTTTTTCTTCTAGCGTCCCTATTTTGTTACTCATGGATAGTAGTACTCGCCAACTTGAAAACCGTAACCAAGCCACCACTTCCGCCCGGGCCATACGGCCTCCCGATTCTCGGATACCTCCCGTTTCTCAAACACAACTTGCACCACCAGTTCACACAATTGTCTCGCAAGTACGGCCCCATTTACCCGCCTCTGGCTCGGCAGCAAACTCTGTGTCGTTGTAAGTTCGCCTTCGTTGATAAAGCAGATAGTTCGCGATCAAAACTCCATTTTCGCAAACCGGGACCCGCCGGTTGCAGCACTAGTCGCCACGGGCGGGTACGACATCGTCTGGACGGCAAACGGTCCCTACTGGCGCGACATGCGGAAGCTGTTCGTTCGTGAGATGATGAGCAACACCAACCTCCAGGCTTCCCACGTTTTCCGCACGGAGGAAGTGCGGAAGCTTATCGGGAATCTCGATACACAAATCGGGAGTCCCGTTCAAATTGGGGAACTCATTTTCCTGACGGAGCTCCACGTACTGACGAGCTTGCTCTGGGGCGGTGAGATGTGTTGAATTTGAATGCCTATCAAAGTCCACTCATCTGTTGAGACAGACTACGTGTTACGACATTTGGTGACGTAACAGAATTGTTGTGTTGTCACAGTAATAAATCTACGAAAAGCAGAATAAATAAGACAACAATTTAATGTGGTTCGGATACAAATGTACCCTACATCCACGAGGACTTGCAAAACTAGTTCAGATTTAAGTGTACATTAATAGGACTTAATAAAACACTAAAGACTCCCTCTTTATGTGATACGCCGTTCTTGCACACGACTCGAACATGTTGATAATCAAAGCAATTCCTCCTCCGCACTCTTGGACTTCCTCCAATGTTGAACTTCCTTCAAACATCGGATCGACCTCTCCCGAGATCTTTTAAGCACTTCTCCCGAAACGCCGATCTTCTTTATGGCCTGGTAGAAGAAACCTGTTCTGTTGCCACACTTGCCGTGCAGACAGGGCTGCAGCACGGGCTGCACCCTTCAAAGCCTTTATGCTGGAATTTTTCTTGTTAAAGCTCCATCGGACTCATATGAGGTTGAGGGCCTTATATAGGCACGAAATCCATCACCCTAAACCTAACTTGGGCCCTAAGAAACCAATTAACTAGGTAATAGAATCCTAGTCGATTTCTACTTCTATTCTAGATAAGTACAAAAGATAACTAACTAGAATATAATACATGGAAACAAATCGAAGTCATAATAACAATATTACTAAAATAGGACTCTAATTAATTCCAAAATAAACATGGAAAACAAATCTTTGCCAATCTTTAATTTCCACGTATGGCGGATTTCTTCAATCTTCACAAATAGAAATCTCGTGCCAATAATCTCCCCCTTTGGCATAGATTGGTTAGAATCCATGTTTAACAAGAACCCCCCCTGCAGATGAGATTTACTCCCCCTGCAACAGAGATGCCACTTTTCTTCACCCGTCTTGGTCTTCTATCAGAGTGTCCCATCACGGGGCACGTTACAACGCAGCGGAATTGGGTGAATGCCGTGACAGACTTCCGTCTCAATCTTCCTTGTGAACACATGTCATCCAATAAGCAAAGCAAACAAATCAAAACCCAAAATCAGACACTAAGTATATCTAGTGACCCGCTCTGATACCAATTGTTGAATTTGAATGCCTATCAAAGTCCACTCATCTGTTGAGACAGACTACGTGTTACGACATTTGGTGACGTAACAGAATTGTTGTGTTGTCACAGTAATAAATCTACGAAAAGCAGAATAAAGAAGACAACAATTTAATGTGGTTCGAATACAAATGTACCCTACATCCACGAGGACTTGCAAAACTAGTTCAGATTTAAGTGTACATTAATAGGACTTAATAAAACACTAAAGACTCCCTCTTATGTGATACGCCGTTCTTGCACACGACTCGAACATGTTGATAGTCAAAGCAATTCCTCCTCCGCACTCTTGGACTTCCTCCAATGTTGAACTTCCTTCAAACGGCGGATCGACCTCTCCCGAGATCTTTTAAGCACTTCTCCCGAAACGCCGATCTTCTTTATGGCCTGGTAGAAGAAACCTGTTCTGTTGCCACACCTGCCGTGCAGACAGGGCTGCAGCACGGGCTGCACCCTTCAAAGCCTTTATGCTGGGATTTTTCTTGTTAAAGCTCCATCGGACTCATATGAGGTTGAGGGCCTTATATAGGCACGAAATCCTTCACCCTAAACCTAACTTGGGCCCTAAGAAACCGATTAACTAGGTAATAGAATCCTTGTCGATTTCTACTTCTATTCTAGATAAGTACAAAAGATAACTAACTAGAATATAATACATGGAAACAAATCGAAGTCCTAATAACAATATTACAAAAATAGGACTCTAATTAATTCCAAAATAAACATGGAAAACAAATCTTTGCCAATTTTTAATTTCCACGTATGGCGGATTTCTTCAATCTTCACAAATAGAAATCTCGTGCCAACAAGATGGACCCCACGGAGCGTAGCAGGCTCGGAAACGAGTTTCGGGTTCATATTTCGAAATTGATTGATTTGTTGGGAAAGCCTAACGTTTCCGATTTTTTTCCGGTTTTGGCTAGGTTTGATTTGCAGGGAATCGCGAAAGAAATGAGGGGTGTGGTGGTGGAGGTGGAAGGAATTTTGGATTGTTTTATCGATGCAAAAGTGAAGAGCATGGCGGCTGGTGGTGGTATGGAGGGTGAAAAAAGGAGTAAGGACTTTCGGGGAATTCTTTTGGAGCTCAAGGATAAGCAACTCGGAGAAGGCTCAACATTTGGTTTAACTCAAATCAAGGCGATACTGTACTACGGCAACGATGGTCGAGTGGGTGATGACCGAGCTTTTGCACAACCCGAGTATCTATCTATACTATCTATAAAAGTGGGAATTTTAGGGGTGGTTTCTTCCCTTTTATATGAGGACCAAAATGTCCTTTTCAATAGATAATATACTATGTACAAATAAGGATAATTGAGTAATAACTAATAGGGGTAATATGCTAGGAGTCCCTCAAATGAAACTTAATTTGAACTAAATGACAAGTTCAAATCCAACATTTTAATTAAATCCTTAATTTGAAATAATATATGACATACATCCTTAATTATTTTTTTATCCCTAAACTGCCCTTATACCCTAAATTTTTTAATCTACAAATTCACTCACGTTTTTTTAATAAATTTATTTCTATATGTTCTTCACTTTTTCTTTCTCTTTATCCCTCTCTCGCCTCTTTCTCTCTCTGTTTTTCTTTTTTCTCTTTTTCCTTTTTCTTTTTTTCTCAGCATGCCTCTTTCTTTCTCTCTGTTTTTTTTCTCCTTGCTCTCTCTCTCTCTCTCTCTCTCTCTCTCTCTCTCTCTCTCTCTCTCTCTCTCTCTCTCTCTCTCTCTCTCTCTCTCTCTCTCTCTCTCTCTCTCTCTCTCTCTCTCTCTCTCTCTCTCTCTCTCTCTCTCTCTCTCTCTCTCTCTCTCTCTCTCTCTCTCTCTCTCTCTCTCTCTCTCTATCCCGATCTCCATATTCCTCGGGACTAATTTTTTATTTGGGCTCACAAATCAATTCTGGCGTATGCTTGGAGAAGCAAACACGGGCAGCAGCGGCGGCGGACGAGAAGGCGGCGGTGGCGGACGAGAATGCGGCGGTGGAGTGGGCTACAGTGAATATTAAGGTGGCGGCTGCGGTGAATCTATTGTGACGGTGGATCTGAATGCGGCGACGAGTGGGTAGCGGTAGCGCGTCGGATCTATGGTGGCGTTGGTGGATCTGGAGCGGCGATGGAGTGCATAGCGGAAGCGCATCGTGTTTGGGAAGAGATGATTCCAAATATATGAGTCGTGGTGGGTTATGGTGGGGGTGGTTATGGCAATAACGGAGGGGGTTATGGCAGAGATGGAGGGGGTGGTTATGGCAATAACGCAGGGGGTTATGGCAGTGATGGAGGGGGTGGTTATGGCAATAACGGAGGGGGTGGTTATGGTGTTGGCGACGGTGGCATGGAGATGACTGTGAGTTACTATAGACTACTATGAATTTCTGTGGGATGGCGGCTAGGGTTCAAATAGAGGCTAGGGTTTTCAAAGTGTGTAACTAAGAATACTATGGATGACTACGGACTACTATGGATTTCTATGAGTACGGACTTCTACGGATTTCTATGGGTATCTATGGATACTAGAGTCGAAAAACATTAAAAAAATTATTTTCATAATTTTCAATATTTATACAGAAAAAATAACGTTTTTATAATAGTGAACAAATATGAAAAAAGAAGAAGTGTACTACGTAAAAAAAATGAAAATGTAAAATATAAAATAAAAAATAATAAATGCAATTTAAATATTACTTTGTGCATATTTAATTTTTTGTATAGGAGGGCATTTTTGGAATGAAATTTATAAAGGATGTGAAGCAAATGTTTAGTTTAACTTGTCATTTAGTTCAAATAAGTTTTGTCACTAGGGACCTATATCTTAAGGCCCCCTAACTAATAATAATACAGTACTATAGCTCAATTAATATATAACAATGGAATTATAATTGAAGTTTATAAATGAAGAAATTTAGCCGTTTTATACCTTTTATCTAACATAAAGAATCCAATAATTATTTAAAATTTCTTAAGTTTTACATTTTTCATACTCTAATTAATTTCACTTAATTATTTAAATTTCTTCTTAAGTTTTGCATTTTTCATATTCTAAATTTCACTAAATGAATAGTTATGAAACAATAATAAAACATCACAACTTTTTTTTCTTTTCAATTCATGCAAAAATGAAGATTACTAATAAAATATTCTAGGGAATTTCAACATTTGTTGGCACAATTGAAATTTACAATAAAACTATCATTATTCATTAATCTTTATCTGCCCAAAACAAAATGCTCTTTATTAATTAATTAGTCCAAATAATTGCTATATGATTGGTTTCATTATATATAATAAATCAAATTTAATATATCCTTTGATCATCTAAAAAAAAGTTTCAATTTAGAAGCCCATCAGTTTGATTTAGTTCATTAGTTACTCCCCTAACAATTCTCTTTCACATGTTGGTTTCCCTTCTCCACATTCATGGCCTTCTAACGTAACTTATCGGTTTCCCTTTTCCATATTCATGGAGTATTAATTATTTAATTAAGTACTACTTCATCTGTTCCATAATAACTATCTCTTTTAAAACATATTTTGTTTCATATTATATGTCACTTTAGATTTCCAATACTATATTAATTACTTTATTTTCAGTTTATACCCTTATTAACTCTTTCTAATACTCTTTTTGAATTCATTTTCACTCTTATTAATTATAAGATAAGGTCATTTTAGTCCAAAAGCATACATTTTTCATAAAATCAAGACACATTTAATAAAATCATTAATTCGTGTGCACAGCTAAAAACGACTATTAAAAGGTAACGCAGGGAGTATTTAGTAAGTTAAATACTTAAATTCATCATGGATAAAACTAAATTTAAACATTAGTTATTTAAGTACTAGCGATGTTCTGGAGAAGTTGCTTACCCTCGGGCCTCAACTCCAACTTGTCTCTCTATAGAAATGGCAATTTACTTTATCGCCAAATCTCAATTTTTTATAATTAGCACAGGTGTAAATTTGATTTATCTTTCTTAAAAAATAGCTACATATTGGAAGAATGGATAACGACATCAAGAATATTGGAACACTGTTAAGTATATATTTTTATACTTTATCGTACCTTTTTATTTGAGAATTGGTGCTTAAAAAGTTGATTTATTGTATTTTAGGTATAAATTGAAGAATTGGAAAAGTTTGGGGTCAAAATTGCAATTTTGGAGAAAATATGGGCCAAAAGTGAAATAATCAAAAATCTGAAGAAATTGGCACGGGACGGCCGTCCCAAATTGACACCTAAAAATGGGACGGCCGTGCCAATAGCAGAAATTGGGCAGAAGGTTTCGGCGATTCTCGCGCGGCCGTGTGAGAATTGCACTGATTTTCGCGCGGCCGTGCCAACACACGCTGGAGACAATTTTGGACTTTTAATCACGAAACCTAATATCATCTACCAAGTTGGGACATCTATTTAAGCCCAAACTAAGCACGAATTAGAGGATTTTTGAACACAACCTTGGAGCGAGAGGAGCGAGAGAACGAAGAATCGAAGACGGAGAATTGACAACTCTTCATCATAATTCTTCTTTCACCTATCTTTTCTTAATCTATGACTTTGATTACTTTTATTATGTTTTTCGTTATGAGTAGCTAAGTTTTTAATCTAGGATTTTGTTGGAACCCTATGTGGGGATTGTGAACCCGGTTTCTTGAGATTATGCAATTATGATTTTATGATTATTTCTTCTACTTGTTATGATTGTTAGTGCATGAACTTGATCAATTTATGTGCTTTATCTGTGATTATTGGGATTGACTCGACATAGCTATTTTGATAATTAGACGGTAAGTATAAGAACCTTCGAGTAGTTTTCACCGGATGAGTGTGTCAATTGCATGTGGTGTCTTAGACATACATATATCACCTTAGGTAGCCATTTACGAGACTTGTTAGTTAATGCTTTATTCATAATTTGTTTGCATAGACATATAGTGAACCGTTTATGAATAATAGACTCATAATACACGCGACAGCGGGTTATGAGTAAATTAGTGTCTCGGGTTAATAATCATGAATCATATATTGCATAATTGAGGGATTTCGGGTCGGCAATTCTTGCATAGGGGGAAGATAAAATCCTAGGTCCGTTTTTATTGATATTTTCTCGTGTTTAATTGCTTTCATAATTAGTTTAATTATTTAGTTGATTAAATTTGACAACCTTGCGTAGGCTGGATAAAAATCATAATTGTTAGAATTTGGTACTTAGGATTAGATAATTTGAGTATTCCCTGTGGGATCGACATCCGACTCTCACGAGTCCACTTTTACTACTTGTTTGCGATACGTGCACTTGCGTGTTAGGTATTTAGCACCCAATAAACACCAAGCTCATAACCTCGCAAATATTCTAAAACGAATCAATGATTTGAAATATTTTAGGTCCAGTTCATGAGGCAAAAGATGCGAGTGAAGAGGAAAATATTTATTGTAGTAATTTGCAAGATGTGATCAGTTTTGCCGAATGCAAATGCTTTGTGGTTATTTGGTTTGCGCAATCCATATTTTAGAATCGTGAACCACTTATGATATTATACATAGGGAGCTATATAATTAAATTGATAGGTTTGAGTTAAGGATGTACTAGTACTACACCCGTGCGATGCATGGGGTATTCATCGTAAAACAAATATTGAATAATAAAATAGTTCTCAAAATAGTAAGATAAATTGTTGATATGTAATACAAAGAAGTAAAAAATATTAAAAAAAGGATAACTAATTTGTATTGTGTAAGTGATGAAATAAGCGGAAATAAATGAAAAAACTAAACATCGAAACTTTTAATTTCCACATACAAAGAGCGAGCGAATATATCGTTGGTCCCAAAGTTTAACAACTATAATGACATATGAACGTTCAAATCTTGCATTTGATCCAAACAATCGGTGTTATTTTGTTTGATACCAACCGCCCTAAACGCATGCAACAAATCCAATACAACGCAACTCACCTACATATGTTGTACAATGGTCATACGAAATATGTAAATTGTTACCAAAACAATACCAATATAACTGTTTAATGGCATAAAATTATTGTAAAAAATTTACCTTCATGAAATATAGTGAGCGGAGTTCATAGCAAGTTCGTAGTACAATTAAAATAAGAGATTAAATTCTGAACGGATCAGCCGATAGTTAATATAAATCGGATTTCACTAATTTTGTAACACATGGCACTCTTAAGTCTTAACTCTTAATAAATCACGCTGATTATAATTAGGGTTAGTGGGGTTATGGGTTTTGCTTGGGTTTTCTTTTCCCTTTTTTTTTCCAATTATTAGAATCCTAATATTTTTATTTAAACTATCCATGTGTCAATCATCCTATGTGATCCGATTTTTCTTTTAAAACAGACCATCCGGTCTAAATTTGCACCCTTAAAATAAACCTATAAATGAGGAACAACAAAACATATAAATAATAGATGATATAGGTCACAATTGAATATTGTAATTTTTTTTATATAAAATTACATTCATATACGCTGAAAAACTTCCTTGTATATACAACATTATTTGTAATGTTGGTCGTATCATCAGATCCCGAGTTAATTAAAATCTTTATGCCACTTCGACTCTTAACTCTCGAGAGTGCGACATAGAGTTGTCCGTGACTGGAAACAGGTCTCGGCAAGTACACGCCTACATGAGAAATAATTTTTGCTTGACTTTTATTGATTGTCATTGCAAATGATACCATTAGAGAAAACTGACGTCCCTGGAATTTAATAGGCAATGCAGAGTTGGACGGTACCAAAATCATTCTAGCAATGAACACCAAATCACCAACATGTTTACCGCAGAGGATCATGCAGTTGAGAACGTGTTTTCCCATATTAATAACCTGAAGCCTTGTTCCATTGCACAATTCTCTAGCCTGATCAATATTTTTGATGAGCATAACGGGAACACCTCTTTTCAATGTCAACTTATACGGTGGAATTTCGGAGCATTATATGGTGTTGGGAATTTCCGGGATGAATATTTCTGCGTTGACATCCGATAATAACTCTTTCTTGCACATACTATCGAAGCTGAAATAAACTTTCTCCTCTCATGTTATGATCGATAAAAAAATGATCGTCACAAAACCGACATTTTTATTAGTGGGTGCAAGAATTGCTCTGCCTTCGAAATACTCGGGAGTAAACATGTTGGTCACCAAATCGGGATAAACAAACTCGATAAGATCCAAAAAAGGATCTGGAGAATTACGAATCACCATGTCATCGGGAATTTTAATTGTGGCATCACCGTCATTTACCTCGCCCGCATCGCCATTGCCGATATTAATATCTAGTCCTCGAATTCTCTTATTTCATCTTCATTGGCGGAAGAGGATGACGACTGAAGTCTCATGTTCTTGTTCAACTTCATAACCTTACATTGTATCCGGTGATGAATTGATTGTAGCATGAACAATGTCTTGTCTAGGCGTTTTCAATACATCTGGCAAAATTTGCCGACAATCCTCCAAGAACTACAACCTTGCCTTCGAATGACATATCTGAATCAAATATAGATTTCATTGTTTTGTCAAGTGCGTCGAAACAGTACTTGTGCATCATCGGTTCCTCGTCAAATATGATTAGCTTTGCTTTAAGCAACAATTCTGCATGTGGACTCTGTTGTTTGATGTTGCATGTCGAGCTCTCATGTACAGTTATTGGCAATACAAATCTCGAATGCGCAGTTCTGCCACGGGGAAGTAGAAGCAAATCAATACCGTTGGAAGCAACATTTATAACTATTTTCCCGTTTCGAACGGATAGCAGCCGATAAAGTTTTCCATATGAAAGTCTTTCCCGTTCCTCCATGCCCATAAAGAAAGAACAGTCCATCTTTACATTTGTAACAACATCCATGATATCATCGAAAATGTTTTTCTATTCATCAGTAATGGATTAAAGGTATTTTTTAAGTTCTTCATGCATCACATCAACGTCATAGTCCAACTCGTCGAGAACCAATCTATTTACCGTGGCGTCCGTCATCGATCCAATTAGAACCGACATTGGGGAAAGTTACTCAAGCTTTTGGTGTTGCTTTGTAATATGTTTTCTATTTCGATCAAAATTAGTTTCTGTCGGACACAGGTGGGCCTTCAATATAGTATAATACGAAAAAATAACAAAATGTGGCGATTATAAAAATATATACTTTTAATTCAAACATTTGTAGTAAATTGTGGAAAAATGTAAGATGTATTGTCATACCTGAATTGGTACGACGTTGTTGCAGTTTGTAAGCAATGTCTCTACGATTTCCTTCCAGCAACACTCCCACACATATTCTGGTCTGCTCATATTATTTGCGACCAAAAGTACGACGAATAATCGTCTCACATAGTCACCACTGGCCCACTCGTTGGCCTCCTTTATGTTAGCTATGTACTCATTGTCGTCGTCTAGCAGTCCCAGCGCAAAGCACGCATCATTGAAAGTTGGGTAGACGTGATCCTCGATTTTCCTAAGATCATCGTAACACTTGCAACCTCTTTGAAAGTTCAGCAACAGTCTCAATCAATAGTCTTCACCCCTGCCCGGCGGTATATTGGTAACCCTTCCTATCGAGAATCCTATCTTTCTCAGCATCCAATAGTGAGCTTTTTCCTTATAATTTTTTTTTTAACTCTCCATACCTCAAATTTCTAGCTTCAGGCTACAACTTATTCGCATAGTCAATTAAGGAACATCATTTGCTTCGCAGTCGGTCTGTTCAGCACATCAACTAATGAGTTATTATTTGTAAACAAAACAGTCTGACTGTCCCGAAATATGAAAGTTTAATCTAATCACCGATGGATCTCTAAAGTGAATGTCAAAGCTAAATAACCTCCAAGCAGCCTCGCATTCCGAAAGATATCTGTAGTCGTAGTATGTATTTATCTCATCGCAACTTTCAGGAGTTGCATCTGGATTATTTGATTGATAAAATGCCGTTGTGACCCGATTGTGTCCTTTGTTGACGTACTTGAATAAGTACTTTATCGACTGAAAATTTTACATTTTAAAATATTTGATAAAAAATTTATGCAAATCTTTTCAATGATTGATGTGAGAATATTTATACTATTATAAGAGTAGACAATGTGTAAAATATATAATATATTATATTATTAAATTATAAATTAATACTTACATGCTCTAATGCGACCAAATATTTTGCCTTCTTCAATTCTGACATCAGAACTGTCGAGCTTCATCTTAAAAACTCGAGCAAGAATATCGGGACAGTCTTCACCCGTGCGTTGCACGGAGGTCAGATTCAAAATGACAAAATAATAATATTTAACGACTTTGTATTTATAAAAACATCAGTTCAAGTAAAACAAAATGAAAGAAAACCAAAAAAAAAATAATAAACTTTATCTCTTAATTCAGAGTTGTAACATATGAAATTCAATTAAATACTACAAAGAAGAAAACGCGAAGCGCGCAATACGCGATATGAAGATTAAGTAAAATCATTTAAAACATGTGGTATAACTCTATTTTATCGAATGCAATATAATCTACTACACTATATCAACCTTCTACAAAATAATTGACTTAACAACAAACACGATAGGAAGAAGTAACACAATAAAGATTCAAATAACCTGCAAATTTATCACTAACGACTTTCAATTAGTGATGCACATTAGTCAAACTACAATCCAAATTATAAATATGGCAAAAAAGATGAGATTTATACGCCAGTACCAAGACATACCGATGTGTTAAACATGAAAGGAAGAATATCACATATTACTAATACTAATTTTAGTACTAATACTAATAATAATACTAACACTAATAATACTAATACAAATATTAATATTAATCATAATCCTAATCCAAATCTTAATGCTAATTATAATCCAAATTCTAATACTAATCATAATTCTAAACACTATTACTCGTCATTAATTGTAATCTTACTAATATTAATACTAAAATTAAAATTAATATTAATACTAATACTTATACTAATACTAATACTAATACCAATACTAATACTAATACTAATACTAATACTAATACTAATACTAATACTAATACTAATACTAATACTAATACTAATACTAATACTAATACTAATACTAATACTAATACTAATACTAATACTAATACTAATACTAATACTAATACTAATACTAATACTAATACTAATACTAATACTAATACTAATACTAATACTAATACTAATACTAATACTAATACTAATACTAATACTAATATAAATACTATACCAATACTGATACTAATACATCTATTAATATCGATACTAATATTGATAGTAGAACTGATATCAATACTTATACAAACAGTGATACTAATACTGATACTAATACCGATACTAATACCGATACTGCAACCGATATTAATACCAATACTAATATTGATACTAATACTGATATTGATATTAATACTCGTACTGATACTAATACTAAAACTAATACTCATACTCATATTAATACTAATACTAATACTAATACGAAAACTAACACTAATAGTAATACTAATATACTAATACTAATACTAATACTAATACTAATATTAATACTAATACTAATACTAATACTAATACTAATACTAATACTAATACTAATACTAATACTAATACTAATACTAATACTAATACTAATACTAATACTAATACTAATACTAATACTAATACTAATACTAATACTAATACTAATACTAATACTAATACTAATACTAATACTAATACTAATACTATTACTAATGCTAATGCTTATACAAAAACTAGTATTAATTAAAATACTAATACTGATACTGATACTGATACTAATACTGATACCTGACATTGATACTGAAACTAATACTAATATTGACACTAACACTGATACTGATATTGATATTGATATCGATACTAATATTGATACTGATTCATAGACTAATACTGGTATTGACACTAATATTGATATTGGCACTGATACTGATATATACTGACACTGATACTGATACTTATACTTATACTTATACTTATACTTGTACTTATACTTATACTTATACTTATACTTATACTTATACTTATACTTATACTTATACTTATACTTATACAACTGATATACTGTTATTGATACTCACAGGGATACTGATACTAATACCAACATTGACATTAATAGTGATACAAAATACTGATATTGATATTGATATTGATATTGATATTGACACTGATACTGATACTGATACTTGACAATGATACTGATATTGGCACTAACACTGACACTGACACGGATATTGATACATATACTATTACCAATAATGATATTGATATCGATAATGATATTGATACTGATATTGATATTGAAATTGATATTATTACTGAGACTGATACTTATATTGATACTGATACTGATACTGATACTGATACTAATAGTAACACTGATACTGATATTGATGTATACTGACACTGATATTGATACTGATACTGATACTGATACTGATACTTATACTTATACTTATACTTATACTTATACTTATACTTATACTTATTGATATTGATACTAGCAATTATATTGATACTGATACTAACATTAACACTGTTACTGATAATGATATATCTTAACACTGACTCTGATACTGATACCGAGACTGATATTGATATTGATACTGATACTGATACTGATACTGATACTGATACTGATACTGATACTGATACTGATACTTATACTTATACTTATACTGACACTGTTATAGATATTGTTACTGATACTAACTCAGTAACACTGATATTGATACTGATTTTGATACTGCTATCGATATTGATATTGATACTAATGCAAATACAAAGACTAATATTGATACTAATATTGAGTTTGATACTGATACTTATACTTATGCTGACATTGATATTGATACTGGTACTGATACTTATACTGACACTAATACACTTATACTCATCCTGCTACCAATGACGATACTAAGACTGATAGGGATACTCATACTTATACTTACACTGATATTGATACTGTTACTGATACTAACACTAACATTGATACTGATACTAACACGTATGCTAATACAAATACTAATACTAATACTAATATTAATACTAATACTAACACTTATACTAATACTAATACTAATGTTACTGTTAATTTTAATGCTAATACTAATGCAAATACTAATCCCAATGTCTATACTAATTACTAATACTATTCATAATAGTGATACTAATGCTAATACTAATACTAATACTAATACTAATACTAACAGTTGTACTAATAATAATACTAACAGTTATAATAATAATAATAATAATAATTATACTAATAATAATACTAACAGTTATAATAATAATAATAATAATAATAATAATAATAATAATAATAATAATAATAATAATAATAATAATAATAATAATAATAATAATAATAATAATAATAATAATAATAATAATAATAATAATAATAATAATAATAATAATAATAATAATAATAATAACAATAATAACAATAATAATAATAATAATAATAATAATAATAATAATAATAATAATAATAATAATAATAATAATAATAATAATAATAATAATAATAATAATAATAATAATAATAATAATAATAATAATAATAATAATAATAATAATAATCATAATAATAATAATAATAATAATAATAATAATAATAATAATAATAATAATAATAATAATAATAATAATAATAATAATAATAATAATAATAATAATAATAATAATAATAATAATAATAATAATAATAATAATAATAATAATAATAATAATAATAATAATAATAATAATAATAATAATAATAATAATAATAATAATAATAATAATAATAATAATAATAATAATAATAATAATAATAATAATAATAATAATAATAATGTTATTGTTAATGTAAATAATAATGTTAATGTTAATCCAAATACTAATTTCAGTGCTAACACTAATGCTAATAATACCGATGTTAATACTAATACTAATACTACTACTACATATGAATTAATTTCGACATTTTTTTCACTTTTTAATAGTTGATTTATTTCAAATAAAAATATTATCCAGATTAATTCTAATTCTAATTAAAATATTTTGTACTCCATGATTTATAATTATTTGTACATTTAAAAGAATAGGAAAAAACGTTAATATAATGAATTATATTAAAATGATTAATTATATTTTCATAATATTAATTTTATAAGGAAATATTGTTAAAGTTTTTAGTAATTATGAAAATGTGCATCGAATGTTACCAAATAAGCAAGATTTACTATTAATGATGATCGATTATGTATATAAATTATATGAAACACGAAACGCAGAAAAGCTTATGTAAAAAACAAACTTTGTACTAAAAGAAAGCAATGCAACGATTGAAAAATAAAGACAAAAAAATAGTATTTAAGATTAAAATCCTAGGATAAAAATTAGAAGATAATGATTTAGGCTGGTGACGAAAATGAATGTATTAAATGGACGATTTATTCTTAAACTGGAAATGGTGTGTAAGGAAACTAATTCACTCAAAACAATTTTACGGATTGATTATTATTTATGTATGGAAACAATAATTATGGGCAGATTAATACAATAATACAATAATAGATTAAAAGGCAATTCACTCAAAAAATAATATTCTGTGAAATTGATAGACAAAAACTGTAGACATACTTCTTTACAATAATAAATACATTAGTAGACCAAAAACTTGACAGTAAGTATACCTTACATTGGAATTATGGAGAAAACTTTCCAATAATTGTTTATTTCGAACCGAAACTTTATATAATAATAGAGTAATTGTTTATAGTAATGAGTCTATAATAGTTGTTACAGTTTGTCTATTACATTTTTCACTTGTAATGTTTGGATATCACACGTAAACCAACTCATTGTTGAGTTCTTTTTGGTTAGATAGATGCATATTACACATCTTATATATATCCTGAAAAATAAAAAAAGAAAAAAAAAATAACAACCATTAACAAAAAAATAATAAGCATCAAGAATAATATAAAAAAGAACATAACAACAAAATAAAATTGAAAGTAAACATCTAAAATAAATAAGAATTAAAAAATAGTGAATTATAACTAAAAAAATAATAACAAAATAAAATCAGAATGTTTACATACCACAATATATTACTTAAGATAAATAATAAAGACGTAATACAACGAATAATCAAAAAGCAGAAAAGGAAGATGAGATGGAAAAAAATTAACAACGAATAATAATGAAAAAAGAATATCAAGAAAACTAACCAATTAACAATTGTATCAAGAGCAAATACACATTCAAATGAAAAATGAATATGATCCGGCAATGTGAAAATGAGTGAAAACTATTGAGTATTTATAGGGTTTAGGATTAGAATGTGTGTAAAAAGATCTTTTAGACATTAATGAATTAGGAAAGTATATTATGTTGATATTAATATAAATTTGTAATTATTGTGTAAGAAATCCGGATTGATTGAGTACAAATAAATCAATTTGTTATAAAGATTTCCATGATTTGTTGTAATTGATCATTTATGGAAATAATTAATAAAAGTGCCGATTTTTTTTTTTAAATTAATGTGCCGATTATTTATGCTAAATTAAATGCTAAATGAACTACACTAAGTCCACAGCGGATTTGGTGGGGATTTGGTAGAAATGAATACTTATAATTTTAAAATCGGGATTAATTATATGAAAAATGGTTGAATATGGTATAAATAGTAAAATAAGTTAGATTAGGATATATGATATTTAATAATTCATTGAATTGAATTGAATTTTTATTGACACATATGCAATGAGTAGGATGTCTATGTGGATGCCAAATGTCATAATTCTAGGACATGAGGGTTTCAATTTATATATTATATAGATGGTTATGGTGTTTCAGCGATTTCCATATATTTTATTTGAAAGACTTTTATTTATTTTATGCGGAAAACCTTAATCACAAAATCTTGAAATCAAGTTCATCTTAAGAACATAATCATATAATTGGGATTATCGACATACCGTTCGCCATGGATTCCGATAGAGACGATGAACAAGGATGATAGCAATCTACAAGCCGAGCCTAGCCAGGCCTCCTTCAAATCTCCTTGAGAACTTTATTCGTAGCACACCTTCTTCTCTCTATCTCTCTAATATCACAACTCACTAAGTATTTCTGTAATTGATGGAATTCTCAAATTGCATCTGATGGTTGAGGAGAAGAGCTGTGGATTTCTTTTATAGACGAGAGAAGAGGGTCACGATTGATTTGTAACGGCAGAAGACAAATCCCACCCATCATGGTCTTTTATTGCCTTCAATGTTAGAAATCAATTACCATAAAATCACCTTAATACCATAATTAAATTACCCACAATTTAATTAATTAAAATAAAAGATTAGTGGACCAAAAAATAAAACGTTAAAAAACGTAAAACTAACATTCTCCATTTTGGTCCACTGAATCGATTAAGAAAAATAAGTTTAAAATTATTTAACTCGGTGGGCTCTTCATACAAAACATTTGACACGTGATCACGATTTTAAAAGAAAATTAAGGTGATTACCATAATAGGTAAGTAGAGTACTTTAATATTAGAACTAGTTTCAGTTATTAATGTGAATCATAGCGGTCATATGATTCATTCATCATATTCCCTTCTATGTATCAGCCCACTAATAACCCTTACTATTCTAATCTATAATAGCCCCTTTAATTTTGTCTTCTAAGGACAAATCCTGTTAAATTAATTCCAAATATAATATGCGCATACATAATTGGAAACAGGAAAACAGAAACATTTGATTAAATAAATTAAGTGTTAGTTACAATCATAACTCATCAAATCATGGATTGTTCAAAAGACCCATTCTAATAACATGTTCCTCATATGTCTTTATAGGGAATCCCCTGGTTAATGGATCAGCAACCATAAGAGTTGTACTTAAATTTTCTATTGACACTTGTTGTTTCTTGACTCTTTCTTTAACAACCAAGTACTTAAGATCCATGTGCTTGGATCCACTTGAATACTTTCCATTCTTAGAGAAGAAAACGGCTGCGGTGTTATCACAATATATCTTGAAAGGCTTAGCAATTGAGTCAACAGCCTTAAGCCCTAAGATAAAATTTCGCAACCACAGTGCATGACTCGAGGCCTCAAAACATGCTACAAACTCAGCCTCCATTGTGGAAGAAGCAATAATACTTTGTTTTACGCTCTTCCAAGAGATTGCTCCACCAGCTAGTAGAAATACAAAGCCCGATGTGAACTTTCTACTATCTACACAACCAGCAAAATCGGAGTCTGAATAATCAATAACCTCTAATTGGCCCGATCTCCTATAAGTAAGCATGTAATCCTTTGTTCTTTGAAGATACCTCATAACCTTCTTTGCTGCTTTCCAATGATCTATTCCCGGATTACTTTGATATCTACCAAGTACTCCCACTGCATAACTAATATCTGGTCTAGTACAAGTTTATGCATACATCAGACTTCCAATTGCTGATGCATATGGAATCAATTTCATTTTCTCCTTTTACAAATTATTCTTTGGACATTTCTTTTTATTTAATTTATCACCTTTCGTGATAGGAGCATTAATGGCTGAACAAAACTGCATATTAAATCTTTCAAGAACTCGATTGATATATCCTTTCTGAGACAAGCCTAACAATCCTCGAGATCGATCTCTAAAGATCTCTATCCCAATAACATAATTTGCCTCACCCATATCAACCATCTTAAAATTCTTGGAAAGATAATTCTTGGTTTCGTGAAGTAAACCAAGATCACTACCTGCTAGTAAAATATCATCCACATACAAGACTAAAAAGATAAACTTGCTCCCATTGACCTTTAGATATATACACTGATCAATAGTGTTTTCCTTAAATCCAAAGGAAGTAATGGTATCATTGAATTTTATATACCATTGTCTAGAAGCTTGTTTAAGTCCATATATGGATTTCTTTAATTTACAAGCCAAGTGTTCCTTTCCTTGTTTTGCGAATCCTTCAGGCTTGTCCATATAGATATCTTCATCTAAATCCCCATTCAGAAAAGCGGTTTTCACGTCCATTTCGTGCAACTCCAAATCATAATGAGCTACAAGAGCCATAACGGTTCTAAGAGAGTTTTTCTTAGATACTGGAGAGAAAGTTTCTCTATAATCAATGCCTTTCTTTTGAGTGAAACCTTTGGCCACTAGTCTAGCTTTAAATCTTTCGATATTGCCTTTAGAGTCACGTTTGGTCTTGAAGACCCATCTACAACCGACTTTCTTACTGTTATTAGGCAATTCGACAAGATCCCAGACACCATTATAGTCCATTGATTTCAACTCTTCATTCACAACATCAATCCATTTACTAGAATCTTTACTTTTCATGGCTTGTGAATATGAAACTGAATCATTTTGAATACCAATATCAAAATCAGATTCTTGTAGATACACCACATAATCATCGGATATGGCAGATTTTCTTTTCTTTTGAGATTTCCTCAAAGCTACCGGTTGTGGTGGTTCTACAGTATTGCCAATGATGACATCTTCATGGAGTGGTGAATTGAGTGGTGAATCATTTGTTTCAACCTCCTGTATAGGTTGAAGATTAACTTTATCTTGAGGGAAATAAAATGGTAAAATATCCACCCTAAATCCTCAAGTTCTACCTTTCTTGACTCAACACTCCCACTGACTTCACCATTCTCTAAGAATTTGGCGTTTCCAGTTTCAACTATCCTCGTAGTATGGTTAGGACAATAAAATCTGTACCCTTTTGACTTTAGTGGATAGCCAATAAAATATCCATAAATTGTTCTAGGGTCCAATTTCTTTTCATTTGGATTGTATATTCTAGCCTCTGCTGGACAACCCTAAACATGTAAATGCCTTAAACTAGGTTTCCTACCAGTCCACAACTCGTAGGGAGTTGATGGGACTGCCTTACTGGGAACCCGGTTTAAGATATACATAGCGATTTTCAAGGCTTCATTCCAAAGTGAAATGGGTACAGTTGAATTACTTAACATACTCCTAACCATATCCATAAGAGTACGATTACGACGTTCAGCAACTCCATTTTGCTGTGGTGTTCCAGGCATTGTGTATTGAGCACAAATACCGCGCTTTTCTAAGAATTTTGCAAATGGGCCAGGATTTTGTCCCGACTCATCATATTTACCATAGTATTCTCCACCCCAATCTGATCGTATAACTTTAATTTTTCTATCTAATTGTCTTTCGACTTCCGTAACAAACACCTCAAGCATGTCCACGGCTTGAGATTTTTCATGAATTAGATAGAGATAACCATAACGAGATAGATCATCAATGAAGGTGATAAAATACTTTTCTCCACTAAAACATGGAATAGGTAGTGAGCAGATATCTGTATGAATTAACTTAAGAAGCTCTTTACTTCTTGTGGCACCTCTTTTATTGTGTTTGGTTTGCTTACCCTTAATGAAATCCACACACATTTGAAAATCAGTAAAGTCTAGATTTTCCAAAATTTCAGTTTTTACCAATCTTTCGATGCTTTCCTTGGAGATATGCCCCAATCGTTTATGCCACAAGATAGAAGAATTTTCGTTATTTAGGCTTCGCTTTACGCCAACTTCCAAATGAGTGGTTAATAATGATTGTTCAAACTCATGATTCAAAGATATTTTATATAAACTATCACATATAATACCGGAACCAATTATTATTGAATTAAACATAAAACTGAGTTTTCCACAACCAATTAAAGCTGAATAACCACAAACATCCAGTTTTGACAAAGAAACCAAATTCCTAGAAAACGAAGGTACATAAAAAGTGTTTTCAAGATCCATCTTATGACCCGTCTCTAATATGAGGCGATAAGTGCCAACAAACGCCACTTTAGATTTGAGACGGTTCCCCATATAGATGTACTTTTCACTTTCCTCCGGTTTTCGAGTTGTAAGGAATCCCTGTAATGAATTTTTAATAAGAAAATCGGATGCCATAGGATGATTGACACGTGGATAATTTAAATTAAAATATAATTAGTATTCTAATAATTGAAAAAAAAAGAAAAAGGAAAAAAGAAAACCCAAGCAGAATCCGTAACCCCTCTAACCCTAATTATAATAGCGTGATTTATTAAGAGTTAGACTTAAAAGTGCCACATGTCAAAAAATTGGTGGAATCCAATTTATATTAAATATCGGCTCATCCGTTCAGAATTTAATCTCATATGCATATTCCATCATTATATTGATTATTATTACATTAATACACTAATCAGTTAATTGACGGTGTTTTTATGTTTACTCTATTTATTAAAAAAAATATAGTATATATTAGTACAAAGTATTTAAAAAAAAATATTTAGATAAAAAATACACAATATTCAAAAAAAATCAAGTACAAAATATTTATAAGAATACAAAATAGAAGGAATGTTTAATAATTGCTAAGTAATTACAAAAGAAATATTACTCTTAAAAAATAACTAAAAAGGTTATAATTTTCATCGGCTCCTCACAAGCAAAGGTTTCGTGTTTATAGCAAATGAGATAATTGAAGTTGAAAATAGGTATGTAATAAAGAATAAGTTACAAGAAAAATTGTGGATAACCGCTTACAAAAACATGTAAACACTATCCAAAGTTTTCATAACAATGAAAAAAATTAGTGCAAGAGTCGAAAAAGAACGGTAAAAAAAAAAGAAAGTTTTAACAATTAACAAAACATGTAAAGTAATTGTCAATTGAATTAGAACAAAAAGTATAAATTTATTAATGTATTTCGTTATTTAATGAAATTTGAATCTACGGCAAGAAAATGTTAATTTAACGAGATACTTATACATTTTATAAATGTAATAATATTATTTTTATACAATAGAGCATGCATATACATAATTAAGAAATATAGAAAAATTAATACAACACGTGCAATGCACGTGCACCTTCCTAGTATAATAAAAAGCCAAAAGAATTAATATTACTATGAGTGGCAGTAATATTACCGTCAACCACAGTAATATTATTGTGTTTTCAGTAATATTACAATAATAGACAGCAATGTTTTGAAAACCGGACCGGACATCGACCCGACAAAGCTACCGGGTCACGGTTGGACCGGTTCAACCGGGGTCCAACCGGGTTTCTCATTTTTTTTAATATATAATTATTTTATTAATTTAATACCTCAAATATAATATATTTTATATTTCTATATCTCCTTCCCACTTTCATCACTTTATTATCCCACTTACCCCACCTTTTTTATAAAAAAATAGTTTAAAATTATTAATTTCTCCACACTCCTCTCTCTCTCTCTCTCTCTCCTCTCCCCCTCTCTCTCTTCTTTCTTCTTCCTCCGTCTTCACAGATCCCCCATCCCCTTCTTCTTTTCTTCTCTTCTTCATTGTTGTTTATTCTTAATTATATATCCTCATTTCCACCCAGACATATACTCTATTTCCTCAACTAATTTTTTTTCATTTTTTTCATCATTTTCACTTTCACCTTCTTCGTTTTCGTTTCTTCGGTGGAGAGCTATGGCGGCCACCACTTGGATTGGGTCACATACGACCCATATCCGTTCACCAACACACGTTTCCGACAAGATTCAATCACCAACAACCACAATTGACCAAGATCCGACCATGAATTTTATTTTTAGCTGAAAACCGGTTTTCGGCATGGGTTCCGGGTTAACCGGTTTTTACCGGTCGAACCGGAATTTTGGCAGTTGAACCGGGTTTTTGGGCTTTTCGGGTTTTCACAACTAACCGGACCGGACATGGCAGCGGTTCGCGGTTGAACCGGTCGGACCGGCCGGTCCGGTCCGGTTTTCAAAACATTGATAGACAGTAATATTATTACGTTACTCCGTGAATAACTCAAACAAAATAAAAAAACCAAAAAAAAATAATAATATTGATATAGTTGACAATAATATTATTGTGTTTACAGTTATTTTACTATCAATGACAGTAATATAATTACGTTGACTTGTCGAAAATCAAACAAAAAGAAAATAATAATAATAAATAATAATATTGTCGTTGACTCTAATTGTACTGTCAACAGTAGTACAATTGCATAAATGTATTGTCAACGGCAGTACAATTACGTTAATGTACTGTCAGTGACATTATAATTACTTTAATTTACTGTCAGTGACAGTATAATTACAGTTAACGACAGCACAATTACGGTCAAGCGGCGAAAATACTAGAATAATAAAGATGGATGGTTAGGGACCTATGCACAAAAATCATATTTTTAATCCGAATTCCGAATTCCCGTTTTCAAATTTTTTCGAAATTTTTTGGACTGAAAGTGGAGTATATATGAAACTCCGATATCCGATCCGGTTTTAAGTTTCGAAAGTAATCCCGAAATTTTGATTTTCTTTTTGAATACTACACTTTAAATACCAATAGTATTATGTATTTTATATTTTAGGAGATGAAAAACTAGAATGTTCCAAACTACGTCAATTCCGATTCCATTTTTATTTTATTTTGGAACAAGTATTTTCATTCCAATTTTTGAAATTTTGTTTTCGATTTATTCTTTGAACAGAATTGGAACTAGTTTTTCATTTTCGAAAAAAAATCGAGATTTCCGAAATGGGACGAGGGAGTATTTTTTTTCATTTTGTTTGTTTAAAAATGAAGTAATGTTAAAAATTTGTTAGGGATAATTTAGTCATTTCATGTTAGTCAACAACTAATTTTAAAGTGATGGGTTGTGTGTTTTGTAAAATGATATATAGGGTTTCATTGCTAATTTTTTAATACAAGGATTTTTTCGCAAATTAGCAAAAACACAGGCGTTGACTTCTTTTATTTCTTTTTAGGGGTTATTTGACAAACTCCCATCATTGGCCTCCTCCAATTACGATTAGTCCAAAAAAATTCTCATTTTTAAGTTAAATCCAAAATATTTTAATTAATAAAAAATAATATAATTTCACTATCATGCTCTCCTTCCTATTTGATATAACCCTATTATTTAATATTAATTTATAATTATAATCTCCACCCAAATTCCCAAAACCCAAGATCCAACCCATATCCCATGTCATCTCGTCTATTCCTTTTCTCGGTTCGATTTCTCCAAACCTCTCTTCTCTATCTATCGTCGCCGCGCCATCTCTTCACTCTCCATCGCAGCCGCCCCCTTTCCTCTTTCTGCACCGTGCAATATCTGTGTGGTGGTAAGAAGCCAAAGCGACGGATGTGCTCTTCCTTATACATCCAATGCTTCAGATTAGGGGAGGGCATAAAAATCGAGAAACCGAAAAATCGAACCGAAAACCGAAAAAACCGAGCCGATATACACCGTCCCGACTTAAAACCGCATACACGGTAAATAATTTTTGAAAACCCGAAAAAATCGGTATGTGACATTTAGGTTTATTAGTTGTAATCTCATTATTTTTTATGGCGGTAGAGTTATATTTTTATTTTTATTTTTCTAATGGCAGTAAATTTATTTTTTAGTTAATTTTGGATTGTTACTTGTTAATTTTCTCAAACAAATGTGATAGAAGTCCAAATTCACCGTTAATCAAACATCGGTTTTATACCGAACCGATTCGAACCGATAATGAAACCGAAATCGAAAATAAACCGAATTGATACCGATACCGTTTACCGAAAATCGAAAAACCGATTCGTACCGAACCGAAAAAAAACCGACATACACAGTTTTAAAATATGAAAAACCGATATTATCGGTACGTGTTTGGTTTATTGCAAAAACCGAACCGTACAGACCCGTGCACACCCCTACTTCAGATCATGCTCTAATTAGGATTTTTTGCGATTTTGAAACAGAGATTAAACCTCAATTGGTAATGAACTGTATCGTCGTTGGTGACAAGATCATCTATTTATTTATTAATTTTTCAAAATTCTATCTTTTTTGTTTCTCTGAATTGAGAAATCAGTCGTCAGTACATAATTATAAATCCTAGGGCCTTTTCAATTAAAGTGGTTATAATTAATTAATTAATTAATTATGTTTGTGGATTTGCGTCTTACAGAGTTAATGCCTCTGGGAATTGTTTCGAAATTGTAATCCTTTATTTGTGCTCGAATTGAGTTATTGTTGGTGGTGGTGTAGATGACGGGTTTCTCGATTTTGGGGTTCTGGACAGTGCGCTGGGGGAGATGTACCTGCCACATGTTGATTCTCTCGGCCATTTTTCAATTCTCTCGTCTTGCATCTTCCTTTTTTTTAATAGTGGTTTACAGTAATTATGTACATATTTTTATAGTGGTTTTCAATATTTTTACATAAACCACTATAAAAATCTGTACAAATAATTATAGTGGTTTTCAATAATTTTTGTAAAGATTTTTATATAATTGTATATACATAGTGGTTTTTATGTTGACATAGTTGTTATACATAGTGGATTTCATCTTATATAATTGTTACATAGTGGTTTTCGTGTTTATATAGATGTTTATACATGGCGTTTTCATGTTTATATAGAGTGGTTTTTATTTTAAAAAAACTGGAAAAAAAAAAATCCATTTTCAAAAAAATTCGAAATTACGAAAAAAGAAAAACCATGAAAAAAACGAAAATAAAAATAAAACCATTTTTTTAAATTAAAATAAAAAACATGAAAAAATTTAAATAAGAAAAAAATAATTTAAAATTAAAAACCGAAAATAAAAAAAAATAAAAAAAAATAATATAATTACAAAATATTATTTTAAATCGAAATTAAAAAACCCATTAAACAAAATAAAAAAGAAAAGAAAAAAAACTGAATTGACGTGATGAGGGGAATAATTTTCGGAGAAGATTTGAGTGTAGATTATGGGGATAATTTTTGTAAAATTAAATAGTTATACTAATTAATAATTAGTGGGGGCATATATGGTTTTTCAGGCCCATTGGATTTATCTCAAATATCATTTATAAATAAATGATTTATCAAGAATTAAAATCCTAATGAAGGGTGTTTGGCATATAGCCCCTTCTTGTTAAGGGTCCATTTGATATACACCCTTAATATGAAAAATATATAGGGATAGGTCCACCCCTAAAATTCTTCCTTTCAGATAACCCCTGGAGAGGCAAAAGTACTATTGTGCCCTTATATCCAATTTTTGCCCAACTGCATTCAATATTTTTTCTAACTGCATTCAACATTATGGTCAACTGCATTTAGCATTTAGACCTGCATTTATCGCATTATCATATTTTTCTAATAAAAAATTATAAATGTTTATTTTTTTATTATTTTTTATATATACCTCTGTTGTATTTTTTATTTTTTTATTTTTTTATTTTTTACTTTTTTTAAATTGTTTAATTTTTTAATTTTGTTTCAATTTTTTGATAAATTTAGTGTACTGAAATTGACTACACATGACTATTCTATATATATATATATATATATATATATATATATATATATATATATATATATATATATATTACATATGATAATATAAAAAAAACATTCATCTACACCAAAAACAAAATTCACAATTTGAATCTTGATATTATAAATCAATTAATACCCAACAAAAAATTGAAAAAACAAAATTTATGAACATCACTATACATCAGAAAAAACACATAGCTTATACAGCTTATATATAACAATATATTACTACGAGATACTACACATGACTATATATGACTACATGTATATGACTACACGTGACTATATGTGACTACATGTATATGACTATACGTGACTATATATGAATACATGTATATGACTACATGTGACTATATAAGACTATATGTATATGACCATGTGTGACTATATATGACTTGATAACGCAAATCTCTCCAACACTGAAACAAGTATAGCCAAGTTCCGATCTGGAAAGTATTCTGCTTGCATGACCCGTGCTCTTATTGGAAAAAAAAAAAACCAATCATAAATAAAAATTCATGACAAACATGGTAAAAATAATTATTTAACCGAAACAAGAATTCACACCAACCTATGCCAAAACTATTAAATTGTTCCATCAAAAGAAATGCCTTCTATATTAATTTTATCTATTTCTTTCTCTTTTCGTAACACGGATTCTTCATCATCCTGTACAACAAAACAAAATTTCATATGTCACATACACTTTGTATAACATATAAATTTGAAAACACTGTCTTACCTAGCACAAATATTTTCCATCGGCTTATTAGCCAGAAAGATAGCACACAAACTAGAAATCATATCCACTTGATCCTCCAATTTCAAACCATTGATTAAAAAAAATTATGGAATTCTTTTTAATTTATGAACTATCAAACGAGATGAACTTTGTCAATGACCCCAAAAAAGGCAAAAATTCTTCTTAAAATTAAATGAACGCTGCAATACCTAATAATTTATGCATCATAAAATTAATGGAAGCACTTCTAAACAATTATATTGCTACGTTAAGTAAAGTGGAAAGAATATAGTTTTTTAAATGAAGTCAATTATTTACCCTGACAATTCACAATCAAATTGTAACATAATATTTGTACTGTAGCACATGTATATGTTGTGTTTCTTCTTCCTCTTCTTCGTCGGCGCCAGATCTGGCGAGAAAGAGTTTAATGAGAGAAGATCCGGCAAAGAGGGGAGTGGTGATGGGTGGCGATGTCGCCAGAAAGGAGAGTCGCGCAAGGCAGACGGAAAGCGGCGGCGGGCGACGGTGGAGTGGCGGTGGGCAGCGGCGGCCGACGATGGAGTGTCGGTGGGCGGCGGTGGGGTTGTGGTAAAACGAGATTGAAGAGAACGGGAGTTGGGGATAGAGAGAAAAAAGAAACGCAGTCGATTAAATTGTGAGGTTAGGGTTTTGCCTAGGAAATACATTAAATTGAAACTAAAAGGGTAAAACATGTATTTTAAATTATCTAGGGGTGTCTAACAAATTAAGATCAAAATTTGGGTTTTTATCTAGGAAAGAAAATATTATTGGACCTATACATATATATTTCCAAAACTAGGGGTGTATTCCTCATTTTCCCTCTTGTTAATTATGTATCATTGTAATTTATTGTGTTAATATTACTGTGTTAAACTGTGTAATATAGTAATAGTACTGAAATTATTATCAACAATAATAATATTAATATATTCTTGAAAAAATCAACGCCGACAATTATTTTTCTACATAAAGAAAGAAGAAAATAAGTCAACGACTACAACGGTCATAGTTGAAGACAAAATTAGGATTTGTTCGACCCTACATTCGGTGAAAAACACCGGGTGGGTCTTCTGCTGCCACGTGTCTCTTTTTTGTATTTTATAATAGATTCCCCACTAGAGTTTACCTTTAGGGGGTTTTAGAAAAAAAAAAAAAAAAAAAAAAGAACACGTGGCAGTAGAAGACCCACCCAATATTTTTCACCGAGTGTAGGGTCGAAGAACCCAAAATTAGATTAGTAATCAAAATTAAATAATTAGTGAAATATTTGTCAAATTGGGATTAATCTATTTTTCTTTTGAGAAATTAAAGTAAAGTGACGGCACATGGTGCATAAAAAGGTCAATTTTCAGATGCCAACTACTTATGCAATTAATTAGGGCTGGGCAAAAATTACCAAATACCGATTACCACGGTATACCTACCACAAATTATCGAATAAATACCGAACTATCGGTTACCACTGCATTTGGTACGGTATCAGTACCGTACCATTGTCTTACGGTACGGTAGCGGTATTGTATTTTCAATACCATGGTAATACCGTACCGTACCGCAACTTATTTTAAAAATTAGTTAACATATTTTTCCATTTATATTGTCAAATAAAAAAATATAGTCAACAAATATTATTAAAAAAAAATAAAAAACAAGAATAAAGATATGATACATCCTATATATATTATATATACATAATTATAATTTTTTTTTTACTATTTTATATTTATGCAAACTCAATATTTGACTCTCATTGAAGTTGTTTATGTCACGTACTTCTTTAGTTTCAAAGTCCAACTAATCTCTTATTGGTGGAATACTTTTTGCCATAATTTTCTTCTCCCTTTCTTTCCTCCCTAAGTTCTTAGCCTTTTGTTTCATTTGCATTATTGCAACATAGTTTTTTTTCTATTTCTCTTTATATAAACAATGAAACTTTTTTACTCATTAATTTCTACAATTTTTCTATAGATATCTTAGTAATCATTAGTTAATTGAAGTGCTATTACGATTGTATAATGTACATTCATGTAAATTTCCTGATTACCATATTCATTTGCTTCATTTGTTGTATTTATGCATTTATTTAATATTCATCTTAATTATGGTATCATCCGAGTTAATCAACAAAATGATGTACGGTAGATTACCACGTACCGATCATACCGTACCGAAACTAATGGTATACCGAATAACGGTATACCGCAATTGTTGGTACGGTAACGGTATAGAATTTTTCAATACCGAAAGATACGGTAGGTACACGGTATTGAACAAAATGTTCGGTAACCGTACCGAAACCACCCCTACAATTTTTTTTTTTTTTTTTTTTTTTTTTTGGCCAAAAGATTTTATTATTCCATTATGATAAAAGGTGGGGCCTCGTTAAAACCTTGTGGGCCTACACAAGGAAAAAGAGTACCCCTACAATGGTAATAAAAAATCAGAAGCTACCCTATCGAAGCTATTACAAGAAAGCCCCAAAGCGGGGTAAAAATGACAACCTCCAAAGCTAGAACTATTAAAATTGCAGTAGTTCCCCTTGGTGGAGGTAAACATGTAACATCGCTTACTCATCCAGCAAACTCCCAAAGCCAACTCCTGAAATTGCATATTAACCCCAACTCTAGAATTGGTAATTGCAGATTGCACCCTAGGAGATAGAGATGCAATATATGCCCAACTCCACTTCCAAAACCAACTGTAGAAGAAAGTCATGGACGAAAATTGGCGACTCCCAACTTATCACTTATATATGCAGCCCGGGCCTCCCTCGGTAAACTCATTTCCGAGAAATATTCTTGATTTGACTTATGAGAATACGCCCAATAAGCCAATCTATCCGCGACCGTGTTTTTTTGCCTCACGACGTGCTGGAACGAGAAGGAAGGCTCTATCTCCTTCAAGCATTGCCGAAAAATATACTCAAGCTCCCATGCAATGTGCTTGGTCCGAATTGCATTGATGACCAGTAAGGAATCACTTTCCCACTATAATTTGTGAGAGACCGAGAAGCTTGCACAATCTAAGGCCATGAACCACCGCTGAAAATTCCGCAAAGTTATTGGTGCCAACCCCAAAATATTTTGAAAAACTAGCAACTATTCCTCCTTCCGAATCCCTAACAATCCCACCGCCCGTACATTCCTCCGCCTTGGAAGAGCCATCAGTATTAAGTTTAAAAGCACCACCCTTGGGCCGCTCCCATTTGAACCATTTTCCACGCTTATAGCTAGGCTGCACTAAACAGACTCCAATGGCTTGGAGTTGGAGACTTTGAAGCTTCGTAGACGGCTGTCGAGGAACATGATTGATGACCACGTGCTGAATGTGAGAGAATACTCGACGAATAATATTTTCTCTATGCATGACTCCCCCATCATAAATTACTTTGCATCGAGCCACCCACAGCTCACGAAGAATATGACACACAGTAGAGGTTCGAACCATTGTGTACTGCGATTGTATTTGTGGTTTGGGGACCCATACAGCAAGAGCATGCTTCGCCGACACAAACTGCGATGGGAGATGAAATAGCAGGCTAAAGTGCTGCCATACTTGTCCCGCCACTTCCGATTGGAAAAAAAGATGTTGGACGTCTTCTTGTTGAGGATTTTTACAGCAAACACATCTGGAAACCATCGGAATTCCTCTAGAGATAATTCGTTGATCAACGGGGAGCGCGTGATGTATCAATTTCCACATGAATCCACCTGTCTTGTGTGGCAAGAGCTGGTGCCATATGCGATTTGTCCACGCCTCTCGTCGCCCCAAAACCCGAATATGTCTCCAGTACTCTTCAGTCGAGAAATCCCCAGATTGTGTAAGAGTGAATATCAACCGATCCGGCTGATCAGGATCCAACGTAACTTTCCTTACCGACTCATGCAGGGAAGGAGGAATTAATTTAAGATATTCCGAGAGATGTTGCATGGCGGTTGCAACAGTTAAAGTGTGGTCACTCGGAAGAGGCCCAACAAGCACTTCACCAACCCAATTATCCGCCCAAAATCTTATATCTCCGGAACCCACATTCCACTTGGAACACTCGGCAAGTGAATCACTATGACTATATATTGACCTCCATAAAGGGGAGGTCGATTGGCCGCTACTGTTCCGAAGTTTATCACAATACTTGGCATTAGCGAACTTCGCCCACAAAGACTTTTTTTGCATAACCTGCCACAATAGCTTCCCATGCAAACACCACATCACCTGATTAAGGGGCCGGATACCCAAACTCCCCTCTTCAACCGGAGTACAAATAGTTTTCCATTTCACCCAGTGAGTCCTCGAAGCACCGCCAGAACTCCATAAAAAGGCAGCCATTAATTGCTCGAGCCGATTAATAACCGATATAGGCACCTTCGAACAAGCCAACGAGTAAATCGGGATGCTACTCAACACCGCCTTGAGTAACGTAATTTTACCAGCAAATGAAAGGAATTTCCCTTTCCAGCCTTGAAGTTTACCTCGAATCTGAGTGACGAGATATTCGAAAAATTCCGCCTTAGTCCTACCGGAATAAATGGGAACCCCTAGATACTTGAGAGGGAGGGTTTTCCGACTGATCCCCGTAACTTGCTCAATATTGCTACTCTCCACTTCTGCCCATTTACCCACATAAAGATGGCTTTTAGTCACATTAACGAGCTGCCCCGAGGACCTTTCATACGAATGAAAAATCTCCATTAGCCGTTGTACAGAGTGGCGCCCTCCATTCGTAAATATGAGAATGTCGTCCGCATACAGTAGGTGTAAAACCGAGAGTTCATTATGGCCAACCTTGTACTGGGAGATTTCCTTAGAATCAATTTTTTTTTTAACGTTAAATGTTAATATCTGTTGGGCGAGAATAAATAAGAGAGGCGAGAGCGGATCTCCTTGACGAACCCCACGCGAAGATTTGAAATTGCCAACCATTTCCCCATTAATGCGAAAGGAGTACCATATATTGCATATATTTCTGTAAATTAGATCACATGATGCATGAGAAAAGCCAAAAGCACGCATTGCCCGAAGAAGAAAGCGCCACTCTAGTCGATCGTATGCTTTTGCCATGTCCAATTTAAAAATAACATTGCCGCCCTTACACTTTCGATTAATATCACGCGTCAATTCTTGAGCCATGACTATGTGCGACATAATATTACGATCTTTGACAAACCCTGCTTGCTCCTCTAAGATTAGAAACGGAAGAATTTTCCCCAGTCTAGTAGCAAGGATTTTAGACAAGAGTTTTCCGGAGAAATTACCGAGACTTATTGGCCTATAGTCACCAACGGTCCGAGCATTATCAATCTTAGGAATTAAAACCAAAGTGGTTAAATTCATCTCTTTAAGAATATGACCCCCTCGAAAAAAGTCGATTATAAAATTCGACAGTTCCACTTTAATAATATCCCAGCAGGCGACATAGAAATGCCCGGTAAAACCGTCTCTGCCAGGGGAGCTATTCGGGTTCAACCCTTTAACCGCCTCAAGAATTTCTTCCAGATCTGGAAGACAGCAAAAGGCTTCATTCACTACATCGGATACTACAGGTTGAACCCCAAGAAATAGATTCTCGTCTAGATCATACTCTGATGCCTTGAATAGATTGGAGAAGAAATCCTCTGCGAGAGCGCCAATTTCCTGGGGTTGAGTCGATGTGGAGCCATCACCACAAGTGACTTGGATAAGAGCTCTCTTTCGGCGATCTTTGATGGTCGCGTGAAAGAGGGCAGTATTACGATCTCCGGATTTGTCCCAAGCCATACGGGCCTTTGAACTAAGCAGCTCTAACTCCCAGTCTTCGTACTGAACTAGCTGTTTTTTAGCCAAAGTAATATTTTCCGAAATTAATTCACTCCAGCCTTGTTGCAATTCATTTTCAAGAGATTCAATGCGAGCTTGGCAACACCGAATATTATTAGTAATATTTCCAAACACCTCCCAGTTCCACTGTTGGAGAGCTTTCTGAACGAAAATAAGCTTCTGTTGAAATACATAAAAAGGGGAACCATGAACTGGAATGGACCATGCATGAGAAACCACAGCTTGAAAAGTAGGGTGGTCAACCCACATACGTTGAAACGTAAACCCTTTCCCAGCCATCTGCTGGCCCTGTTCAAAACGAACACTAAGCGGCGCATGGTCGGACATTGTTCTCTCTAGATGAAGCACCTGCAGAGACGGAAATAATAATAAGAAATCGGAATTGATTAACACTCTGTCCAATCTCTTCCATATCCTATTAAGACCCGATCGATTATTACTCCACGTAAATGGGTTACCAATAAAACCTGCATCCAAGAGTCCGGCTTGCATAACAAAGTCCTGGAAATCATGCATGCGGGAAATATCGGCCAGACCCCCTTTTTTCTCCGAGGCATCCAAGATTGTATTAAAATCGCCACCCACTAGCCACGGCATGCCCATAGTACCATTCAAGTCATCAAGATGAGCCCAAAGGTCCTTTCTAGTTCGATGAGAGCAACTCGCATATACAAAAGTCGCCGTAAAAAGGGGTTTTTGCGGGATTTCTATAGACACCGTGATAGCTTGCGCAAAAATATTCAAACACCGAACATCAATCTCTGGTTTCCACAAAATCCAGATAAAAGTGTTGATATCATTCCCGTGCAAAAAAGAGGAAAAACCTAACTTCCAGGCAAAATTCTTCAATTTTGAGAAAGGTAATTTAGGCTCCAATATTACCAAAAGGGAAATCCGTTGTTGCTTGATAATAATTTTAAGATGATTCACCGTGGCTGATTGATTTACTCCACGAGCGTTCCAAATGAGACACGACATTTAAACATTGGGGTTGGTAGAAAACTTTGCCAGGGATCTGGTAATCCGATCAGTAGGTGGAACATATGCTCTACTATGGGTTTTCTTATCAGTGGCTCCTTTTTTCGCAATTAAGAATACTTCACTATCAGATTTAGGCGATAATGAGACACCAACTTCATCATCTTGCTCACCGTCCGAGTGAATTATGGCCAGAGCCAAACTGTCATCAGTCAGGGCCTGGAATTTGTTAGCAGCCAAGACCCTCTCTTCACGCGGACATGCTGTAGTAACTGGGTGTTTGTTAGGGGAGTATCCATTAACTTCATGTTGTTCGGAATTCTCCACGTTCTCCGGTAATATGACATCATCTACAATAACATCGTTCTGGCGAAAATCCTTGACAGTAATAGCCTCAAAACTAACTTCTGTGCGTGGCATTTCAGAGGTATTGTTAAACGTGGAATTAGTGTTATCTTGCACCTCACTATCTTGCCTCGTGGTCTGGTCCGTGGGAACTAGGAGCTCTGATGGATTAACAGGTGTTCGAGTATTGTGAACGTGGTTCTTAGGGGTTCGATCGTCTGAGGGTGGATCATCTTCTCCCCGTCGGAGAATTTTCGTCGGTTGTACTATGGGCTTTTTCTTGTCCGGCGTATGTTTAAGAATTCCAATTTTCTTTCGACAGGCGCCTACCAGATGACCCAAAAGTCCACAGTGTGAACAATACATGTGATTTCCCTCGTATTCAATGCGTTGCCACCAGCCTTCATCCTTTGAAGATCCAACGAATATAGCCTCTGGTAGGGTTTGAGCAACATTGATTTCTATGCAGACCCTAGCATAGTTCGTATGAGTGAAAGCGAGGGTACGATCATCGGCACGAAGAACACTACCTAGGGCTCCTCCAATTCTTTCAAGCGAAGAGACATTAAAATAAGGCAGCGGCAGCTTCGGAAATCGGACCCAAACCGCTACCTTATTACTATCTTTTCCTAAAGCAAACTCCGGCGTCCATCTAAATAGCCGGAACATACAGTTTTTGATGCTGTTTGTGTTTCGCGATAGAGCCAATTTCGCATCGCCTATAGAACCCATGTGAATAGTAATATGACGAGGGTCTAAAAACCCTATTGCAGGCTCAGCAGCTAAGTTCCACTCCGCGTTGATATGACTGCGGATTTCTTGCAGACTTGGACGCCCTGCCGAAAACTTCATGATCAACGTATTATCTACCTGTTTATTGAGTTGATCGATCTCGAGTGGTGAGAAGAACACCGCTGGCGCTTGTTCAACGATGGATGATGTACGATTTGCCAGGGGGACGGGGCTGAGGCGAGGGGGAGGAGCAGAACGAGGGGCGGAGATCATGGCGGCGAATGAAGGTCGGGCAGCAAGAAAAGAGTGTTGCTGCCCCGTCGAAGCTGTTGGCAGATCCGGTGGCTCCATGCCGCCGGAAAGGGAAAAGAGAGCCGCTAGGGTTATGGGAGAGAAGAGAGCCGCTAGGTGCTTCCTAATTAAGGGTTCCCACCCCTACAATTAATAATAACCATTTGACGAGTTCCTCAAAATGGCGTAGTGGTTGAACATAAACATAATTTAAATTAGGGTAAATTATACCTACACCAAATGGGATAATGTTCAAATAATTTTAAAGTTCCCATAGTATTGGTCAGTACATTCATATCCCAGAAACAATTAGTGGAGTCAAGATTTCATATTATGGGAGTCGATATGCACTATATTTGTGTCATGCGGGGCCGTTAATGCTATTACGAACGAAAACTTATAATCTTATATAAAATAATAAGGACTCAAGAAATATTATGAGAGTCATGTCACTCTCCAGCTCTGTGTGGTATCCACCACTGCTTGAATCTAATAGTCCGTTAGAACTTTAACGAAATAAATTATTCAATGCATTATTTCGTTAGAGTTTCTGGCAATGTTTTAAAGGGTGATTATAATTACGAATACTATAGAGACCTTAAAATTATTTTAGCATAACTTAGGAGTGTATGTGTAATTTACCCTTTAAATTATTTAGAGGATCATAGAATTCGGACTTACTCATAATTAATTAATATATTGAAAGCTAAAATGATTGTATGAGATCAACTCTAATTAAGATAATCTTATCTCCAAAACACAAGTTTTTTTAGTTTATTTGGCCTCGTACAAAAAAACGTAAAAACACTTGGTCAGCAGTGTGTGACGAACTCGATCTAAAAAATCTTAAGGGTAAATTACACCTATACTCTTAGTGTATGTTAAATTAAATTTAATATCCATGTGGTATTAGCAATTACAATCAACCCCCGAAACATTGTTAGAAACTCTAGCGGGATAATGCATTGGATACGTTATTCCGATAGAGTTCTACTGGGCTATTACTTTTAGTAAGCGGTGGAGAGAATATAGAGTTAAGGTGACATGGTTCCCCCAACATTTTTTAAATTTTCCCCTAACTCTATGTTGTTTCCACTACATTCTGAAACTAATAGTCCGTTAAAATTCTATCGGAATAACGTATCCAATGCATTATCTCATTAGAGTTTCTAATTATGTTTCAGGTGAGTGAATGTAATTACTCATACCACATGTACCTTAAAGTTATTTTATTATACGTAAGTGGTGCGCGTGTAATATACCAAATCTTAACAATGAGGTTCTGATGATGCTAATTACTTAGATAACCTGGGGTAGTGTAAAAAACGAACTGGGAGAGCAAAGCGGATCAGTAGATCCTGAGGTACCTGCGATCATAGAACACATTAACTAAGCCGGGGGTTGATCCGGCGGAAACCCCTCCGACACTCGAGTCAGACGTGCTGATCATAGAAAATAGTCCAGAGAATACAGTTGTAGTATTGCTCAGTTAATAGGACGTACCTTAAGGAATGAGTTCAAACCTTTATTTATAGCTTAGTTGAGATTGTCGGGCCCAAACCTTACTTGAAGGTGATTGGGCCTCGGTGATAATGGTCTTCGATATTGGGTTCGTGGCCCAGTATGTAAGGAAATTGTAGGCCCATTGGGTTGGCCCAATTAGGCATATCATTAAGCCCCCCACTCTCGAGTCGATGTGGGGGCCATGTTGAAATGGGTGACATATCGTGTCGAGAGTAAAAATATTAGTAGTCGATGGTGTACGAAAACGCGTTGGAGCGTGTGTCGGAGGGACGTGAAGGCGCGTTGGCGCGTAGCGCGACCAAGTTGTCGCGATGTAAGTGACTTGAGTCGTCGGTGTTGTCCCACGACGATGTGGTAGCGCAGATCAAGTTATCTCCTCGTGGGAGTTGTCTCGTCGTGGGGTAATAGAGTTGATCGAGTTATCTCCTCGTGGGAGTTGTCTCTTGATGATGTAGTAGCACGGAGCTATTATTATCCTCGTGGGAGTTGTTATTTATCGACATTGTCAATGTTTTGAAGCGTTGCTTGTATGTGTTTACATATAGCCTTCTGCGTGATGTACTTGAGGAGGGGATCAGGCTCTCAAGATTTTTATATGGGGGTCGTGCCCTTTGTTAGACCTCGTGGGTCGTAAGTATGTTTGGACCGTGGCCACGTTTTAATGAAGGACCCATCGAAAATAAGTAGATAAATTTGAGTAATCAAGCTGGCCAGGCTATATAGATTCTCATAATATTTCTAAGTGTTTCTAGGGTTGTAATCGTGCTAACTTGAGCTTGCGATTATATAGTGAATTTCCGGCGAGTTGTCTCCTCATGGGAGTTGTCTCGCAACGAAGTTGTAGAAGCATTGGATGATGCGCGACTGAGGAGCGTGCGTATTGAGGTCGCTCTGAGCGAGTTGTCTCCTCGTGGGAGTTGTTTCGCGGCGAGTCTTATTATCGAGCGAGGTGGCTGCACGTGGGGGTTGCCTCACAACGGATTTGTAGTGCCGAGCGAGTTGGCTCCTCGTGGGAGTTGCCTCGCTGCGGGTTTTGGTACCGAGCGAGTTGGTTCCTCGTGGGAGTTGTCTCACTGCGGGTTGTGGTACCGAGCGAGTTGGCTCCTCGTGGGAGTTGCCTCGCAACGGGTTGTAGAACGGAGCGAGTGGTCTCCTCGTGGGAGTTATCTCGCTGTGGTTTCGTAGATCCGAGGGAGTTGGCTCCTCGTGGGAGTTGCCTCGCATTGGGTTATATGACCGAGCGAGTTATCTTCTCGTGGAAGTTGTCTCGCTATGGGTTGTGGGACGGAGCGAGTGGTCTCCTCGTGGGAGTTATCTCGCTGCGGGATGTAGAACAGAGCGAGTTTGCTCCTCGTGGGAGTTATCTCCCTGTGGTTTCCTAGACCCGAGGGAGTTGGCTCCTCGTGGGAGTTGTCTCGCAACGGGTTATAGGACGAAGCGAGTGGTCTCCTCGTGGGAGTTGCCTTGCAACTGATTTGTAGTGCCGAGCGAGTTGGCTCCTCGTGGGAGTTGTCTCGCTGTGGGTTGTTAGGACCGAGCGAGTTGTCTCCTCGTGGGAGTTATCTCGCTGTGGGTTGTAGGACCGAGCGAGTTGTCTCTTCTTGAGAGTTGTCTCGCTGTGTGTTGTAGGATAGAGCGAGTTGTCTCCTCGTGGGAGTTGTCTCGCTGCGGGTTAGTAGTACCGAGCGAGTTGGCTCCTCGTGGGAGTTGTCTCGCAAGCCCCCCACTCTCGAGACGATGTGGGAACCACGTCGAAAAGGGTACCGGATCGTGTCGAGAATAGATCGGTGCTGTAGTGTTTCGTTAATCGTTGGCGTGGCGTGGAGAAATAATATTTTTTATTTATCCGTTTGAAAGCGAGCGCGATTTGGTAGGCGCGTTGAAGAGCTCGCGCAATTTGGTTAAGCGAGGTGAAACTATCAAGCGATTTGGTGGAGCGCATAGAAATTCTCGCGCGATTTAGTAAAGTGCGTCAAAATCTTCACGCGATTTGAGGTAGAATTTTGAGAGTTGCGCGCGACCTCAGGTATGCGCGCGCTATGAGGTAGGAGAGACGGCACGCATTGTAGGACGCTGATGTGCCTGAGATCGCGCGCACTTGGGGTCCGTGCGCGCACTAGCCCACATGGGGGGGGGGCACGCGCGCATGTAGTGAACGGAGAGAGAGAGTGTGGAGCTGTTAAGAATTTTATGAGGAGCTGATAGGGACTTCCTCGAGAGTGACGCAGCATGTTGTTTTATTCACTTTTTACTCCTCTTTTCTTTTCTTTTTTTTTCTTTTTGTCTCGGGAAGTGTGCCGGATGCGCGTCTCGGGATTCGTGTCGCGCGCGCCTAGGGAATCGCGCCTTTATTTGCCTTGGGAAGCGTGCCGGATGCGCGCCTCGGAAAGCGTGTCGCACGTGCCTCGGGAATCGTGCCCGCGCGCGCCTCGATAATCGTGCCCGAGATTTTTTTTTTTTGCCTCGGAAATCGTGCCAGTTTTTTTCTCGGGAAGCATGCCGGATGCGCGCCTCGGGAAGCGTGCCGCGCGCATCTCGGGATTCGTGCTCGCGCGCGTTAGGAATCGTGCTCGAGTTTTTTTTTTTGCATTGGGAATGACCTTTTTTTGCCTCAGGAAGCGTGCCGGATGCGCGCCTCGGGATTCGTGCCCGAGTTTTTTTTTCGGGAAGCGTGCCGGATGCGCCTCGGGAAGCGTTTCAGGCGCGTCCCGGGATTCGTGCCCGCACTCGCCTCGGGAATCGTGCCCGATTTTTTTTTTTTAATGGAGCCGCGCGGCTTGGCTCTCCTTTTTTTTTTTTATTGGAGGGGCGAGCGCGCGGCTTGGCTGCTCCCCTTCCTTTTTTTTATTTATTTTATTTATTTTTTTTATTGGAGCCGTGCGGCTTGGCTGCGCTCCTTTTTTTTTTTCTTCTTCTTTGTTCTTCTTCTTCTTCTGTTTTTTCATCTTCTTCTTTTCATCTTCTTCTTTTTTCTTCTTCTTTCTTCTTTTTCTTTCTTCTCATCTTCTTCTTTGCTTTTTTTTCTTTCTTCTCATCTTCTTCTTTTTTCTTCTTTTCTTTTTTTTCTTTTTTCTTCATCTTCTTCTTTTTTCTTCTTCTTGTTCTTGGGTCTCGCGTGCGCGATTTTACCCCTTTTTTTTTTTTTTGGTGGTTGATGTTCACCCCTTGGGATGTTCTATTTTTTGAGTACGGAGATTATACTCGTCTCTTGAGAGGTGATGTGAACCCACTTGGGGTTGAAAGGTAAGGGTGATGCCCAACCTTGGGATGGGTTAACCACCCACTGTAGGATGAGGCGCTCGAGACCTATGGTCTGAGGTGGATGCACCCGGTTGTGTCGTTGCTTCAGTGAAAACACGAGTTGAAGCTTTCGCGGTCATATGCTGAAGGTCCTTATCGGTTATCTGAAACCGTTAGAGGAGCAAGTAGAAGTTGATATTGTTGAAGTTTCGGCGATCATACGCTGAAGGTCCTCTTCGGTTATCTAAACCGTTCGAGAGGGGGCGGAAATAGGCCCCCAGAAAGTCGATGACCCATGGCTAACGAAATATTTTGGGGGCACTATAAACCCCCAGGGAGTCGATAACCCTTGGCGAACGAAATGTTTTGGGGGCAGATGTAAGCCCCCAGAGAGTCGATAACCCTTGGCGAGCGAAATGTTTTGGGGGCACTGTATACCCCCAGGGAGTCGATAACCCTTGGCGAGCGAAATATTTTGGGGGCAGAGGTAAGCCCCCAAGGAGTCGATAACTCTTGGCGAGCGAAATGTTTTGGGGGCACTGTATACTCCCAGGGAGTCGATAACCCTTGGCGAGCGAAATATTTTGTGAATCCTGCTGAGGATCTAGTGGGACATCCGAGGAAGGCCTCGTAGTGGATCCCGAGCATGGGGAGGAGGATGTGACAAGCCAGAGCCTCCACGGACTGGGAGGTTGTTAGCTGTGTCATTTTCTCTCCGAGCAGACGCCTCAGGAGGATCTTGTTGGCTACGTGATCTTGTTTGCATCGTTCCCACAGACGGCGCCAAAATGATGATGCTAATTACTTAGATCACCTGGGGTAGTGTAGAAAGCGAACTGGGAGAGCAAAGCGGATCAGTAGCTTCACAACCTTATGATCCTGAGGTACCTGCGATCATAGAACACGTGAACTAGGCCGGGGGTTGATCCGGCGGAAATCCCTCCGACGCTCAAGTCAGACGTGCTGATCATAGAAAATAGTCCAGAGAATACAGTTGATAGTATTGCTGAGATAATTGGACGTACCTTAAGGAATGAGTTCAAACCTTTATTTATAGCTTAGTTGAGATTGTCAGGCCCAAACCTTACTTGAAGGTGATTGGGCCTCGGTAATAATGGTCTTCGATATTGGGTTCGTGGCCCAGTATGTAAGGAAATTGTAGGCCCATTGGATTGGCCCAATTAGGTATATTAGGTTCAAACTCAAATAAAATAATACAGATACATTTAGAAGCCTTAGATATTTTGTTTTTGTACAAACCTTGAAAATATCTGTACATATATATTAGGGGTTTTTGTGCAAAAGTCCCCAACCAAGCGTATTTATTATTCTAGGTTTAGGGGCTATATTTATTTCACTAATAAGCCCATCCCTTTAATATTTATTATAAATAAATGAAACATTCATGTATATGCCAATATTACCCTCAACCCTTTATACTCAATTCTTAATTGTAACCCCAAGTTAATCAATTTTGTTCACAAAAATCCGATTTTGACCACAAAAATTCAATTTTGACTTTTTTTTTTAGCATACTTTATTATGCTCCAATTTCATCCTTAACTTAATTTAATCTCAATTTGACCCCAAATTTCACAAATTATTCAATTTTCACCCAAAATTTTTTTTTTCAAATTTTTTTTTTTTGCCGCCAGATTCTGGCGTTGAAATTTTTTTTTTTTTTGCTTTTTTCTTTTTTCTTTTCTTTTTTTCTGGATTTTTTCGCCGGTTTTATGGCGGTCTCCGGCATTGACTTTGTTTAGTGTTTTTTTAGTTTTTTTTTGTTTGGTTGTTTTTTTTTTTTTTTTTTTTTTTTTTTTTTTTTTTTTTTTACGTCCGCCGCTAAACGTTGACCGTAATTGTGTTGTCACTACCAGTAAATTAACGTAATTATACTTTCAATGACAGTTAATTAACGTAATTGTACTGCCGTTGACAATAAATTTATGTAATTGTGCTGCCGTTGACAGTAAATTAATGTAATATTATTATATTTTTATTTTTTGTTGTTTTTTCTTTATTTTGTTTGATTTATTGACAAGTCAACGTAATTATATTACTATCGTTGACAGTAAAATAACTATAACAAATAATATTGTCAACAACATCAATATTATTATTTTTTGGGTTTTTTGTTTTGTTTGAGTTATTCACGGAGTAACGTAATAATATTACTGTCTATTTTTGTAATATTACTTTAAACACAATTATATTACTGTGGTTGACGGTAATAATACTGTTGTTATAGTAATAATGTTGTCAACCACATCAATATTATTATTTTGTTTGGATTTTTTGTTTGTTTGTGTTATTCATGGAGTAGCGTAATAATATTATTGTCTATTATTGTAATACTACTGTGGTTGACGGTAATATTACTGTTGTTATAGTAATATTACTGTCACTCACAGTAATATTAATTCTTTTGGTTTTTTATTATGTTTACATTTGTTGAACGGTCAACATAGTAATATTACTCTATTACACAATAATAATGAGTTTTGTTGTGTTAATAGTATTGTGCTAGAGATTAATATAGTAATATTACTGTGTTAAACTGTAATTTAGTTTAATTTTACTGTGTTTAACAGTTATATAGTTAATATTACTATCAATCACAACAATATTGTTGTTTAAACGAAAAACAAAAGGTTATAGAAAGAAAGGAAAGAAGAAAAAAAAATCGAAAAAGTCAACGCCGGAAACCGTTGAAAAATCCGGAAGAAAAAAAATGAAAAGTCAACGCCGGAGACCGGCGTTGAAAAAAAAAGTTTTTGAAAAAAAATTTATTTTTGAAAAATAAAAAGTTTTTGGTCAAAATTGAATAATTTGTGAAATTTGGGGTCAAATTGAGGTTAAATAAAGTTAATGATGAAATTTGAGCATATTAAAGTATGAGGAGTTATTTTAGTTCTTTACAAAAATCTGGACCACGTATGGACTTATTGGTAAAAGAGTTTTTTATCTAGATCTCTTTATAAAGAAGTACCCATTGATGGGTTTATTTGTAAAAAATATATTATATATATATTTTTTAGATTGAAAGTCAACGGTACACCTGTGAATGTTATCTGTGGGTGATTCACGCTTCTTCTTTCCCAACGAATTTTTAAGGGAAATTACAATGACGACCATTAACTTAAGCTAAGTAACGAAAAATAACCCTACCTATCCGTAATAACAAAAAAAACCCTCTGATTATCTAGTGATCGAGTTTTTTCACATAAAATGCTTATAGCCTATTATACCTTATATTAAATAGATGGAAAATAAGTGAAACTATTTGAAATTGTGTAAGAAAGACTATTCTCTAGAATCAAAACAAATTCGTGAAAAGTCAAACTGTAAAGGGTTGGTGTAAGACGGAAACAAACCTCAGGGGTTTTTTGGTAATTTCGAATAGGTGGGGGTGTTTTTCATCTTTAGCTTAAGTTCAGGGTGTTTTCAATACATTACCCAATTTGTTATTGGAAACGCACGTACACATGTATATTTTATTTAGGGTAAATTCCATTTTCCCCCTTCTACTTTGACTCCATATCACTTTACCCCATTCTACTCTCAATTGCATCGATTTGCCTCCCTCCCCCCCTTACTTGAAAAATTGTCTCAATGGGGCCCTCGCCGTTAGTTTTCACGCCTTTGACCTTAACACCGTTCAATCTAAGTTTGAAAATTACAAAAAAAAAAAACACCCCTCCCAGTTAAATAATTATTAAGAAAAATGAAAAAAATAAATTGTGACTAGCGTCGTGGACTATGTTTTTCTCGTTGTCTTGAATTTTTTATTATTTTATTTTTTGGTTTTTTGTTTTTTTATTTTTTTTAAATTGGGAGGGGTGACTTTTTAGTAATTTTCAAACTTAGATCAAACGGTACGGTGTTAAGGTCAAATGTTTGAAAACTAACGGCGATGTCCACAATAAGGCAATTTTTTAAGTACAAGGGGGCAAATCGATGCAATTGAGAATAGAAGGGGGTAAAAGATGTTGAATGACCATCTCAACCAAAAGCTTAAGCTTTTAGTGAAATGTACATTTAGTATTAATATCTCCAACACGCCCCCTCAAGTGCAGGCGAATTACATTTGAAGCCTTGCACTTGAAATATTTGAATTGGGTGGCGGTGGGATTCGAACTCAGGACCTTTCATTTGGCCTGGCTCTGATACCATGTTTTTTTATTTGATGGATCAAAGCATTTGTAAGCATTTTGAGATAGAGAGTACCCCAAGAATAAACATGGAACGGCTTTGGGTTGTAGTTTATTTGTGTTGTAAGGCCGAGTGAACGGGAAGCATAAACAGCCAAATTTTTTTAATTTCAAATAATTTGGTTTTTGTTTAAATAATGCTTCGAAAGGTGATTTATTTTGAAGAACAGGAGTTGGTTGCCGGTTAATAAGGTCAACTGCAGCGGAAAAGGCATGAGGCCAGTATTTCAAGGATAGAGAGGCATCATGTAATAGAGTAAGGCCTGTTTCGACTAAATGACGGTGACGACGCTCAACAACACCATTTTGTTGCGGTGTATGTGGAGCAGTTGTGAAGTGGCTTATTCCATTAAGAGAGAAATATTTTTTTAAAGCCACAAATTCTCCACCATTATCTGAGTAAATGGTTTTAATTTTGGATTGAAATCTGGTTTCGACAATATTTTTGAATTGGGGGAATATGGTGCTGACTCCAGATTTTGTCTCCATAGGATAAAACCAAATATATCTAGTGAAATGATCGACAAAAATAAGATAATAACGTGATCCATCGATTCCGAGAGAATTGGATGGTCCCCAAACATCGGTATAAATTAAATCAAGAGGAGTATGACTTTGAAGACTATTTTGTCGAAATGGCTGTTTATGAGCTTTATTAATAGAACAAGAGGGGCAAAGATGAAAATTATTTTCTTTTATTGATGGAAGAGAAAGAGATTTAACAAGGTGACGAACAATTTTAGGAGATGGATGTCCTAGACGTTTATGCCACCCATCCATTGAAGTCCTTTCATGCACATTCGCAACCTTCTTATGAGTAGATTTGACCACTGACCCTGGAAAGGTGTAAACACCATCTTCACATGCACCTTTGAGTAGAACCACCCCCGTGTTCTGATCCTTTACAAGAAAGAAAAAAGGGTGAAATTCAACAAACACATGATTTTGGGAAGTAAAATGATGAACTGATATAAGATTCTTTCGTATATTAGGAACACAAAGAGTATCATTTAAACGAAAGGTGCGTGCGGGTGAGTGAAGAACCATTGAACCAATATGAGAGACTTGCAAACCTGAACCATCACCGATAACAACCTCATCAGTACCGTCATACTCAGAGTGGATGGACAAATTAGCAAGATCACCAGTGATATTGTGGGAGGCTCCTGAATCAATAAGCCATTTGGTGTCTTGGGCTGGTGACGATGTAGAGGCATAGTTGACTGTTGGTGAAGCGCCTTGGAGACGAGGACAATATTTTGCAGTATGGCCTAACTCTTCACAAAATTGACATTTTGGTGTGTATCGACGTTGGACATTTGGCTTGTTCTTCCTATTATCCCGTGGTCCGTTAGTGTTCCGGTACTGATGGAAGGAGTTGGAATTTGTTGAAGCACCGGTTCGACGATCCAAAGGAGCTTGTTTCGGGAAGCCTCTAGAAGATTGATCTTTAGGGACAAAACCAGGGCTTGATCGTCGATTTGTGTAGTTGGCGGTGGCGACTAACCGCTGAGAGTTGGCTTCAAGACGGCGTAGATAAGCATCATGACCTACAAGCAGGTCATGTAACTCCTCAAATGATAGTGGATGCTCTCGTGCACGAATGGGGGCTGCAATTTCACGAAAGTCAGCGCCCAAACCATTTAGAATATAAAGGGTAAGATCATCCTCAGAAATTGGATGATCAATAAGAGATATTTCATCTGCGAGAGACTTGGCAGTATGTAAATATTCTTGGACTGTATGATTTCCCTTTTTTATCAAGGTAAGTTCCTCCTTAAGTTGCATAGCTCTAGTTCGAGACTTGCTCGCATACAGTGTATGCAATTTTTTCCATGCCTCTTGAGAGGTTTTGGAAATGGAGATGAATGGCGTGATGGTAGTGGTTGTTGATGCCAAAATGGCACTGAGGATAAGTTTATCTTGCCTTATCCAGTGGATTCGTTGGGGGTCATATGTGGAAGTAGGATTTGGTTGAGGACATTGCTTATCTCCAGTAACGTAATCGAGGAGATTGTAGCCAATTAGCAATGCTTCAAACTGAGCACGCCATTGAGGAAATGTAGAGGGTGTAAGTTTTTCGTTTATCTGGGAAGTAATGTTGAGAGCAATAAGAGGAATATCTGTTGGAGATGGTGGAGTGGTGATCGGGTTATTGGTCCCCTGGGGAATCGAGTTCTCGGTAGAGACAGGCTCTACTGATACCATGATGGAATTTAGATGCTAATGAGACAAAGATTTTTATTGCTATTGAAGAATAATATTTCTGCGCACGTTCTTCTTCATTTGAATCAGAATATATATACAAGTCTACAAGCTATTATTTTTGGTGAAGATTTCTAAAATCATGCCTACCATTAACCACAAGATTTACTATTACAAAAATATTTACAAGCTGATTTTCAGCTAGCAGACTTTGCTCCATGATTTATGGAATCTTCTCTGATACGCCCCCGCAAGATGGATGTGCCATCGGCTAATCCAATCTTGATCTTGAGAGTGTCCATGCGTTGTCGTGATAAAGGTTTTGTCAATAAATCTGCAAGTTGATCTTGAGTATTGACATGTTGAACATTTAGAATGTTCTTTTGAACCATATCTCGAACGAAGTGTAGATCAATTTGAATATGTTTCATCCTCGAGTGTAGTATAGGATTAAAACAAAGATGTGTTGCACCCAAATTATCACATAACAATGTCGGCGAGCCTTTCATTGGTAGCCCCAGTTCCTTGAATAAGGATAACAACCATACGGTTTCAGATGCAGCATTAGCAAGGGATCTATATTCGGCTTCGGTCGAAGATCTTGCAACAGCTCTTTGTTTCTTAGAACTCCAAGAGATGGGAGTCGATCCAAGAAAGCTTATATATGCTGAGGTGGATGTTCGATCATCAAGATTGCCCGCCCAATCAGCATCCGAATATGTGGTGAGTTTAAATCCGGAATCTTTCTTGATATGAATACCGTGAAAGATGGTGCGTTTTAAGTACCTGATGAGTCTTTTGGCAGCTGCCCAATGAGTAACTGTAGGCTTATGCATGAATTGTGATAACTTATTGACGGCAAATGAAATATCGGGACGTGTAAGAGATAAATACTGAAGTCCTCCAATAACCTTTCGAAAATCAGTACTATCGAAGGATGCGGTGCCATCAACTAACTTTAGAACCATGCTTGCAGACAACGGAGTAGTGACTTCCTTTGCACCAGTCATATTCGTTTTTGAAAGAAGATCCCGAATATATTTATGCTGAGAGAGAAAGAGCCCTGATTTTGTAGGAACGACTTCCATGCCTAAGAAAAAGTGAAGCGGACCCATATCTTTTAAAGAGAACTGAGCACCAAGATGATCAATAGCGCGAGATACAAAATGTATATTGTTACCAGTTATTACCAAATCATCCACATAAACCAGTAGATAGCACAAGACGGAATCTTTTTGGTATATAAATAATGACGAGTCTGCCTTTGAATTTTTAAATCCAAGACGGAGTATTGTCATTTTGAGTGCCGAGTACCAAGCTCGAGGAGCCTGTTTTAGGCCATAGATCGCTTTTTTTAACTTGCATACATGGTTAGGATTAGAGGAATCTTTGAATCCTGGAGGCTGAACCATATAAACTGTTTCACTGAGCTTTCCATGCAAAAAAGCATTATTAACATCAAGTTGCCTCAAGGGCCATCCCTGCATCACAGCAATTGTTAAAACAGTTCGAATAGTAGCAGGTTTCACGATAGGACTAAATGTTTCGTGATAGTCTAGTCCATATCGTTGGTTGTATCCTTTTGCAACAAGACGTGCTTTAAAACGGTCTATAGACCCATCTGATTTTCTCTTGATTCGAAAGACCCATTTGCACCCCACTGGTTTACAGTTGCTTGGAGGTGGAACTAGTTCCCATGTACCGTGTCGCATAAGAGCAGTGAGTTCGTCTGACATGGCTGTTCTCCAATGTGGTTCACGAAGAGCTTGTCCCACACTAGTTGGTTCAATGGTATTGGGAATGGGGTGTTTGGTTGTTAAGTGTATTTGTTTCGGCTTATGGATGTTATTCTTTGACCGAGTAGTCATTGAGTGGCCTCGAGTGATGTGTTGAGGTGGTGGGTTCAAAACGGGATTTTGGGTGGTTGTTTCATTTAAATTTGACGACGATGGTGCAATCTCATTTTGTACAGAGGGGTTAGGCTGTGATGAGGTAGAATGCATTTCATGAAAAGTTAAAGAGGATGTTATAGAGGTGGTACCTGGAGGTGATGCAAAGTTGTTTTCCCTTGCCAGAGTCACTGACAAAGGGACAAATTGATGCAATTGAAAGAAGAAGGTGTTAAAGAAGTATCGAGCCAAAGTAATAGGGGGCAAATCGATACAATTAAGAGTAGAATGGAGTAAAGTGATATTGAGCCAAAGTATAAGGAAGGAAAGTAGAATTTAACCTCTTATTTATGTACATTATAATATATTTTCGTATAAGGTGAGAAAAGGCCAAGTGGCCACTAATTTATTATAACGATCACCTTTTTTAAAATAAAAATAAATAATAAGTATTATGAAAACATATACAACAATTAATTTTTTTTATTAACATAATTGTTATATAAATAAAATATAAGATATTGTAAAAGAAAGTGTAGAAATGATGAAACACATAATGAAGAAAATGAATTATATCTTGTATTTAGGGATGGCAATGGGTACGGGTTTGGCGGGTCTTGGACCCGGAACCGACCCGTTTGGGGCGGGTCTGGGTTAGCTAAATGGTTCTGGGTCGGGTAATGAGTTTAAGTTTCTAGAACCGGATGGTTCTGGGTCGGGTTACGGGTCTTATTGGAACCGAACCAGAACCGACCCGTATATATATATATATGTATATATATATATATATATATATATATATATATATATATATATATATATATATATATATATATATATATATATATATATATATATATATATATATATATATATATATATATATATATATATATTTCGGATTTCATTTATCAAAAAATATCAATTTCCATCTGGTTTATTGTCATTTACCTATTTTCACTATTTTATTTATCGAATCTCATTTCTCATGATTAATGTTTATCACTTGTCGACCACCGCTAATTGTCTTGCATTTTGAATTTTACTTATTATCGAAGTTAAATATAATTAATTGTAATTGTATTGTTCATGTTATATCACTTGTAGAGATTTTTTAAAATATTGTATTTTAGTATTGAGATTATTTCGTAAAAATATACAAGCAAAATGTTATGAAAGTTAAGAAATATTAAACTTTTTTTATGTTAGCGGGTCTGGCGGGTCTGGCGGGTCAGAACCGTTTTGTTAGGGTCTGGGTTAGGGCGGGTCTGGGTTTTAGCTAAAACGGGTTGGGGCGGGTCTTGGGTTTATATATTTTTCGCGGGTCGGGTCTTGGGTTTAGGCAAACCCGGCCCAGAACCGACCCGTTGCCATCCCTACTTGTATTTCATCAATGAGTGCTTGTACATTTATATACACAAGAGAGAAACAATAAAAGGAAGAAACTAATTACACCTAATCAAATCCCTTATTAAATCACTAATTAAGACGTGATTTAATCTAATCAAATCACTAATCAAATCTCTAATTAAGACTTGATTGAATCTAATCAAATCACCTAATTAAGGCTAAACTAAATCAAAAATGAATATATATTATATTCCTCTAACACCCCCCGTCAAGTTGGAAGTGGTATTGATATATTGAAAACACCCAACTTGCTAACTAATCGTCGATAAGCTTCACCGCCAAGTGGTTTCGTAAATATATATGCCAGTTGATCACTTGAACGTAGGTATGAGGGAGCAATGAGACCTGCCTGAATTTTTTCTCGAACAGAATGACAATCAATCTCAATGTGCTTGGTGCGTTCATGAAAGACGGGATTTTCTGCAATGTGTATAGCAGCTTGGCTATCACAATGAATTGGTTTTGGTTGAGAGTGGTTGAAACCGAGATCCGTTAGAACATATTTAACCACTGTAACTCACACGTAAGTGCACCGAGAGAACGATATTCGGCTTCGGCAGAAGAACGAGAAACGGTTGGTTGTTTCTTAGTTTTCCAAGAAATAGGACTAGAACCTAACATGGTGAAATAACCAGTGGTAGACCGACGAGTGGTAGGACAACCAGCCCAATCAGAGTCGGCATATCCTACTAGAGTGAGAGAACTAGATGCAGAAAGGAATAAACCTTTACCAATAGTACCTTTAAGATAACGAAGGATTCGATTGGCAGCATCAAGATGAGTAGAATGCGGATTTTGCATGAATTGACTAAGAGTATTTACCGCATATTGAATGTCAGGTCGCGTTACTGTGAGATATAGCAGACGCCCTATGAGACGTCGATAGATTGATGGATCGGGAAGAGGAGTCCCATCATGTGGACGTAAACGAAGATGTGGTTCCATTGAAAAATCAGACGGACGAGAACCAGTCATCCTGGAATCAGATAAGATGTCTAGAGTATACTTGCGTTGACATAAAAAAATGCCTTGTTTAGAACGAGATACTTCAATACCCAAAAAGTATCGAAGATTACCAAGATCTTTTATGGAAAAAGAATTGGCAAGAAATTTTTTGATATCGGAAGTAGCATCATCATTATTTCCTGTAATGATAATATCATCAACGTAGACGAGTATAAAAATGGATGTCTTATTACGAATATATGTAAAAAGACTGTAGTCTGAAATTGATTGATGAAAGCCTCGACTAATAAGAGTGGTTGAGAATTTGGAGAACTATTGACGAGATGCTTGTTTAGGACCATAGATTGATTTATTTAATTTACATACACGAGTCTCCCCTTTGTGAGAGAAGTCAGGGGAAAGTTTCATATAAACCTCTTCATTAAGATCTCATTGAAGAAATGCATCGTTAACATCAAGTTGGTGGATGGACCAACTTTTAATGGCAGCAATTGAGAGTAGGAGACGTACAATAGCTAGTTTTGCCACAGGTGCGAATGTATCATGATAATCAAATCCCTAATTAAATCACTAATTAAGACTTGATTGAATCTAATCAAATCACTAATCAAATCACTAATTTAAACGATGGAATGTAAAAAACATTCGTGAGAATGAAAGTACCAAAACATTTGACAGTGCCTATGTGAGTCACAGGCGCGTGAGAGCCATCAGGCAATTGAACATATATGTTTTTACGAATAGGGGAATATGAAGAAAAAAATGAGAGAGATGTACATATATGATTAGAAGCACCGGAGTCAATAATCCAACAAAATGACGAAAATGTGTGATTTTTACCTGCTAAGTGCACTGAGGGTCCACTAGTTTCTTCTTTGGCGAGAAGTGTGAGAAGCTTGTTGTATTGTTCGTCCGTGAGTGAACTAGCCATAAGAGTGGAGTTGGATGGTGGTGGCACGGATTTCTTCACATGTTTGTCGAGAAAGCCATGAAGTTGATAGCATGTAGCAAAAGTATGACCATGTTTGTTGCAATGGTCGCAAAATGGACGTTGACGTTTTCCCGACGGACGAAATGGAGGTTTAGATGCTTGAAGTGCAGCGGCATCAACAGTAGGAGTTGTGAGAATATTGATCTCTTGCTGCTTTTCTTCTTGACGAACCAAATTATAGATACGTTGATTGGAAGGAAATGGTTCCATCAAGAGAATTTGGCTGCGAATAGCGGAAAAACGATCATGTAGTCCTTGAAGAAATTTCATGGATCGATCTTGATTTTGTTGGTCAATAATGCTTTTAGCATTACCACAAATGCAAAGAGTGATATGGATAATGGAACTGAGTTCATCCCATAGAGATTTGAGTTGCGTAAAATACAATGAAACAGACGTGCTTTCATGTTTGAGGGCAGAAAATGGACTGTTTCAATTGATAAATTTTTGGAGCATTTGATTGAGAAAAACGATCCTTGAGATCGGTCCAAATTTGTGCTGCAGTTTCAGCATACAAGATACTTGGACGGATCTCAGGTGAAACAGAATTAAGGATCCAACTTCCTACCAAATCGTTACAACGTTCCCAATTAGAAATGTCAGATTTCTCTGTCGGAATTGGGAGTGACCCATCAACGAAACCAAGCTTATTTTTGGCACGAAGTGCCATTGTGACTGCACGACTCCATGATCCGTAATTATCTCCTGTCAACAAAGGTGTGACAAGGATAGTAGAAGGACTATCGGAATGATGGATTGTGTATAAATCGGTTATGATGGGTGTGGGTGATGATGAAGAAGACTTTGGAGGAAGAATATCGTCGGTAGACATTTTGAAGAATGAGGAGAAAAAAAATCAAAGATTCACTGATACCATGTAGAAATGATGAAATACATAATGAAGAAGATGAATTGTGTTTTGTATTTCATCAATGAGTGCTTGTACATCTATATACACACAAGAGAGAAACAATGAAAGGAACAAACTAATTACACCTAATCAAATCCCTAATTAAATCACTAATTAAGACTTGATTGAATCTAATCAAATCACTAATCAAATCACTAATTAAGACTTGATTGAATGTAATCAAATCACCTAATTAAGGCTAAACTAAATCAAAAATGAATATATATTATATTCCTCTAACAAAAAGGTCCGAGTGTGATCTACCGTACGAAATAAAAGTGATGGAAAACGGAGATATAGTAACCCTCGGCCGCCATGATTTTCACAACAACAACAACAACCGGCCGTTATTATTCTTCGATATGACAGAACATCCGAATGTCGACGTAAAAACCGGAGAAACGTTCGCTTACCGATACAACATTACGCGTCCGTTCTTGACGATTTTCAGAATCGACCCCTAGGGGAGAAAGCAAAAGGACGTGCATGTACACTCCTTGAAGGGGTGCACGATTATTCACGACTTTTCCGTGACGGAGAATTTCTGCGTATTCGTAGACACGCAGATCGTGGTGAACCCTTTGTCGGTTTTGAGACCGCCGGTGGGGGTCGATCGGGCAAAGGTGCCTCGGGTAGGGGTGATCGGAAAATATGCGGAGGACGACAGCAGAATGTGGTGGACAGAGGCGCTGGGGTTGAACATGTTCCACAGTGTGAATGCATGGGAAGAAGAAGGCGGCGGCGGCACCACCATCGTGGCGGTGGTTTCGAATGCTTTACAAGTTGAGGAGTTGTTTGAGAGCATTGGTTTGGCGCAACTGAGATTGGAGAAGATCACCATTGATGTCAACGCCCACACGGTGCATAGGCAATCCTTGTCCACTAAATTTCTTGATTTTGGAGTTATCAATCCATCATATGCTGCTAGGAAAAACAGGTGTGTTCGTGTGTCTCACTCGCGCAAGGGTTCTCCCATTTTTCTTCATTTTTGTTGTGTGAAATGACAGCCCCTAACATCTTTTCTTTTTTATTTTTTCTGTTTTTTTTTTTTAATAAATTTTATACTATTTTTTGCATTTTCTCTGTTTTAAATTTATTATATTATGAATATTTATAAAGCAATATTTGGTACTTACAAAAATATGAAATAATTAATTACATAATATGTGTTTTTAAGAAAATTAAGATTCAGTCCCCTGACTTATTTTATTAAGTTTTTCAAAACTTCAATTTGGTCCCCTAATTTTTTTGCGGAAACACGGTACATCGGTCCATTTACAACTGGTCAATGGAGAAAAGTTAACTGAGTCGAGTATGCTATCTAAAAATAATTACATGGGGGGTTTTTGTTAATTTTTTTATGACACAGGGGTGGTAAATGCAATAAGCCCATATACATATTTATGACAACTTGTATTTAATGTTTTTTAGAGTGTTTGAAAAAAACAATATAGTATCTATATTTTTGTTGATATGTATGTGTCCAGGTATGTATATGCAGCAATGACAGGGCCGAAGAGCGTAGACGGGATAGTGAAACTAGACCTATCACTAACCCAGAAAGATGGCCATGGCGAGTGCGTGGTGGCAAGCCGCCTATACGGACCGGGCTGTTGTGGCGGTGAACCGTTCTTTGTATCAAAGGAACCGAACAATCCATCGGTAGAGGAGGATGACGGTTATTTAGTAGCGTTTGTAACCGATAAGAATAACGGAGAGTCCAAATTTGTAGTGATGGATGCCAAGTCCGCGACTCTTGACATCATTACTGCTGTTAAGCTACCGTGTCGAATTCCGAGTGGCTTCCATGGCCTCTTTATAACGGAGGGTGACCTCAACAAAGTTTAAATATTTCTATCTTAGGGTTTTTTTTTCTTTTTCTTTTTACTGTTCAAAACAATCACTATGTTGCAAATATACCCTATATTTATGAAGACTTGGCAAAATAAAATTTCACTAGTTTAGTTTTAATGTGTAAAATAATATAAGGCGACTTCTCTCTCTTTATGTACTACGCCGTTTTTCGCAAACTATACCAAACTTCTTTGTCTTCACCAAGCCAGCTCCTAAATCCGCACTCAATTGACTCCATTCAATGATGAACTCCCTTGCGATCTTCTAAAGACTTCTCCTCAAACGCTGATCTTCTTTTATGGCCAAAAAGTTCGTATTTGTGGGAACAACCATAAAGAGGGAACATACCTTCTCCATATATTAACCTTGTATAACCTTCTTGTGGAGATGTGATTTTCTGATTTGAAGTGCAATGGATCTTCACTGGGGCTATGGACAATGAGTAGGTACGTGTTGTCATGGGTGGGCCCCAGCCCACCCTAACGCTTTATTTTTATATGTTAGTTTAATACTAATTCAATTTCATTAATTGTTTTATACATTATTTTAATACAAATTCAATTTAATATAGCCCATCCAAACTAATTTGTGATATAGTATAAAGAGCTCCACTAGTTATGTTTGAGACAATATACAGTTTAATTTATACAATTCAATTAAAATGTACATATTTTTTTTTTATTTGATGCATTTTTATGCATATATAGTTCTGGAGAAAAAAATCGGGAGCACTGCCCGCGAACCCCGTAAATATTTAGCCCACCCTCAGAGCAAATCCTGGCTCCGCCACTAACTATGAGACTTATATATGCACGAAATATAGCTCTCTGTAACAACCTGTTTTCAATAAGGGAAAATCTTCCTTATTAATCCAAAATAAATACATAAAAATAATTAAAGTCTTATACAATAAAAAGTATAAGATCTTATACTTTTTGTTATATATACATCAACTCTAACACATTTATCATTTTTACATGAAAACCTAGCAAAATATTAATTTTCGATGTAATTGGTACCAGTTAATTGAATACTACAAAACATTGATGCGTGGAAAATGGAAAAGAAAAAATTAATTTTCGACTTATAAAAACGGGGCTATTTGCCAAAACCCCTCCATTCAATTTTGACTTCTTAATAAATTCTTTTTTTTAATTGATATTTGCTATAAATCCAATTGATTCAAATTATCCAAAATGCCCCTATTTACTATTAGTCAAAGTTACCATATTATATTATTATGGAAAATCAATAAAAAAAATTAAATATGCAAATCCCTTATTTCTCTCCACTATCTCACCCACCCCATATTCTCACTCCCTATCTCAGGCACCAAATTTAATTTTAGTGTTTTTCCAGATTTTTTTTTGCTTTTTTTAATATTTTTTTTATTTTTCAAAATTTAAACCAAAACTTTGTTATTTTTTTATTTTTTATTTTTTATTTTTTATTTTATTTCAGTTTGTTTAAATCGTTCATATTTTATATAAAAAAAAATCACTACATAATAATCGAAAACCATTAAATTTATCGAAAGCCACTATGAAAATAAAGTAAAAATTACTATAAAATAAGTATAATCCACCTTAATATTAATGTAATCCCACTATTAAATTAGTGTAACCCACTGTTAAATTAGTGTAATTCACTACATGTTCATCGAAAATCACTATTAAATTAGTGAAATAATCCACTTATTTTTTTGTCCACACGTTACAAAAATTAAAATCCACTATATACTCATCGGAAACTACTACAAATTTATCAAAAACCATTGTAAAATTACTGTAAAAAACGTAATCCACTTTATATTAACATAATCCACTATGTGAAAACCACTATGTATAAACAACAATATAAATATGAAAACCTGTATAACAACTATGTAAACTTGAAAACCACTATATATAACAAGTATGTCAACATAAAAACCACTCTGTATATACAATTATATTAAAATATGTACAGTAATTATTGAAAACCACTATAATTTTTGTACAGATTTTTATAGTGGTATATGTAAAATATTGAAAACTACTACAAAAATCTGTACATAATTATTGAAAACCACTATAAAAATTCCATACTTCTTTCGTCCATTAGATATCCATACTTCTTTCGTCCACCACCTCCAAATCTCCTCCGCCACCGCCCGCCGCCACCTCCGGCAAACACACACTAACACACGTTCAAGAAAACACACTCACACACCAACACATTAATAATATATAAAAATTATTGTGTGGTTAAACATAAAATAAAAAAACAGGTTCATATAAATATAAATCATGATCGTCGATCCAAAGAAACGGCACTCATCCAATCCGTTAACGCCAAATTCGGCTCCAACCAACAGTTGTTGTCAAATTACAATAACAAGGGTCACTGTATCAATTTGAATAAGAAAAAAAATTAATTTATAAGAATTAATAGTCTTTTTCACAATATATTTATCAAATAAGAACCTTCCTCACAAACCCTAAAACCATTGAAAAGATGATTAACTATTAAAAAAAATTACCTTTTTTCTACAATCGCATAGATATCGTTCCACGACAGTGAAGAGAGATGAAATAGGGGGGGGGGGTGGTGGCTGAGGCGGCATCAGGTGGGGGGCTGGACCGGCGCCGGTGGGGTGCTGGGGCGGCGCCAGTGAGGGGCTGGGGTGGCGCCGATGGGGGCTGGTGTGTCGTCGGGTGAAGGCTGGGGTTGGGGTTATTGGGAGAAAAGAAGGGTTGAACGGAAGGAGAGATGCAACGGTGAATAGAAAGAAAAAAAAAAAGAGAAAATTAAATCTAGAGAGGAAAAGAAAAAAGATTTGTGCAGCGAGATTTGTGGGTGTGATTGAGAACGTGATTTCAAGGAATTAAATTCTAAGATACGTTATAATAAGGTAAGGGTATAGTTGTGATACTTAATTAACTTTTATTAATAAAAGATATTTTGGATTTATCTTAAAAATAGGAAATAAATTTGGGTTCATTGTAATTACACTTATGTGAAGAGGGGTTTTGACAAATAATCCCTATAAAAACATCTTATTATTGTAAAAATTAAATAAAAATAAAATCAACAAATAGATGGCCGATAATTAATATCCACCAACCGATCCATTGCTTACCCGATAAAGTCGGCTGGCAACCATTATCCGACCCATAATGAACAGACCGGTAATGATTTTCATTATTCAGCAAAATTTGTTGGTCGAATCGAGCATGTAATTGATCGTTAATTGTCTGACCCGATCCATGCCCAGCTCGATGGTTTTCAGTTATAATATCTTTTTTGGGAAAAAATACGAATTTCTATCCCTCATGTTTGCGTCGATTTCACATTTGGTCCCTCATGTTTACAAAAAAACACATTTGGTCCCTCATGTTTACAAAAAAACACATTTGGTCCTTCTTATTTCAAAAATTCAACATTTTTAGTCATTTCCGTCAAATTTTCGTTAATAATAACAGAATCAAGCTTGTGCCCAACACTGTCTTAACTGACGGACTAGCAGTAAATTGACGAAAATGACTAAAAATGTTTTAAGTTATTAAGACATGATGGACCAAATGTGTTTTTTCGTGAACATGGAGAACCAAATGTGAAATAGGTGCAAATTTGGGGGTAAAAATGTAACAATAGAGTACTTGGTGAAACACCACGCATCAGACAGCCTTTACAGATGTAACTCAGTTCAACACCAACTGCTACATTGTGTCCGAAAACAAATCGTTGTATGGGTCGGGTCGGGTGGTTATTTGATTTCGTGGTCAAGTTTTTGGATGGCGAGTTCAAACGGAGGAGGGGATGTGTGGAAGCCACATACGGCGATGGCGGTGGCGCAGCTGTTCTACGGCGGCTACCACGTCATCACCATTCACCAAGGTGACGCTCAGCGACGGCGTCAACCAGTTCGTCTTCTGCGTCTTCTGCAACCTCCTCGCCCTTTCCATTCTCGCCCCGATCGCCTATTTCCGCGAAAAGTCTGTAATTTTCCCTTCTCTCATTCTCTCTCACCTCAGTGTGTGTTTATTGAGAATATTGACCCGATTGATTGGATTGGATTGGATTGGATAGGATATTGACCCGATTAATGGCATTATCTATTATCTTGTGTTTGGGGATTTATGATTATATATACAATCATTAATAATAGGTGTAATAATTCGTATGCTTGTTATGTGTTCGATTAGATGACTTAGTTGCAAATATCACCATGTGAAATTTCTAATTATCAAATACGCTCCTGTCAAAAAAACAATTCGCTCATACCCCCTGGGCTCGTTTGGTTTGAGTGATGGGATTACATGGATTGATAATTAATTCAAGGATTGTACTGTTCAAAATAACTCCTAACCAGCTAATCCCATGTTTGGTATGGGTGATTGTACTGTCCAATTAAAAATACCATTTTATTTCTTGTGGATGAAATTTATATCAAAAATTCGAAAATACCCCTAACTTAAAAACAAAAAGATATTAAACATTTAAAAAAATAAACCCAAACATTTCAAAATCGGCTCTCTCTCTCTCAAAATTTTGTCTAGGGTTCCGGCTCTTCAACTTCTGCAACAGAGCTGTACGAATTTGAAGTTCCGAAGGTAAAGTAAAATTGTTTTCAATTATACTTTTGATTCATACACTTTGCACATTGCTCATGAGTTTTTTATTTATTAATTTTCGAGTGTGAGTTCGAATTCGAACTATATGCGAAATAGGGCAAATTGTCGTTCCAGTGATAGTGGGGAGTCTAATCCATATTGTTCTGGTCACATTTTCATCGTTATTGCAGTTTGGAAACGACAATTAAAACCTCGAGAACGGAAAGAAATCCAGGAAGACGATTTTATTGTTGTTCATTGAATGAGGCAAGTAATTTGTAATTTAAATTATCTAATTATTTCGTTAACTATTTTACTGATTTTGAGTTGTTCTTTTGGGAAAAAATCCACGAAGACGATATTATTGTTATGAAATTATCTAATCATTTTTTATTTGAAAAAATATTTGTAGGAACATCGTAGTAATTTCTTTAGATGGTGTGACGAGTCAACTCGCGAACCGTCGGTTGAGGTTATATATGGGCTATTGACCAAGCTTAATCTTTACGAACAAGATAATTCTATCTTGGAAGCCCAGGTACTATTGTATAAACGTAAAGCCCAAACGATGAAGGTACTTGGTTGGACTGCTCTAATTGGTATGTTGTTCTTAATGTTAGTTGTTCATCATGTTTACATGGTGTGTGTCCAGATGAGAATACTTTTTTTCAAATATTGGTGTGTAGCCTATAACTATTAATTCAGGTTTTGGAATTAATTGTATGATATCTGATTTTGAGTAGTATTGTTCTATGCAAGATCTCCATATTGCATTGTCGTAATAAATTTACTCTGACTTGTCATGTCAAAGAGCGAATTTTGTTAATGCATTCATAAGTAATTAATGTTTTTATTGACACATTAATAGGTAATTAATGTAATGTAGTTGGCAAGTAGAAGTTTTGCAGAACTTATGGGTATGAACTTTTGGTGTGCATTAAATTTCTTGTTTTTCCAAGAAGAATACTAATCATTTCACTTATGCAAGCATTAAGTGATAAATAACCTACCACCCCTCCCATCTGTTCTATAAATTGACCCCCGTTTATTCCTCAAAGCACACCATTTATATTTAAATTTCCTCAATTGAAATAAAAACCTCAAAATATGGCCCATGTCCCAAGAATCAAACAAGATGCCTTCTTCTATTATGGAGAATGGACTTGGCGTGTTGATCGGCGTTTCATTGAAGTTGTGGTGGATGATGCAAAGAAAGGTAACTTTTGGTGGGGTTCAAACAACAGCACTACGATTCTTTGCGGACTTGGAACCATCAACAAAGAGTTTGGAACTTCCTTTACCTACGTGCAGTGTGAAAACAAGCTGAAGTTAATGGAAATGAGGTATTACACGTTCAAAGCCATCATTTCGTCTACGGGTGTTCAGTATGATGAAGAAACTAATTTCGTGATGCAAACGAGACCACATGGGATGCCATCTTCTATGTAAGTCCACTGTTTTATTTATAAATATTATAAATCTTTTAGTAATTGTTAAGTTAACTTGCGGTTTTTGTTTTTTCATAGCGTTTCAAACTAAGTCGTGCATACAACCCATGGGGTCAACCAGAATGGAAAAAAATATCATTCATCTTCAGCGACAAACACACTTTTGATTTGAAGAATAACGAGGTCATTGACATTGACTCTGCATCCCAGTACATCTTTGAAGAAAAGCCGTCTGTTGAGCGCGATAATGCGCCACCACCAATGCCTCCCGATTACATCAACATCTCAAGCGACTGTGATGATTCCATTGACAGTGAGATGTGGACCTATTTGCTTGAAGGGTACCAGTCTGCCGTGATGCAGATAGACGAGGAGCAACAGGACAATGACGGTGAACAGTACGAGGAGCCATTGGAAGTTAGTGAGACCGAGTCATCAGACATGGACGTTGGTGGTGGGGCGGTGAATGATGGTTACCTTGGTTCACCGAATATGGAGTTTCGCAGCTCGTCTGGATCAAATTCACCGGTTTACAAATGAATCTTCTTCATTGGGGTATTGGTTTGTGGTTGTCTTTTGTCGGTTGTTGTCTTTTAAGTTTCAGTGGTGGTGTTGTTTATTTCCTAGTTTGTTAAGTATTTTCAGTTGTGGATTTTTTTAATTATGTTTTTTAAACTTTTTTTATGAACTGTGTGGGTAATGTGTAAGGACTAGATTTTCTCAATGACAATTTTATGGGTCTTCATGGATTAACTAAGTTTGATCGTATTACTAATTACAAATACACATTTTAGTTACAACAATGTCAAACGTTTCGAATTTGACTTCGTAAATTTGGACATATTGTATAAAATACTAATTATATTTATGTAAAATTAGTAAGTACAAGATTATATTTTCGTATATAAGATAAGCTAAATACGTATAATTTATAAATTATAACCATAATAAATTAATTAAAAAATCTTAAAAATATTATACATCGTAATAATTTTAGAATTCCAACAAATTTAAAATTTTACATTACACAAGTCTTATAGAACAAGTTCATAGTCTGAGAAAATAAAAGTTGTAAGCATAATTCAGAAACAAACCGTAAAAACAAATTACAAGTTTACTAAACAACAAATTTTAAATTTCCTTCTCAGCAATCATGCGAGCATATATGCTTCTTTCTGCATCAGGTAAACTAAAGAACAAGTCTATCTCTTCCGTGTTCTTCACAAGCAATTTCTCAACGCGTATTTTTTCTTCAACCCCAAGAAAATTTATGTTTTTCAGTGTATCGTAAGCTTCTTTGCGAGCTTTTGCCGTACGGTCCTGCTCCAAACCTATCCTCTTCGCAATTTCCCCCAAACGCCATTCGGTTTGTTTGGAGAAAGTAGACATTACTGCGAAGAATTTTTCATCAAAGCTGTCATCTTAAAATTTGCGCTTGTTCGAGGACTTCGTTTTAGTGCCAGTGGAACTTTGACCCAAATTGTTGGGCTGAAACTCGGTAGCTTCTTCTTGTAAATTAAATGACAACTCTGGCACATAATCACCACCACCTTCGTTATCTATGCCCTTTTTATCTCCCATGGTTTGTACCATATCAACAAAATCTTCCGCATTTTCCCCAGTTGCTCTGTCCTTACCGAAGATCTCGAGCCAATCATTACAAAAAGGAAACGACTTGTGACGCATAGTACGAGCATTTGTATCTGTCTGTAATAATTAAGAATACATATTAATCAAATATTATTAATCGCAACTCATTAATTATATGCAACAACATGACAAAAGAGTTCGAATTTACCTTGACATAGGTATCCCAAACATCATCGCTCTCAACGTCGATGGTATTAGTAGCATCACACCATCCAAAGCCACTACGGGTCATCATAGTTGACAAAGAGCCATAAGTCTTCTTCCAAACGTGTATCTTGGAGCTAATATGAGGATCCGCTCTAATATCAGTGCCCGGAAATGCGCTCAACATATGATGTTGTAGAATCCCAAGAAACCCCGTCTTAAATCCATTGTCACACTTTCAACCCGTGAGAACGAGGTCCTTCAAACCGTTAATCAAAGTTTGTTCCTCAGCAACGGACCATGATCTTCTAGTTTTGTCGGTCTTTCGAACACCCAAGGTTTTCTTCATCCCACTTGAATTCATCTTAACCTATACTAGAAGCCCAAATATTATATTACATTAAAGAAACCCAATGAAGTAAAAATAGACTCAGGAAATTATAATAAGCATGGTATGAATACATTGTCAACAATTAACAGTAAACTACAAATTAAGTTCAATAATAATTGAATACATAGTGTTGCAAATAACAAAATAACTACAATTATCGCCTGCTCCTCCACTCATCCACTCATCGTACATGGCTCTAGCAATATCATCCCTCCACGACACCCATTGTTGGGAGGTTTCCACACTTTCAATAAACCTAAGTGCGGGATCGTTGCTGGGATTATGGATTGGCCGGAGACTTGCTTCCAATGGGTCGACAGGCATCTCTTTACGAATGAAGTTTTGTAACAAGGAACAAGCCATAATAATATGGCTATGGACTTTGATAGGATAATGGGAACTAGTACGCAATATGCCCCAACAAGACTTCAATAATCCAAACGATCTTTCTATTACATTTCGAGCCTTGGCATGCTTCATTGAAATATCCCTTATAATCTTTAGGAGCATTATTACCATCCCATTCATCCAAGTGATACCTAACACCTCTATACGGGGCTAAAAACCCTTCTCCATTTGTGTAGCCATTATTGCAAAGATAGTAATTTCCTGTAAATTCACAAAAGGGAAAATAATTCAAAAATATTGAAAAGAGGTTTAGAAAGGCTTAGTACCATCGGGAATTCTCAAACCATTAGGTCTACAAACGGCATCTCGAATGACTCTACTATCGGCAGCGGAACCCTCCTATCCAGTTAAAATATAACTATAACACAAGGTTGCATCACAAACACCTAGCACATTGACTGAGATATCTCCTTTGCGATTTCTATAGCGCGCCTTTTCTAGTTGAGCAACCCTAACTCTTATATAAGTACCATCTAATGGTCCTAAACATTCCTACACATTGAAACCAACAAGTTTCACAACAATTTATTTGCAGATTACTAAACATATATAAAGGTATACTACATGTCTTTATTACCTTAAACGGTTTCCACCGAACGTCTGTACACCTCTCATCAATAGGTTTTGGCTTCACAATCAACAATGGGTAGAGCTTAATTACAACATTTAGAACACTATTGAAGTGCTTACTAACAGTATACCCGGATCTGATGAAATTATACCCTACAATCCTATTTTTTTTATGATGTCCCAATATGTGCAAGAAAATGGCCAATTGTTCATTAACTTTTACATACCATGTATCAACTAAGCCACCAAAATTTCTGAACTAAAAACACAGTCGGGCAAATGCATTTCTAGACATACGCAAATTATCAAAACAATGTACATCAGTACCGTGTATCAATTATTATTTTTTTCTAACTGATCAGGCACTCAAGCATTCAAACTATAAGACATATAAGAACGCGCTAAACGATTACGAATTGCACGACGTTCTTTTAACTTACGATAAGCCCCATAACATGCCATAATGAATAACTTGGAAATGTTAATTATTTCTTCCAAAACCAACAAGATCTCTTGATGCTCCTCTCTAATATCCATTTCAATCAAAAACTGTACGAAACTGTAATAACAAAATCAATAACAAGTTTTATACATATAATATGAATTAAAATACCATACCCAACACATTAGAACCACAATATCATAATAAGTAAAAAATATAGAGAAAATGTTAATTAAAAAGGAATACTTACCTCACCGATCCTACGTATGAGTTAGTAGAAGCACCGACGCGCGAAACACCTTCTTGTGTTCGATTCTTGAAGAAATTCATAAAAGATAATGAATGCGGGATGAAGATGTAATGAATCCACGAAAAAAAGGTATGCGATTTACCTCAGTGATTGTTCTTCTCTGTTGAAGAACACCTGTGAAGCAAAAAATGGAAAAAAGAAAACAGGTTTGAAATGGCGATCTGCTGTTATTGATAAGATTGTGTGCGTAGTGGGTGGGAAAAGCATATATTTTGATTAATTGAATTTTTTGATGAGGGTATTTGTGTAAACTACTCTATGCCAGCTGTATTCATTTGTTTGGGATTATGTAATCCATCCAATATTGGGTGGACAAGTTATCACTCAAGTAAGGGATTCAAAACCGGGCCAGCCATCAATCATGGGCTTTAATCACTCTAACCAAACGTCTGATTCACTTGGATTAATTAGTCAATAACCCATTATCACTAAAACCAAACGATCCACCTGTGTAAAACAAAGTCAAAGTATTGAGATCCGTGAGAGCAAATCATGTCTCTCACGCGCTCCTACTGCAATGTTTTCTTAATTTTCGATTGTGAAATGTCCGCGAACCCCTCTTCCCTCCATCTTCTTCATTCTTCATTGACCCCTCCTACTTTCACATCATCGCCGGACCTACCACCATTTTTAGACCTGCAAAAACACAATCCACAGCCATCTACAGACTCTTTATCAGAAATCGATAAAATCTATCAAGCCGCGAGCTTCTAAGCCGCCACCAATACGGAGCTTGAAGAAGCCCAAACAATTGATGGATGTGGTGGCGCGTGGTGGGCGGCGGCAAATGATAAGTATGATTGGAAATTGAGAGGAATAGTGGGAATTGAGCTGCGGCAAGACAAAATTGCAGAAAGTTGGGAGATGGGTTTTGAAAATTTGCAATTTTGTCCCCCAATTTAAGTTTTAGAAGTTTAAAAAAATTCCAATTGGCCTCTTAAATTATTATAATTTTATGTTATTCCCCTTAGGGGTATACTTGTCTTTTTATCTTTGGTCAACCATTAAAATGTTAATGGGTGTGGTGAGCTTCGAAAAGTATTACACATGGGGGAATGAACAAATTTTGTTTTGATAGGAGGGTATTTGACAATTAGAGATTTCACATTGATGGTATTTGTAATTAACTCTCGATTAAATTCCTAGCCCAGTTTTTAATCAGATGTGCTTCAAACCAATCCTCATATGTTTGATAAATCATGATTTTATTGTCAAAATGTGGGAATTTGTACTAAATTTTTCTTGTTGATGATTGGAATATGACTGATTTAGGTGGTGTTTGCAAAAGCTTTTAAAAATAAATTATGAACTTTTTTATTCACATAATTTGTTTTTAGGTGTTTGCAGGACAAGCTTTTATTTTTGCTTCTCTTAAAATAAGTTTTTTTAAGCTATAATTTTAAAAACACATGTGTACCTGTTTTTTCTATTTTAGTTGATTTTCCAACTAATTTGCAAACACCCCAACTTTTAGAAATAAGCACTTAATTTCAACTTAACTCACAGTCACTTACTTTTGCTTTTAAGTAAGCCTTTTCAAACACCACCCCCTCCGACGCTCAAGTTAATTGGAAAAATAGTTCAAAAAAGAGTAAAATGATAACGAAAACGAAATAGAGAAGAAGACCATGTGAGATTTGTGATTTAGTTTGTTTACTGTGTGCAAGGTTATAAAAGGCGGTAATCGGGTACGAGTCGGTTAGGCACCGACTCACGATTAATCGGTGCGGCGGTGATTAATCGGTGATAAATCGGAAATAAATCGGTTTTTAAAATTTAATATAATATATTTCTAAATAGTATTTAAAAATACTCCAAACATATATAAAAATATATTTAAACATAATTATATCTCCATCATGTATATATCCTAATAACATAATAAAAGTTTAATAATTATAAGATGATAATACATAAATATCCTTATAAAATATAAATAAAAAAGCAAAATTTTTGAGTTAACATTTATTCTTGAACATTCCTGACATGCATCATTAGTTCTTTAACAATAACAATTAACATAAACAAAATAAGGGATAAACTCATATTTTCTTTTATCAAAATCCAACTTTTATTTTGAATTTAAAAATTAAAAAAAAAAAACTATTTTTAACCGATTTTTGCCACCGAGTTTGACCCGCCTTAAAGGTTTGACCGCCTCAGACCGCCTCGGACCGCCTCAAACCGTCTAAAACCGCCTCACAGGCAAAAAACCGATTTTTCAAACTTTTACACTAAAATCGTAAAGGTTTTGGACCGCCTCCGCCTCGGAGACCGATTAATCGGCCGCCTCGGCCGATTTTAAGAACACTGATTGTGTGTAAAGAAAACGTACATTTTATGGAGGAGAATGTGGTGTATTTATAAGTCATGCCTATCTTTAAGGTTTGACCTAATTATGAGCCCATTAAGCATAACATTATTGGACCACCAATGGACTCCAAGCCCAAATGTGTATACGAGCCCAATAGTTTGCCAAATCGACCCCCATCACTCATATATATACCTTTTGATTGCAGGTAATAGTAGTAGCAATCCTAAGCCGGAATGAATCGAGTAGCGTGTCGAGGTCTAGCCCGTGTTTTTGGAAAGTTCGTACGGAGTTCTATAAACAATGCTAGTAGTATATTTTGGTGATTGTATTATATAAAGATAATTTCCTTCTCGTTTATTTTGGTTTCGGATTCCTCGTTAGAGGAATAAACTTTTAATTGGTACTGATCTTATTTTGAACTCTTATGGATCAGTTTAGATTTATAGAGTAACTAGTTTATTTTATGTCTCATTTATTATTCGAAATTTTCACCAAAATATTCCTAAAACTCTAATTTCTAGTTCGAATCGATAATAAAAAGGTTTTACAATAGTGTAGCACTTGAATAAACTCCTTCTTTACAAAGTTATTTCAAATCAAGAATTAAAATCAACTAGAATCCTCCAAGGCAAGTTTTTTCGAAAATGATAATTGTTTTACATAGTTAAAATATGGATTTTAAATGGTAAAGGTTCTAATAAGTTTTAAATTTACCACAAGATCCAAAATGCTTCCGCTAAACAAGTGTATTGTGGTAAACTGGTTCGATTTATGGCCTATATGAGAAGGGGTGCTAGAAAAATCTCCTCCCATAATACAATGACTAACAATTCCAAAAGCGTAGAACAACTAGTTGAATACAACGAACAAATAACGCGTTTTTGGAATTTAGACGCGAAGGAAATTTATACAAAGATCACTATGAATACTTTGGACAAATTGAGTGAGTTGCTCGAAAACTAGAGCTTTATTTATAGTTTTTGGAAGTTATGTTTCTAAATCACAACACTCAGATAAGGAAGGAGGCCCAAAAAGTACTACACCTTTTTGCAGGGGTTAAACACCACTAAAATAAGAAAGTGAAAATTAGGCGGCATGGTCGCGTGTGTATATATATATATATATATATATATATATATATATATTATAATTTATGTTAATAGATCCAAAACTAAATCTCCATATTTCAATAAATTAATTAAAATGGCATGTTATATGGAGTTTCCCTATTCCTCCAAAAACTCCGGTTGTTTATTTGGCGCCTGAGTCAGGGTATTTTGCCAACTAAAGTCGAGTTATTTAGACGAAAGATCGTTGCCTCCCCATGGTGCGATTAGTGCAATAGAGAAGAAGAATTTGCCCTGCGTGTTATATTGCGACGCCGATGAATGGAAGCTAGTTGGAACTTACCCCTTTTCGATGCTTTGCACCATGTTGACACTTCGTCCATGTGGAATTGGTTTGCTGACGTTCAAAAGTTATTAAGGGCACGAGTTTTTTGTTGCAGTGGTTTTGGCATGGAAAGCTTGGGATCGGCGGAATAAGGAAATCAAAAGAGAAGAAGCTCTCCATGTGGATGAAATGGTGAGCTGGTGTAAGGTTTATCTTGCCACTTTTAAGAGTGCCCAGCTCCAGCCGAATTCAAGGATGCAGACCTTTCATCCAAGCGAGTGGATTCCGCCGTCGCAAGGTCGTGCCAAGGTGAATTTTGACGCAGCCCTACCGCGAGGGCATCAATGGATCTCAGTCTTAGCCGTAGCTAGGAACGAGGATGGTCGATGCATTGGCTGGAAGGTTGTCAAGATTCGTGGCAATTTTCAGCCGGTAGAGGGGGAAGCTTTGGCGGCATTCAAAGCCATTTCCACGGCCAAAGATAGAGGCTAGCATGATATTGTCATCGAGGGGATTGTCTTTGCGATGAAGAGAATGAGGCTGCTGACTTCGGGGCTGTTGTGGAAGATTGCCGACAAATGGCTCTAGAATTTCAATACTGCTCTTTTAATTTCACAAAGTGTTCGGGTAATAAACTAGCCCATGTTATTGCTCAAATTCCTTGTAATAACGTGTTGGAGGATCTTGTTCTCCCATCTAATTTGGCGTATATTGCCTAATAAAGTGCGTTTTTCTAAAAAAAATAATAATTATTATATTTATTCTAACAGAAATACCGTTAATCAAATCAAATCAAATCCTTCAAAATCTCTCTACCAAATCAATTTTCCCCAAACTTCTCTCTTCCAAGTTCTAACTAAAACAAAATTAATTCTTAAAAGAAAAAATATAGTATTTATTGTACAAAATCTGGTTGTAAAAAAATCACCACCGTTGCAACTGCCGCACCACTACCGCAGCCGCCGCACCACCGCTTATGACTCTGTGAAATGAAAATAGAAAACTAATAATTAAAATTTGCATTATTGAATTTCAAACAACAAACTGCCTGTGAATTTGTCAAATGCAAATAGCAAACTGACAAAGAAAAAAAATCAGCATCATCTAATTACAAAAACAAAATGAAAATATGATATGCAATATCTAAATGCAAATAACAACAATAAAAATACATACATATAAAAAAAATGCAAACTATAACAATAAAATTATAAAAAATACTTTGTCAATACAAAAATTGCAATTTGCAGTTTGTAAAAAAATCTACTGTTATAGACTGCAATTTGGAGTTTATATTTGTTCAATGCTGCTATTTGATTTTGCCGTTTGAGTTTTTTTTTTTTTTTTTGCTATTTATTAAACCAAAACAGATTATAAAATAAAAACATAATTATAAACTCACTACACATAAATAAGAAACGAGTAAAGCAAAAAAATTCACTTTTAAGGAGCGATTATGTTTGTTATCCGCTTTTAATTCTTTCACCAAAAAACCATCTAATAATGTAAAGCTCGCATTTTTTTGTTCTTCTCTATAACATGATCTAAAAAAAAATTCTAATGGAAAGAAAAAAAACGAACATATGTGATCAAGGAAGGGGTATAGAGAAAGAAAGAAGTTGATCAAAAAAAAATCGAAGAGATGTTGGTTGAAAAGAAAAAAAAAATATCAGAAGAAAAAAGAGAGAGACACGAGATGGAGATGGAGAGAAAGACGAGAGATTAATAGGAAGAAAGAGACGTGCGATAGGAGAGAGATGGAGTAATATATGAGATTTATTTTCTTATTAATTGAGGGTGTTTATGTCCATATATTAATTGTTTTATTTTATTTATATTAATTTTTTGGGTCAAAGGACTTATGCCTATATTCATCTAATAACTAGGATATCCACCTATATAAGTTCAGAATAAGAGGTGTCTCTAGCTAATTTTCCCTGAAATTTTTTATCATACTTTCGTACACATTGTTCTCTTGATTGACTAAAAGTTTTGAGTACTGCTTTTACGAATAACAACTAACAAGTCGATATTGTAGGTGATCGGACAAAAACTATCATATTACATACTACGTTACCCTTACCTGACGTGTATCCCTACAGTTTACTACTTACGGCCAAAAAATAATTAGGGTTTTTTTTAAGGAGGTTTCTCACCAACCATCTTAACTATTTTAAGTTTATATGTTATATTTCTTTTGTTAATAAACCAATCACTTTATTATGTTTTATAAATGAAGGTAAATTTAATGTATATGACAATATTGCCCCTAACTCTTTAAACATAATTCCTAATCGTAACATCAATTTAACTTCAATTTCATTAATTTTGACAAAAACAATTTAAAAAAAATGACCTTTTCTTTTTCAAACTTTTCATTTTCAAAAATATTACTGTCGTCCGCCGCTAACCGATGATAGTAATATTATTGTTGTTGGTAGTAAAATTACGCTAAACACAATAATATTACTGTCAACCACGTTAATAGTATTTTCTTTGGCTTTTTTATTTGTTTGATTTGTTGACCGGTCAACATAATACTACTATTGTAACATTACTGTGATTGACGGTAAAATTACTGTAAACACAGTAATATTACTGTCAACCACATCAATTTTATTTATTTATTTTTTGAATTTTTTCATTTTTTTTTGATTTGTCGATCCGTTAATGTAATAATATTATTGTCTACTATTGTAATATTACTGAGGTTGACGGTAAAATATTGTAAACACAATAATATTACTGTTGTTAGAGTAATATTACTGTCAGCCACTTTGATATTTGTTTTTGGATTTTTTTATTTTGTTTGATTGGTTGTCTGGTCAACGTAATAATATTATTATATTGTAATATTACTGTAGTTGACAGTAAAATTATTATAAACACAATAATATTACTGTCAAGCACATCAATTTTATTTATTTATCTTTCGGCTTTTTTATTTTTGTTTGATTTGTTGACTGGTCAACATAATAATATTATTGTCTACTATTGTGTTTACTGTGGACCACAGTAAACACAATAGTAGACAATAATATTGAACTGAGATAGTAATATTATTATAACAAAATAATATTACTATCGTTACAGTAATATTCCTGTCTACCACAACAATATTACTGTGATTTTGTTGTTTTAATATTATTGTGCTGCATAGTAATATTTCAATAAGACTATGTTAAATAGTAATATAATTAATATATTGTCAACCACAGTAATATTACTGTTTCTTACAGGGGCAAAAATTATTGAGGAAAACAATAAAAAGGCGAAAAAGTCAACGCCGTCGTAGACCGGTGTTGCCGCCGGTCAGCAGCGGCTACAAAACATTAGAAAGAAAAAAAATGTCAACAGCGATCAACGCCGGAGTTCGACGGTCAACAACGACAGACTTACAATGGTCAAAATTGAATAATTGGTGAAATTAATGGTCACATTGTGGTTAAATTGGGTTAAAGAAATGAAATTGAAGCCTTTTAAAACATGATGGGGTATTTTAGTCTTTACACACCTCGGGAGTTTGTCCAAACTCTTTTATAGATAAGTTTTTGATATTGTCCTCTTTATAAATAAGTAGCCCATAATGGACTTATTTGTAATAGTCCTTCATAATTAATTGTTCTGCTCAAAATAGTCGTTTTAAATTTTTGAGACACTACTAAAACACGAAATATATTAGTTTTATGGAATACATACAATAGGTACCATTCATGGGAAGAAATTTTTGAGACACTACTAAAACACGAAATAAATAAATAAATATTAGTTTTGTGGAATACATACAATAGGTACCATTCATGGAAAGATATGAAGGACGGAAAAAAAATGCATCACTAAACCAAAAAATGATAGATAATATTGATAAAAAACTTTGCAAAGCAAAGCAACGGTTGATTGAAAATAGAAAGAGTATTATATTTTTATTTCTTCTGAAGCATGGATTACATATAATAGTATCTTTGAATTCTGATATTTTTTTTAATAACGGGAATTACTACGGCTTAGTAGGAGGAACAAGCTGTTGTCATTGAATATGAATAGGGTGCAAGACTAATGCCATCGCCAACGTAGTTGATAACGTAGATATCTGTTCTAATCAATTCTCTTCCGCCGTAAAAGAGGCAGTGACCGGTGTTCCCAATTTGGGAGAGGAGGGTTTGATCGGTACTTATTACCGACCCAAAGTTAGGACACAATAACTGCAACTGAATAATGTCGCAGTTGCAAGTGTTGATGATGCTCACCTCCCACTCTGGTTTGGACTGTACTATGTTTCCTGTCTGCCTCTGTTCGATATGAATCTTGTCCGAAGTACATGATGCATCTTGGCTTAAACCTTCGAGCAAAGAAAGTATTTACATAATTAACAATACAGTAATTGAGAAGAATGATAAGAATAAGAATAACAAGAACAACAACAAAAAATTAATGTGATATGTAGAGCCAAAACTTAGATTTTTTAATTGGGTAAATTACAAACACCCCCTGAGGTATGGTCAAATTACAAAAAACCCCCTCTTGTTTGGATAATTACATCTACCCCCCTCAACTATGATTTTTTCTTACACCTCCACCCTTATTGTGCCAAATTCAATATAATCATCTAGATTCCGTGGAATGTGCTCTAGTTTGTATTCGTTTTGTGTAAAAATACAGTTTCCGATGCACTACAAACTGATATACACAAGCTAAAAAACACATATTATGATCATCTTACTTCATAATGTAAAGTTTGAATGATATAAAACGGTACAAAAGTGATAATATTTCATATAATCTCGAAGATTCCACTAAATTTGAAGAGCTGAGGGGTGGATGTAATTATCCAAACAAGAGGGGTGTTTTTGTAATTTGACCATACCTCAGGGGGTGTTTGTAATTTACCCTTTTTAATTAGAAGGCCTAGAATTTGAGAGCATTCGTGAACAAAAAAATTTAGAAGGTCTATTTGGCAGTGCCTGGTTGTGTAGATGCTACACCCGTTAAAATACATCGTGTGATCTTGAATCATTGATCTACTCATAATAAAACACACACACCTATGTGTATGTGTGCTTAGTGGGTGGTTATTTTATAGATCTATGATTCAAAACCACCCGGTATGTTACACCAGGTGTAGCACCTCATAAACTGGCAGCACCCTGATTTTTTTATGAATATTTAGAGGGGGAAAAAGACAAATAATTAATATTTTTTGACATTAATGAAATTGACGAAAAATTAAATTTAATAAGTGCGAGTGATTATTAGTAAAGTTCATTAAAATCCATTAAAATTCATTACAATTCATTAAAATTATATATAAGGTAATGTAAGTTGATTAGTTATTACAATTCTTGGAATATAATACATCAAAATTTGATAGATTCTATGAAGGAAATAAAGGTACCTTTGGGAATAATAAGGAAAAGAAAGACACTAAAACAAAGAACTCTGATGATCTGTCCTTCCATCTTCCACTTCAATTTTTCAACTTACTCAACAAAAGTTTAATGCTATATTTTGCTCTTCTCTTTCATCCAAATGTTAATGTCACAATTGCAACTATGTTTACTTTCAATAGTATTTATAGAGGAAAATTATGAATTTTAAGATATATTATTTACTACATTTCAGAAATCATATTCCAAATCTTAAGGCCATTTTTGTAATGAAAGTCATATTGTTTTTCAATTTGCATATCTTCATAATTATATAGTATGTAGTCTGTATGACTACCATATTTATTTTATTTATTTTATTTTTTACAATTATTTTGAATATGATTAATTATGATTGGTAAGTTGTATACAATCCTTGTGATTGATTTAAGTTATATTCAAAATTTTGTGGCATCTTAAGAAACTAATTTATTTTTCATTCTTTTAAGTTTTATTTATTTCTTGGGCGAATGGCAAATAGGCCTATTACATGAGACTTAAATGCATATTGGTCCACAAAAAAAAAATAGTATTTCAAATAAACTCATTTCCATGTCTTAAGTCTAAAATACCCTTCGTAATATAATTCTTATCAATTCCATCCATTATGCTATGACTTCCTTAATATTACAGATTGACCCCAAATTTAAACAAATATATCACATTAACCTCCAAAATAAAAAAAATTTGAAAAAATATTTTTTTTTCGAATTTCTTTTTTCCGGCCAGATTTCGGCGTTGACCTTTTTTTTTTTTGTAGAAAGCTTTTTTTTCTGAAATTTTTTTCGGCCGGTCAACCACTGTTGACCGCCGGTCTCCGTCGTTGACTTTTTTTTTTTTCTTTTTTCGATTCTTTTTTCATAGAAAAAAATATTTTAATTAATATTACTGTCTTGGCTACTAAATTACTGTCTCAGACAGTGATAATACTGTTTGGGACAGTAATATTATTTCCCCGAACAGTAATATTATTGATATTACTGTCTGAGACAGTTAAATTACTCTTGAAGACAGTAATTTAATAGCCAAGACAATAATATTAATTAAAAGAATCTTTTTTAAGAAATAAAAAAAAAAAAAAAGTCAATTAACAGTTAAATTACTGTCTCCGACAGTTAAATAACTTCTGGAGGCAGTAATTTAACAACCAAGATAGTAATATTAATTAAAAATATTTTTTTTAAGAAAAAAAGTCAATTAACAGTTAAATTACTGTCTCCAACAGTTAAATAACTGCTGGAGACAGTAATTTAGCAGCCGAGACAGTAATATTAATTAAAATATTATTGAAGAAAAAAAAATAATCAATTAACAGTTAAATAACTATTGGAGACAGTAGTAGCCAAGATAGTAATATTAATTAAAATATTATTTTAAGAAAAAACAAAATTATAAAAAAAAAAGTCAACGTCGGAGACCCAGCCATCAACGGCGGTTGACCTACCGAAAAAAAAAGATTTTCAAAACAAAAAAAAAGTCAACGCTGGAGACCGGCGGTCTCCAGTGGTAGCGGTCAAAATTGAAATTAGGGCTAAAATTGATTAATTGATGAAATTTGACTAAATCTATATAATATATAAAAGTTGAATTCCACCCTCAATTGATTGACATTTGGCAATTTCAATTGATGACATATATTCAATTTCATCTCATGTGGCAAATTGATTGGTGAAAATAAATCATCAACAAACATGTCATCATTTTCAAAATTAAAAGTAATTAAATATAGTTTATTATTTTATTAATATATTTATATTCTACCATTTATAAAATCTCTCAATATATCAAACTTTTTTGAAAACTATAAATAGATTTATTTTTTAATTTAATTTTAATAATAATTAATTTAATTTAAATTTAGTTAAATTCAATTTAAAGTCTTCCCTCATTATAGTTGCATGATTGGTGATGTTACGAAAATTTTGTATTTTTTTAATAAATTTGGATTTATATTAAACAAATATGCTGAATAAATCATTTGATATTAATATATTATACATTTTACATGAACATTACAAGAGAATATGTTTTTTTTTTAACTTATTTAATATTATATATTAACATTATCTGTATAAAAGAAAGATACATGTTCGAAACTTTGAATTTACTATATTACGGAAATTGGCACTATTTTTTTTTCTGCCATGTGTGTAGTAATATTATCCCAATTATTTTGCTATATTGAAAATTGTACTACATGAATTGAATTTCATGTTATAACTTTTGCCTTTTCTTCACTGAATCCAGTAACAATAAATTATGATTGATTTAATTTTTTTAATTATATACTAATTAAATTACAAACTTTCTCATGATTATACTAATAAATTGAAGAACATAAGTTAAGTTAAATCAATTGATAAAAATATTGATTTTATATATTTCAAAATATAGCAATACTATTCTAAATCTTTGGTATTAAATTCGTTTATTATCTTTATTTAATACCAAAAATTAAGAATATCAATTGTTTTGTTTAAAATGTATTATGATCGTATATACTATATATCTTATTTGACTAAAAGTATTTCTCTATAACTTTGATAAATATAATTAAGTATGTATCAAAATGATTTTGCAAATATTTATGTGATATTTAATATGCTCCAACCATATGTATTAACTGGTTGTTAATTAAAAATATTTATATTGATTAATATATATAATTGTCACATGTTATTTTCTAAATGGACTCTGAGATGGTTAAATTCATAACTCATGTTTGATATTTTATTCCGCATGAAGAATTTTTACATTCCGAAAAATGAAATATCAAAATACAACCCTTATTTCAGAACTCTATCTTTATATATAAAAGAAAGGTTTTACCCGAAACCCTAAAACGTAAACCTAGGGGTAATTTTGAAATTTTAAATTTTTTAGCCGATTTCTTTTTTTTTTTTTTTTTTTTTTTTTTTTATTTTTTTTTTTCCATCCCACTCTATATAGAAAACTGCCCACGTTTTTCTAACTGCAAAACTTACGTAGAAACTTCTCCCTCCACTTACCCTTGTTAGCTTCTTTGTTGTATAAACACATTCACCACTCCGGTGACACATAAACCTCTTTTTTCTTCAACAATGCAGCAAATCCAAAAATCAGAAGCAATCTCATGGTAAGTATTTCTCCTAATATACCAAATTCAATAATTGTGTTTCTTCATTGCTTTGCAATACCTGATGGAGCATTAGTTGGCAAAAAGTAGAATCCACAGCTCGATTTTTTTGGGGGATTTTTATATGTTTGGAGAACGAATTGAATTTCTAATTCTTTGGTCTCTTAATTTCCCTCATTATCGATCTCTGCACTTTCCACTCCCTTATTTTCATTTTTTTCCGCCTACAAAAAGTACAAAATTGAAGATGATTTTGAATACTATCTGCGGCCTCAGCCACCTCTTCAACTACATCATACTGTTTTCTTTCCACCAACCCAACTAAGACCCTATTTGTTTTTTTCCTCTTTTCATGTTTTTTTGTTTGTTTTTACAAATGGGTTGTGTCTAATTTTTTAGTTTGCATGTTTAATGGTTGTAAGTTTCGCAAATTTGCTATGTTAGATCAATTGATCTGTTCAGACATGCTTTAATTTCTGGCCACCATTATCAGTTTCTGCACGTTTCCACAACTCTTCTTTCTAATTTTTGTTTCCACCCCGTCAAACAATCGTTTGGATTCTCTTTATTGCTCTTCTTCCATTGCAACATAGCATCAATACATAGGAACATAATCCACAATCATCTTCATTCATTTTTATGGATTTTGATGTTGAAGACCAATCTCTACTTTTGGTTATTGTTTGTTTGAGACTTCTTGATTACGTTTCGTATATTATGGATGTAATTTTATATGATTGATCCTTTGTAGTAGTCGTGCACAAAATTGTTTTAGTTTTTGTAAATCTACTTCTAAAGTTTATCTTTTGTAACGATTTATTCGTGTAAATTGACAAATTCCACACAACTTGGTTGGTCGAGAGGTTGGTTTTGCATTCAAGCCGCTACTCATGAAATTCTTTGTTGCTCTATTTACTTGCATCTTTGCTTTAGCCTTTAGGTATGTTGCTGTTAAAGGGTCAGTAGTTCACCTTGCTGTAAGTGAAAATGGAAATAAGAGACGACTAATGGAGGCCATTAGATGGTACAATGCTTTATAATTGAACCGCAATGAAATTCTAGGAACCAATTTTCTTGACGTTATATGTAATGTAATCAAAGTTCTTCTAAGTTTTGCTATATTGTTTGCGTTATTCTGTTTTTTTTTTTTTTTTTGTAAAAATCAATTGATGGATCTGTGATAGTATGAAAAAATAAATTTTCTTTCTTTACCGAAAAAGTATTTCTACGAGCATTTTTGGCGAAAAAACTACTTTGCTCTTTTCTGAAAAATTCTTTAGCATAGACCTGATTTTATGCTATTCTTTTACAAGAAAAATATCGCTGCTCCTCGAAATTTTGTTTGGTTGTTTGCATTATTTTGTTCTTTTCCGAAAAATCTTTCGTGGGTCATTAAGATTATGCGAAAATATATCTCTGCTCTGCGAAATTTTGTTCTTCTGTTTGTGTTAACAAAATTGCAGTTTTATTTTGTAAATCCGTCTCTTGCGCTTCACTCAGGACAATATTGTTAGCGAAGAAGAATTCTACGTTTTCCCTCCTAGAGCAGGCAAAACAAAAATGCGGATAACTCTGTTTTAATGTTCTTAAACAACCGTGGCATTTGTTAGCATTATTTTCGACGCTTTTTGTGGCCTGTTTTACAGAGCTTTTACTGTATTTTCTACTATCATTGAAATTACCTCGCCTAGCTTTTTAATTTGTTTTTTCATGCATATTTTTCCTATTGCGTGAAGCCTGTTTTTACCATTTATTTGTGTTTGATAAGTTGGGGATGACTGCAATATTGAAGATCAAGGAGACAAGTAATCCTCCTATTTGCTTGAGCGGAGATTAGGATCATGACATACTTGTATATGTAATTGCAATAGTTAGTAATGATGTCTTATGAGATTGAAGATCAAGACTCATTATTCTTCCACTTGATTATCCTAATACTTTCTTCACGTGCAGGGAGGGGGAAAAAAACATGAATGTCTAACTTGGGGAATTGATAGCAAACGGGTTTTGTGGTGTAGAACAGCTCTTCAGGTAATACTACTCTTTTACTACATTGGAATAGGTAACATAATTCCTTTAAGAAAATAAAGGAAGAAGTTGATGTTACATGAAAGAGTTTTTGTTCCTATTCTTTCGTACTGCACTTGCCACTTCTTTCATATTGTACTAGGATTGAAATTATCAATGCAAATTTTAGAGTGAATATCCGTACATCTTTGAAATGTTTTCCCTAATGTTACCTTTCTAGCTGCAAGTATTTTGTTAACATGATGTAGGTTTATCTTTATATATAAAAACAAGAACTTTTGACTTATCTTTATATATAAAAGAAAGGTTTGCCCCGAAACTCTAATGTTGTTTTGGTGAAATATTTGCTGCCCTAAGGATATCTTTGGTAAAGGATAATTAAGTCCTATAATTAATTGTCCGTTTTATTCACTGCTTTCAACTCAACGATAATAAGAATAAAAAAAAAAAAAAAAAAAAAGAGAGAGAGAGTAAACCGCACACATTTGATAAACTGATCACGATCTGGTCTCAAGTTTCAACTTCTTCGCCACTTCTGATAAAAATGATAACACCAACTCTGCAACAATTTGCAATCAGTCTTGCGAAATTGATTGGTGGCATAAAAAAAACCTCTGCTCGACCGCAAGGCTCGGACGCGCCGCCGCGGACAATAAGGTATTTGCTTCCTTTTCTTTTCGCTGATCCAGTCCTTTTTCTATAACATTCTTTTGCGTGTTGAATTTCTCATTTGGGGTTGTGTTTGATTCTTTCTGACAAGGACAAGGACAAGTTATTTGCTTTTTTTTTTTTCTGTGTTGAATTTCTCATTCGGGATGTGTTCGATTCTTTCCGATTTTCTCTCTTACAACCTCACTCTCATTTGGGGCTGTGTTCATTCCTTTTTCAGTGGAGTTCATTGTGACAGTGACAAAGAACAAGAATCGAAGAAGCTAAAAAATGACGATGATGTTTGTAATAATGATGATAGATAAGAGCTCCAAGTTATCTGGCTGGCTTAGATCTGTTTAGCTATGGAACCAACCCCTAATCTGCGGAAAGAGGTAATTTAATTTCACAGATTATCATTTCATTTTTATTATTGCAAGTTTATTTCATTTTGATATGTGGGGTTTGTAAACTCGGAAAAAAAAACTATAATCTTTGTCGGTTTTTTTTTTTTTTTCCTTTTTCGGTGTTTAGCGATTCCCCAAGGAAAAATTGTTGTGATGGAGGTGAAGATAAATGGTAGTGGTGAGTGGTGACGCATTTCATCTGTTTTGAGCTCTGTTTTGTTTTCCAATATACCATCTCAAAATGTATTAAGCCGAATATTATGTCTTGATGCTCTAGATTTTATTCCTTTTCGTTCATATATAATTTCTCGATGTTATACGTGATTTTAACTCAATGTTCTTGGATGAAAATTTGAACTCACTATTCTCATTGTAATAATTTATGTATTAACTCCAATTTTATTAATCTACCACAATGAAAGCGAGATGCAAATTCTTACTAATTTTGTACAAGTTAAATTTTAATGTTTTGCCCGGTTGTTAATATTTTTTGCTTTATTGAATGCTTTAATTTTTATACAACAATTTATTATAACAATTATTATTTCAACGTTTGTTATGCTACACCGTGCAACGCACGGGCGCAATTACTAGTTGGAATTAAAATTACTATTTTTTAGTATGAAAATGGTGGTTAAAGATTTTGATAGCCCATTTAATTAACCTCACTCGAGGTGTTGTTACTTTACATAGTTTATATTAACAAATACAATATCAAACAAATCAGTAGTTTCTACGATCCATATTTAGTTACAAACTCAATAAGATATTTATATATTATATCAAAGACTACAATTGTATAAGAAGTAACTGCATAATTAGGCGTGTGTCTTTCCAAATTGAGAAGGTTTGATGCAATATCGTTGCTATGGATGAAAAATATCAAATTTCAAGTATCATAGTATACCAATAAAAAAATTATCGAACAAATATCAAATTAGTGGTTATCATTTAATTTGGTATGATATTTGTACCATATTGAACTTATACGAGATTTACTACAATCCATTATAGTGTGAGTAAGGATATAGACATCCTATCATGGAAAAAAAATGTTTAGCTATAAATATTCTAACTAATTCTTAAAACTAAAATTTTAAATCATAGAAAAATAAAAATATTAATGTAGGGTATTATATCATGAAGGATTTTTTGTGCATAAGTCTCCAACCAAGCATCTTTGTTATTCTATGTTTATGGGCTATATCTCTTTCACTAATAAGCCAATCCCTTTAATATTTATTATAAATAAATGAACCATTCATTTATATCCCAATATTACCCTCAACCATCTATATCTATATATAATATAAAAAAAGGATCTATGCCCTCAATGATTGACATGTGGCAAATGATGATGTCATTTATCAAAATTGCTTAGTTGGAGTTCAATTGATGAGGTAGATTCTTCAATTGATTAGATGACATTTTTATGTAGGTATATTTTTAAGTTCTTTCCAATTTCACATTTACACAGTCATTTAATAATTACCACATATTTATATATAATATTTCAAGAATTCGATATCATATCATTTCTAAAAATATTATATTTTTTATAATTTTAATTTTCTGAACCATATTTTTCGCCTATTATTTTTTAAAAATTCAGGCACTCAATTTTTTAACGAGTATTCGATTTTTTTATAGCAAAATAATCTTAATTATATTTAATTATTTATACACGGTTAATTAATTATTTTTATCTCACGTTTCAATTTAATTTTCCGAAATATATTTTTTCGAATGTCTTTTTAAAAAAAATAGAACACTCAGTTTTTTATGATATATATTTTCGAATTTAGTTTTTTTTTTTAATAATAATATTCAAAAATAATAATAATACTAATAATTATTATTTTTACAAATCATTAATAATTCAAATGAATATACCAATAAATTAATTAATCACCATACATGGATTTTTTTTTTGTTTAAATATTTTGCCAACTTAATGTATATGTATTAATCTAATTTTATAAATATTAATAACTAAACAACATTTAAATTTTGAAATTTAAATTTTCGGATTTCAAATTTTGAATTTCAAATGTTTTTTTTACTAATCAACTCCTCAATTTTATGCCATATAATTTGATTTCTTACCTATTTAAGTTGATTGGCTTTGATTCATACGCTTAATTCATGGAAAATATCGAATCAACAATAATTTGTTAAGATTATAACATTAAATGTGTATTTGCATAATAACTTTTTTTTTTTATTATATAAAACCCAAGTATAAATACCCCTCATTCCAATCCATTTCACTCACTTATACCCTCCACCCGAATTTTACACTCGCATAAAGATAAAAAAATAGGTCATGCCCGAAGTGGCAGCAAAGAGGAAATGTTGTTTTTTTTTTTTTTTTTTGTTGTTCATATATTCATAATTTTACATGTTCTTTATTTCATTATTTTGATATAATGAATGTGTCTAATGGTTATTTACACACATACATGTATTTAGTCTAACATGTTATTTGTTGTTTGTTTATGATATTTTTGTAGATATTATGGATAACATCGACTTATGTGATATGTGTGACGACATCGGTTTCGTCCAAATTGTAGAAAGAATTTCGTGAATCTGATCATATGAATTGTGCGAGAAAAAATACTCATTTTTTTCATTCCTTAAAAGACCGTCATTGAAGTGATAAATGTAAAAAATAATATGCAATTAACAATTTTCTATTCTTTATATATGTCTGTAATTTTATAACAATTTCGCTATTTGAAATTTTATATATTTCATTTTTTAATTTGTGTAAAGTTGGATCATCTGTTCGGTTTTTTGTTTTGGAAACTTATTGTTTTCGTCTTTTTTTCTTGATTTGTTTTACTTAACTACATTGAAATGTTGAGTACTAATATATCATCACTAATTCATTATAGTAATTATATTGTTTTATAATTTTATATTAATTTATTTTATTAATGCATTATCATATTAATGGAATGGTAATATGTCAATTAATGGAATAAAATGTAGTATCGAGTTGTCCTTTCTAGATACCCAATCTTAGGAAATTACACATATATTAATGGAATTGTAATATGTCAATTAATTGAATGAAATATATTTAAATGTCATAAATCATTTAATATTTGGTATATATATAAGTAATATATTTCAATATTATTCCATTAAGTATTTAATGAATTATTTAGTTAATAAAATGCATTATTAACTAGATTTTTATTTTTTATTACATTTATTTACGAATTAATTATTTTAATAATTTTTAATTATATAAATTACTTTATTTATTCAATTTTCCACGCATCTTTCATTATGATGTTTTTTTTTTATATTTTTGATAATATTGTAACATAAGTATTTGTAATAAATATTTTGCATATCAACTGATACTTTAGAGAAAAAAATAATGTCTTACATTAATATAAAATTATAATTTGATTTGAATTGTTTGATATTCTTATAAAAAGTATTGATTTTAAGGATATGATTAATGACTTGATCTGATTTGTTTGATATTCTTATTAAAAATATTAATTTTAAGGATACGATTGATCACTTGATTTTATTTGTATTTATTTTTTGTTATGTTTGCATTTGTTATATACAAATTGATATTATTTAGGTTTCTATTTATTATTGTATCAAATCAATATGTGTATTATGCTAAATAAATTATGAGCATAATATTTTGTACCTAATAAACACGTAAAAGTGGTAATATTTAAGCCATGCTTTCATATCTTTAATTTGACTTTGTTATATCCATTAGCCATTTTTTACGAGGTAGATTAGTTGATTTGATTGTTTGGTTATTTTTGTTATGTTTCCATGGTCATGTTATTTATGATTTTGTTTAATACATTACTATTTAATGTTATTATCAAATCAATACATGTGATTTGAATAGTTTTTTAGTACCCCTAACAATCGCATTTATTTATTATGCATCTCAATAATTTCGGATTCTTATTAATTCTAATTGTTTGAATTTGTTTGATTTGTTCTAACCGAGTAACACAAAAAATAATAAAATATATGGGGAAATTACACCCACACCCTTGAGGTATGCTTAAATAACTTTAAGGTCCCTGTGGTATCGGTAATTACACTCGCCCCCTTGAAATGTAGTTATAAACTCTAATGGAATAATGCATTGGATAAGTTATTACGATAGAGTTCTAACAGACTATTGGTTTCAGGAAGTGGTGGAGACAACAAAGAGTTATGGGTGATTTAACAAATATTGGTGGAGCCATGTCACCCCATAACTCTTCATAACTCTATGTTATCTTCACCACTAGCTCAAAGTAATAGTCCATTAGAACCCTATCGGAATAATGTATCCAATGCATTATCCCGTTAGAGTTTCTAACTACGTTTTAGGGGGGTGAGTGTAATTATCGATACCCTAGGGACCTTAAAGTTGTTTAAGCATACCTCAGGGTGTGAGTGTAATTTATCCAAAAATGTACTAAAGTAACTCATGTATGTATTTCGTTATTTGTCATAGAGATTATTATATGATTTGTTGAATATACTTAGATAAATCTTCTTTAGCTTTTTTATTTTCACGTTACAATATTAATTTGTTAGTATTGTAATAATTCTTTTATTTTTATCATTTTTTTAATATTTACGTAAAATATTATTAGTTTGTACGATTATAATATTTTGTTGCTATTAATTTTTTGAATCTTTATGTACATGACATTAGATTCACCCTTCTTCAGTAACTGTAATTCCAATATTATGATATATTAGCAACATTGTGCCTAGATGTATTTGTGACAATGTTTGATTTTGTATGTTTTGAAATAGGAATAATTATTTGTGCAAGCATATTACAATTTAGAAGTATTGCTTTTGCAGAAAAACCTATACTAACTAGAGAAATATATAAATTATATAGCAAAAATTCTACATTGACCAAAGAAGGAAAAAACACATTAAAAATAATGTGAAATATATAGTAAAATATATATATGTGAAAATGGATGTTGTCAATCCAGCGAGGACATTATGTGTATGTAGTCTTTGGATCATTAAAAAATATTTTAGAGAAATTATTTTTTTCCCTAAAACAAAATGATTTGATATTCAAATGAAAAGAAATCGACGTGCAATATTACGAGATTGATTTTTATGAAGTAGATCTCGATTACGAATTTGTTGAGATTGCAAACTGAAATTTGAGGAAGATCTAAAATATCATTAAATAAAAAAAATATTAAATGTATATTAATATTAATTTTCATTATATATTACAAAATAAGCATATAAGTAATTAATTAAATCGTGTTTACAGTTCAATTAAAATATACCATATATGCCAAACTTTGTACTTTGACCATACTTATTTTTTATATGTTTTGCTTTGATAAAGTTTTTTTTATATATTGATCGAAAGTTCGAGACAATGTTTTTTTTCTCTCGGGAATTAGAATTTAGTTTTTATATCACATATATTACATTTTATCAACATTTTGAATTTGAATTTTAATTCTAAGAGTATGCATGATTACTAGAATCTTAATTTTGAATATAAGTTTGTAAACATTCATATATTAGATTTAATATAGTTGAAATATACTTAAATGTACATAAAAATACATTCAATATTTACTATTCTTTATATTAATCTTACTGTTGAATCCAATAAAATTTTATTTTTCTAATTACGGTCATTTAGTAAAAACTGTATTTATTTCTTACACTTTTAGATGATTCATGTTTTAGTAATGTGTATCACTAATTGTATTTGAAGAATAAAAGATGTGCATGTTATTCGCAAGGAATTAGACGAGTTAAAGGCGATGTCAAAGCATGTGTTGTAAAACACTACTTTGATAATTAAGTTTCATGTTAAGAATTCGAGTGTCTTGGACGAGATAGTTGTACCATTTGGGTCAAATAATGTATATTTTTTTTATCACAATTTTATAATTTTTTATATTTTATTTAACTCGGTACTTAAATCAAATGAAACATATATTTTTTTTAAGTTTTTGGATTGTATTATATTTTCATTTCTTAAATTTTCCCCGTTAATCGTATTAGCACACCCTTTTTTCATTCATAGAGGTATTCGATCTACATCCTCAACGTATTTTAGTCATTAATACATTTTAATGTTAGAATAGGTTCCCGTGCATCGCACGGGTGAAATACTAGTTGGGGTGTAAATCATGATATTGAAGTTGAATTGGGTTTCAATGATGGGGGTAATTTTGGTATATATAAAAGAATTTTCCTTATTTACAAATAAGTTTGAATGAGCTGGATTTATTTGAAAGACAAAAAAAATGGATGTCCCTATTTTAATTAAGTTCCCTTGTCATAGGCCTATTTGCTATTTGCCCTTATTTCTTATGGTTTTGTATATTTTATTTTGCAATCTTCTCGAAGTTTTTAAAAACAATATGCAACTTTTGCAATGATCATAATTTTCCCCAATCGGTTTACATTATTAATAAAAATAAATAAAACTTATTTTCATAACTCTTTCATGTTGTGTGCAATTAAAATATTGTAAACAATTATATTTTTTTTATGTTAACATTCTATAAATATTATTACTAGAACTTTCCATATTTGTTTTCCAAGGTTACCTTTTATACATAATATTTATCTCATTTATTTATAGAAAATTGGCTAGACACCTCTTGTTCTGGACTTATAAAAGTGGACATCTTAGTTGTTGGATGAATATAGGTATATGTCCTTTGACCCAAAAATATAATATAAATAAAATAAAATAATTAGTATATAGACATAAACAACTAAATTAATAAGGAAACAAATCTCATATATCACACCAACCCTCATTAGGAGAGTTGGTACCTAACCTGTACCAATAGGGTAACGGTCTAGGGTTCGAGTCCCCCCCCTCCCCTACTTCCTCTTGTAATGGACTTGAATTTACTCAAAAAAAAAAAAAAAAAAAAATCTCATATATCACCCCCTCTCTCTCCAATATGATGCCTCTCTCTTCCTAGATCTAATCCCTCGTTTCTCTCCCTTTATATGTATTTTGTGTCTCTCTCTCTCTTTCTTTTTGAATTTTTTTTGTTCTTTCCTTTTGAATTCTATTGTTTTTTGGGTTGAAGAAATATTATAGAGAAAAAAAAAAAAATGGAAGCATTTTACATTAAGACGTGATTTCTTGGTGAAAGAGTTAAAAGCGGACAACCAATATCCCACTCCCCCCTCCAAAAAAACAAATATAATGAATTTTAGAAATCCAAAACTCAGCCAAAATTGGCATTGCGTCTTCCGTATGTAGAAACTTCTCATCATTTGTTGTTAGCAATTTCCGCTTGCAGGTTGGGTTGCGTTTGGTGTTGAGATTCGATTCCTCTAGTTTACAAATTGGAATGTATGTGTCAACTTATATTTTACAAACACTTAATTTAATATTTTTGTTGTTTGCAATGTGTTCTATAAATAATTTTTTTGTTGATGTTTTTAATGATGCTGGTTTTTTTTCTTCAATTTGCGGTTTGCATTTGGCCAAGTTATAGGTAGTTTGTTGTTTTCAATTCACTAATACAAATTCTGCTAATATTTTTCTTAAGTTTGTTGTTTGCATTTAGCGAAATCATATATAGTTTGTTGTTAATAATTCAATAAAGCAAATTCTAATTTTCAGTTTTCTGTTTGACTGAAGTTTATTTAATATCTTATAAGCTCCTAAATCCGATAAGATATTTTAGGAACTAACAAGATGTAAGATCTTATACTGAAAACTGATTCGTAAGGACGTAAGGTGTTTGGATAAGGAGCAAGGTTATTAGTTACTTTTAGATTTTATTAGCTGTTTATGAGTTTAGAAATATAATTTCTCGATATTTTCATAATGCCGTACAAAGTACAATAACCATTATAATTGTCAAACTTATCTTCCTCTTGATACTTTTTAAGTAAAAAATTACTACAACGTTTAAAATACTTCACTCGGAAATAAAAATTAATATAAAACTATTTATTAAAGAAATTTTGTTTTGATCTTTATATTACAGTTGAATATATTTAAATAATATTAATTGTAATACAATATTTTAAAGAAATAATTTATGAAAGTATCAATCTTCACCCATTAATATATTGTTATTCTAAGTATGTGTTCATAAATTGAGACATTGTTTTTAATTTATTTAGTAAGTAAAATTTTACTTGAGTTCATGGTTTTAATAATGAGGTTGATGGAAGTAGGAAAAAAATTGAAGCATAATACACTATTTAAATTACGATAAGTTCTATGGGATTAAAGATTTTATATTTTCATTGCATTAGTTAGTGGCTTAATTCCACTTTGCACCCTTGAAATATATCATTTTGGCAGTTTGCACCCTCAAAATACAATAAATGATTCACAGTGCACCCTGGATTAAACAATAAAGGCAATTTCATTTTTCATTGGTATTTTATTTTCTTGAACCTCCAACCTAATTTCGAGCGGACAAAGTGCGAAAAAAAAAAAATTAGGCCGGATTATTTTAAAAACCTACATTTGCTTACAAAAAAAAAGCTTTTATCACTAAATTATTCAATTGATGGATCTTTTATGTAACTGTTTGAAAATATTAGGTGAAAATATATGGAAAAAAATATGATTTTCAAATAACTTGATAATGAAATAGCTGAATGATTTTTTTTCGTAAAATATTTTGTTCTGATAAAAAAATATAATTTTTAAATATGCTGATGAAATGCATTTTTATTTTTGAGCTTTATAGTTTCAAAATGATTGATGAATAAAAAAATATTTGACATTTGACATCCTAAAAAAATATCACTAAAAAGATTAAATTTACATTTGTTGGCTTTAAAAATTCATTTGGGGTGCATTATGCATGATTTATTGTATTTTGAGGGTGCAACGTGCTATTAATTTGTTTCGATGGTGCAAAGTGCCAAAATGATATATTTCAAGGGTGTAAAGTGAAATTAAGCCATTAGTTAGTTGTGAAAGTAATTATAATTGAATTTTTTTGTTTGTCTAACTTGAATATATAGTTACTCTTGAACCGAAAAATAAACGAAACTGAATCAAAGAAAACCGAAACCAAACCGAAACCGAAAGAAACTGAACCGATGAAAAATCCCAATTTTTTATTTTACAAAAACCGATATATTCGGTTCATGTTCGATTTTAGCCAAAAATCGAACCGAACCGAGTCGTGCGCACCATAATTTATTACTGATTGCATACGAATATTTGTGGATTTATATACATATTAAAACATAGACATAAAGAATAATATATTTATGATTATTATGCAACTCTTGTAATGTGTGTTGTATTGCTCTGCACATAGGCGTTCGACCGATCTTTCCAAGCGTGTATAGTTTTCAATCTTAAACAAATTGTAAAGAAGTTATCGTGTTATGAATATTAGGAAAACCCTCTATAATGTAATTTTAGGGATAATGGCAAGTATGCCCATGGGTACTTAATTAAAAGAGGGATATCCAACTTTTTTGTCTTTCAAATAAATTCAGTCGATTCAAACTTATATGCAAATAAGGAAAATCCTTTTACATATACCAAAATTATCCCCAATATATTGAAACCCAATTCAACTTCAATTTCATGATTTACACACCAATTTAGCCCAATTTCATCAATTAACCAATTTTAACCCTAATTTCAATTTCGATCCCAATTTTAACCCGCCACCACCGGAGACCGCCGGTCGCCGCCGTTGACCGCCGGTCTCCGGCGTTGACTTTTTTTTTCTTTTTCTTTGAAAAACTTTTTTTTTTCCTGAAATTTTTTTCCGGCCGGTCAACTGCCGTTGACCGCCGGGTCTCCGGGGGTGACCTTTTTTTTTTTTTTTTATAATTTTGTTTTTTCTTAAAAAAATAATTTAATTAATATTACTGTCTTGGCTGCTAAATTACTGTCTCCAGCGGTTATTTAACTGTCGGAGACAGTAATTTAACTATTAATCGACTCTTTTTTTTTTCTTCAAATTTTTTTTAATTAATATTACTGTATTCGTTGTTAAATTACTGTCTCCACTTACTTAACTGTCGGAGACAGTAATTTAACTGTTAATTGACTTTTTTATTCTTAAAAAAAATATTTTTAATTAATATTACTGTATTCGTTGCTAAATTACTGTCTCCAGCAATTATTTAACTGTTAATTGACTTTTTTTTTTTTTTTTTTCTGAAAAAAAATTATTTTAATTAATATTACTGCCTTGGATGCTAAATTACTGTCTCCAACAGTAATTTAACTCTCTTAGACAATAGTATTAATAATATTACTGTTTGGAAAAATAATATTCATAATATTACTGTCCCAAACAGTAATATTACTGTCTGAGACAGTAATTTAGTAGCCAAGACAGTAATATTAATTAAAATATTTTTTTACTAAGAAAAAAAAATTCAAAAAAAAAAAAGTCAACGCCGGAGACCGGCGGTCAAGGTGGTTGACCGGCCGGAAAAAAAATTCAGGAAAAAGAAGTTTTCAGAAAAAAAAAAGTCAACGACGGAATCTGGCCGGAAAAAAAAACATTTCAGAAAAAAATTATTTTCTGAAAAAAACAAATTGGGGGTTAATGTGATATATTTGTTTAAATCCGAGGTCAATGTGTAATATTAAGGAAGTTAGAGCATAATGGGTGGAATTGATAAGAATTATATTATGGAGGGTATTTTAGACTAAAGACATGGGGATGGGTTAAATTGATAGACTGTTTTTTTATGGACCAAAATGCATTTAAGTCCCATATAATGGGCCTTTTTGCCATTCGCCCGTAATTGTATTTAGCACGCAACTCTCTAAATTGTGTTATTCCCGGGGTAGTTAAACCAAAATTGTAGTATAGGGCGGTTTTTAATAATATTAATAGTACTAGTATTTTTTTTTCCGTGTAGTGCACGAGATAGTATTTTAAAAGTGAAAATCAAAGAATTAGTAGAGAGAAAAAACATAAAAGTTAATAATTACAAAGATGTCATAAAAGAAAGCTTAGCCAAAAAATGGAGATAAAAAAGTTTTTAAGAACATATTAATGAAAACAAATTGCAAAATAGGAGATAATAGCTGAAATTACAATATGCCGTTAGTGTTTCTTAAGTTGACGTAGCATTAATTGCTTTTGTATTTTTTTTTATAACCAATGTTATTAGAACCGGACCGGACCGGCCGTCCGACCGGTTCGACCGTGACCCGCTGGAAAACCGGTCCGGTCTAACCCCCAAACCCACATAAATTCAAAACCGGGGTCAACTACCAGAAACCTGGTCTGACCGGGTGGAACCCGGGACCCGGCGAACCGGCCGCTGACCCGGGTTTGATTTCTAAACGCTGCGTTTTATATATTTTTTTTAATACTTTATCAAAACGACGTCGTTTTGATTATTAGGTTTAAAAAAAAAAAGATTGAATTAAAAAACACGTTAAACGTCAACACTCAACAGACTTGTTTGACAAGTCTGTACATCTTCGCCTTCACTATTCCCGCACCCAACCACCGCCTCCCAATCCTCCAGCCGCCAGCCACCGCCGCAAACCACCAGCCACCGCCGCCCCCGCAACCTGTCGGTACCCTCTTTCGTGTAGATGAATCGTGCAATTTTTAAATTCTTTTGTTTAATCATGTGATAATAATTTTGTTTAGATTTCAATTCTTCAAAAAAAAATTGTTTAGATGTGAATTTAAAATTTCTATTTACACTTGTAGTTTTTTCACCATTTTATATTTTAAATTTTAATTATGTGATGAGGATGATTTTGATGAGATACATTATTATTATGGATAATTTTTTGGATTGAAGTGAAGTTTTTCATATGTTGTTTAATGTTTTAAATTTTTATTTGGATGTAATTATGTGTATATAAAATTAAAAAATAAATAGAATGTATAAAAAAGTAAAAAACCCGGGTTGACCCCGGTTGAACCGGTCCAACCATGACCCGAATACCTCGCCGATTTAATGTCCGGTCTGGTTCTGATAACATTGTTTATAACAATTAGAATAGGGGCTCTTTGAGTAATTCCATCATTACTTCTTTTAATGGAGAGATGTCCAAAATATTTCTCTCCATTTGAGAAAAGCCCACACCCATTTCCAATAATTATTTTTCCAGTTTTGTCCCCTCCCGCCACACCATCACTGCGTCACGCGCCGGTCATCAACGATTTTTTTTCTTTTCCGTTTATTTTTTTATTTTTTTTATCAGTTTTATTAATCGACTATGAAGCATAGTCGATTAAGGTAAATCGACTATGAAGCGTAGTCAATTAAGGACATTCTTTAATTTTTTCTTTAATTTATCTTTTAATGTTTTTGTTTTCTAATTTTTTTTTCTATCAGGTATATTAATCGACTATGATGAAACATAGTCGATTAAGAATCTGCTACTGAAAATAACAAATCACAACTGCAATAAAATGCAAAATCAACTATATTTTACAAACACAAAAAATATACAAACATTATAATCGATTTATACAATTGGAATCAATAAACAAAAAATAAAAAAAAAATGGAGTCGATCAACCTTAATCGACTACCAGAGCACAGTCGATTAGCTTAATCGACTATTGAACATCTACATAGTCGATTAAGGTTCCAGCATGCGCGTATTTCTCTACAGGCGCCGTCCTCCGCCTGATCCACCAAAAAACTCTAAATCTGCCTCCCCATCGACACCACACCGCCGCCACACCACACTATTCAACCAATCCCTAACAAGAATAAAATAAATAAAATAAATTATTCGTACAAAAAAAAACACAAATTAGCATTTCAATGTCCGCAAAAAAAAAAAAAAAAAAAAACAGAAACGATTCAAGTCATTTGTCAATCATTGTTGGTCACTCCATAAACAATTCCTGAACACATGACAAAACCAACACTAAAAATAATAAAAAAAAACAAGCAAATACCTTCACCAACATTGCAACAGTGATTTTCTCATGCTTCATCCTCGTAGCCGTCAACCCACTGTGTCCTCGACGACGAGCGTCAGTCATCAACTTCAACGTCGTCGGTGCAAACCACCCCCGCCAACTACAGATCTGTCACCACCCTTCACGCGGCGGCGGGAGGCGACGACAAACACTCTTCCACCACCACCACCGTCAGTTGACGTCGTGCTTTGCCTCCGAATTTCAGTCGAGAAGAGAAGAGAGAAGAGAGAAGATGAAAAGATGAGAAAAGGAGAAGAGAAAACGGCAAATGAAATGGGTTAGGATTTTGAAACACGAAAATAGGATTTAATATTAATAAGGGTGGTTTGGGAATTATTAAAACAATATTTGGGTGGTATATTAGCTAAGGGAGTTTTCTCTAATTATTTTTTGGAGATATATTTCCTTAACTCAGTTCCTAGATGAGGGAGTTCTTGCTAATTATCTTATTAGAATAAACACATAAGGAGATAGCGGAATAATTAATCCTATTTTTTGGATTATGTTAGAGAAATAACTTCATATTTGGCTACTCTGCATTTTGACCAAAGATATTGCCTTTTAGAACCTACCAGGCAAGTTTTTAACATCGGTTTTGGCCATATTAAATTGTTGGAAGATGACAATGCATGCATATTCATAAGATCCTACAATAATTAGCAGAAAAGAAAAGTAGATATTTATACTAAATAATATATTTCATTAATATCTAAAGTTTTTGGTTGAGATGGTCATTCAACATGGTATCAGAGTCAGACCAAATGAAAGGTCATGAGTTCAAATCCTACTGCCACCCATTTCAAATATTTCAAGTTCAAGGCTTCAAATGTAATTCGCCTGTACTTGAGAGGGCATATTGAAGATATTAATATGAAATAATACATTTCAATAATAAGTTAAGTTTTTTGTTGAGATGGTCATTCAACACGTAGTACTTCATAACATCAAATAAATGTTTCACGAATAATTCAAAAGCACTATTACTATTATCCCACTAGTCTTAGCAAATGCCAATTCATTGCACAACATACTAATTTATAATCATTACTTACGACTTTCATTGATCATTTAAAGAATCATTACCCAACAAGGTCATGGAACCAGTTGACTCTGTGTCCCAATTTTGATCATTGAAGTATTCAATATGAGGTAATTGGGAAGGTTGAGGAGGAATTTGCAAATTTTCGATTTCCCCTTGGAGCATTTTTAGAACTTCACTCATTGACGGACGATCACTTGGGCGCATTTGTATGCACCACAATCCAACTATTGTCATCTTTCTTCTCATTTTTCTTGCATCGTCGTCGTCGTCATCATCACCATGGTCATTTTTATCGGCATTTCCAGTTTCGATGTCGTTGCCTTCATTCAAGCGATCATAAATCCAATATGGGAAATATTGACTAGATTTGTTGTCATTATGCCTCGTACCTCTATTTAGCCCTAACATTTCCATCAATAACATTCCAAAGCTATAAACATCGGCCTTGTAAGAAACATGCCCAATACTTCTATTCATCAGTTCAGGAGCTACGTAGCCTATTGTTCCTCTAACAGCAGTGAGAGTCACTGTGGTATTCTCTATTGAATAAAATTTTGCCAAACCAAAATCTGAGATTTTAGGTGTGAAATTTTCATCAAGAAGTATGTTGTGAGGCTTTATGTCGAAATGTAGGATTTGAATATCACATCCTTTGTGCAAATATTCAATTCCACGAGCTACTCCAACTGCAATCTCAAACTTTATGTCCAAGCTAAGCGAATTACTTGTCTCTTTACTAAATAAGTACTTCTCGAGGGAGCCGTTAGGCATGAAGTCATAGACAAGGGCGCGTTTCGATCTTTCTGCACAATATCCGACAAGTTTAACCACATTGACATGATGGATCTTTCCAATTGTCGCAACTTCATTGATGAATTCTTGCCCATTTGCTCTAGTCTTGTTGAGTAGTTTGACGGCTACATCGTGGCCGCTTCGAAGTTTCCCTTTGTAAACCGAACCATAACCCCCTTCGCCTAGTTTCTCACGAAAACCTCTTGTCATTTTTCTTATGTTTGAGTAGGAATATCGAATTGTTGTAACGTTTGTGTTACTTTGCAGGAAGGCTTCAATTGCGCTGAAAATTGATAAATGCCTTCTTCGAAATTTAATGATAAGAAACACAAACAAGGAAGGCACTCCAATTATGATCCTTAGAGCTAGGTAGTTCGGAAGAATATCAGCTGAAAGAAGCAAACTTTTAAAATATTAGGACAGTTCAACTAGTTCAATTTATACTCATCATAGTTAGCACATCCAAGGCAACAATTATTATAAGAGCAAGACTCAAAGTATTACAGAAAATAGTTACATATATATAGTTGGTAGAGAGTAATTAAATATAAAATACTGATGTTTTCTTAAATTATGTAGATATTTTTAAAAAATACTGTATAGTGCAAAATAATTGGAAATTTTAACCCGATACATACAACGCATGTGTACCTAACTAGTACATCATATTACGTTCGTGAATCAATAACCTCATGCAAGGTAAATATGTACCTAAAATGTTCTCTTTTAGATAGTCAACTTTTTAAAAATACATCAAAACATGATGAACTATATACTATGATAACATAACAGCTGAAATTAGATTATGAGCAAAATTTGAATCATCTTTAGATAATATAAAAATAAAGTACATAATGGTCTTTTGGAGATTTTTTTTAGTATTGATGTGATAACATACATCAATGGAAAGTAAAGAAAGTGAAGAAAATGCGTAAAATAAAAATATGGGGAAGGTACATGTTACACCCTTCAACTATGGGATTGTACCAAATATGAAATACCCTAAATGTACCAAAATGGCTATGGGGTTTACGAGATATTCCATCTCTTCTTGTTAGAATCCCTTCAATTCTAATTATACGAGAACTAAATAAAACTTGTGACACAAGTTTGCATATACCGTGAACTAAAGAAGGAAGAGTCCTTGTAGCTTTTAATTCCTTTAATTTATCATTAATTGATTTATAATAGGAATTATTCTTATAAAGAGTTTCCTTGTGTTGAAAATATTATTTCCTACGTGATTAAGAGTATCCTAACCCTAATGGACTATATTTCCTTGTAGGATACTTATCACCTGTAGAAGTATAAATAGAGCAGCACGGCGCCTCATCATATTGCACGTCTTTTTGTTGGAGAGACAAATCATATTTTTCTGCTCTTTTTATTGTTGCGCCTGGAACGTCTTTTTATCGAGAGAAAATATACAGAGAAAAGATTCTTGGCTCTCATTTTTATTATTCCATCGTGATACGTGATTTTCATAGAAAATATATCGGCTTCAAGTCTTTGTGGTGAAGACACTAAGATTCAAGGATTATCACAAGTTTGCTTCTTCTATATAAAAAGAAGATCGGTTCTTCGGGAGAGGGGCTTAAACAGATCTCGGGAGGAGATCAATCCGCCGACTGAGGGATTCAACGTTGAAGAGAGTTCAACCGTGCGGAGCAAACGACGTGCTGCAAATTGAAGATTTAAATTCAGCGTAGTATATAAGAACAGCGTCGACAAAGAGGGAGTCTTTGTATTTTGATTAAGTCCTACTATTGTATTCGTAAAACTAAAAATTAGTAAATTTCATTTGCAAGTCCCCGTGGATGTAGGGTACAATTGTATCTGAACCACATTAAATTTGTGTCTCGTTTATTTCTGTTTTTACAAACTGTTTCACAACCTGTTGCAACACTTCACGCAGCAGTAACAAAAAAAAACTGAATCTGACACAAATAATTTATATCTGCACGAAATAAATTCTTACAATTGGCATCAGAGCCTGTCACTAGATACACTTAGTGAAATTTTGGGATTTAATTTTTTTTATTTTTTGTGCAGATATGAATAATCATCGTGAAGGCGCACTCCAACCACCTCTCTTGGGTGAATTCAACTACTCTGATTGGAAAGTAAGGATGAAGATGTTCATCAAATCTATTGATGAATGGGCCTGGCACGCGATTCTATTTGGTTGGACACCTCCTACCTCAATGAATGAGTCACACAAGATCATTCAAACGCCAAAAGAAAAGTGGAGTGATGAAGAAGTACGAATAGAAGATTAGAATTCCAAGGCAACCAATGCTATCTTGAGTTGTATCGATGACGAACAATTCAAATTGATATCAATGTGCAAATCAGCAAAGGAGGCATGGGATGTTCTACAAGAGACCTACGAAGGAACTACTCTGATAAGCAAGTGCAAAGAGACTGTTGCTGAAACTGTTGCAACAGTTGGACAGACAGTTCAAACAGAACTCAGGTATGATAATTTGCCTTCAATAGACGACAGCGGTTTAACTCCCTTTATTCTTGCAGGTGATGATGGGGATTCAGAAAACAACAGCGATGATGATGTGTCAACCTTGGAAGAATTAAAGGAGTGCAATGAAAGGATGTACGGAAAATTTCTTCGGGTATGCGAGTCGAATAATTCTTAGAAAAACAGAAGCTTGTCCTAATTCAGGAAAACAAAGTACTGACGGTAAGAATTTCTACTCTTGAACAAAATGCTATTTCTGCTAGTAGAGAAACAAAAAGTTTGAAGGCTAAATTTGCTTAAACCCAAGATTCTATTTCAAAATTAAATACAGGTGGGGTAAATTTGAATAAATTTTTTAGAACAAACCAGCCGAACTATGGTCATTAGGTGCAAGGGGTAATAAACTATCTGATGATGCTTTGAAACAGAAAAAAGATCCAAAAACAAAAATGAATTTTGTTAAACAATCTACTGTTTCACAAACTCTTGCGATAGTTGCATCAACATAGTCATCTCAAAGAAAAGTTTTCGTCCCTATCATTTTTGTCATGTTCCTGGTCATATACGACCCAGGTATTTTAAGTACTTGAAAATGGTTAAAAGAATAATGGTCCGCTCACCACTTTCCGCTAAAATTGATCACACTTTTGTGTTGTCTCAAAAACCCAAGATAAAGGTTGATTTAGTGAATAAAACTCAACAAAACATCTGGGTAAAGAAATCTGATCTTAACTTTTTATCTGCCATTACTTCTTTAAAATCATGTGATGATAGTACTAATTGTTCCAATAGTTTTGTTGACAAAATAAGATTGGGGGATAAGAAACTTGGTCGTCTGAATTTTGATAATTTGTGTGCGAAAAATAATTCGATGAATCCAATTTAGTATTCGAGAACTAAGCTTACTGATATTTGTCATCGTTTCATAAGGATCTTGGTTGAAAAGGGGGTTGTCTCAATTGATTATGCTGCAATAGAGAATGAATTAACTGATTCTTTTGCAAAAACCCTTGATGCGCAGAGATTTGATTCCTTGCAAAAATCGCTGGGAATTTATGTTGTCTAATCTGATGCAGTTGCATGAACTGTTGCAACAGTCTATGTGTCCAGACTTACAACTTTTAGTGGTAGGACACTTCATATATTTTTGCATCTCATATAGGACCTGCATTAAGCATACTGCATATGATTAAGACAAATGTGAATTTGATACTTCGTGTAATTCTAAACTTTCTAGGGGTAAAACTTCACCAATTCCCAAAATGATTACTTAAAAAGCTCCAACTTATTTATTTATCTGAATAGTCTTGTCATGGTTGGATGGTTTTTAGGGAAAAACTGCCTCTTTTAATGAGTGAAAGCTGTTCTTGAACTACTGTTACTAATATATATATCTACAACCATTTGGTCAGTGAATAGTTCGAAGCCTTTTTGAGTCGAGTCAGTAAATCACGTGGCCGAAAGCTCGCTACAAGGCTCAATTAGAAAGCCCAGGGGACCACACATTGCACGGCCAATACAAATTATATATATGGCCAGTGAATAGTTCGTAGCCTAGTTGAGTCGAGCCAGTAAACCACTTGACCGAACACTCACTACAAGGCTCAATTAGAAAGCCTAAGGGACTACACATTGCACGACCACCATAATCTCGTTCCTTTTAATTGTTCTGTTTTTCATGGGACAAAGTTACCATTAGACGTGTGTGTACGCTATCTAATAAGAGCATCTTTGTGTTTGACTTGGGATTATTAAGTTTATTGGTTGCATTGGCAGTCGGATTTTTGGGGATTGCGCTTATCGTGAATGTGAAGATAAATCCCATATGTTTTGTTTGTCCATGCAGTATCCTATTCACATATGTCTCTTTACTCATGTTTATTTCTCATGTTTACTTCTTGTCTTGCATTAGGCATGATATATTAAAAAAAAAGAGAGAGAGAGAGAGAGAGAGACGAGATTTTTGTTTATGTGCCGGTTAAATTTAATTTTTTTGTTGCAACCGGATCTATTGGGCCTACTACACACGTTCCCATGTTTCTTACGAAGTTTGGCAAAGTCTGTAGTCTTTGTTATTTAATGTGGATTTGATATCACTATCCTTTGATTTTCGTATTGCAATTATCATGTGGTATTGAGTTTGTGAGTTTGTGATTTTGTGTGCACGTTATGTATGGTGATTCTTCTCACTTACTTACAAGATTCTCTCTTCGTTTGATCTTTTTGTTAAATGTTTGAACAGATTGCTCGACACATTAAGATCATTAGTCCATGTTGATTTATCTATGCTTGGTGATTGCTCATAAAGGGGGAGAAAATAACAGTAAAGCTGGCATGAACACAGGGGGAGTTCAAACAACTGTTGCTACTAGACAGTTGCTGGAATACATGGGGAGTTCTGACAACTGTTGAGACAGTTCATCCGACAGTTGCTGGAATGGTGCAAAAAATACAGGATGTCTTTCAAGGAGGAATTCATTGTAAAGGGAAGTATTCTGCTACTGCATTTTTTTTTTGTTCCCTTCTTAATTGAACAATTTTAACTGTCTGTTTTCCTAAGTTGTTTTTGCTAAGAGCGTATACAGGTTGATGAACTGTTGCAGCAGTTTAATTATTTGCAGATGTTATTCTGAATTTGCTAACCCTTGTTCATGTAGGTACCACATATTTAGGGGGAATAAATGTTCTAACCAATCAATGCCAAAGGGGGAGAGTGTTAAAATCTCGGCAGGATTCTAAGTCCACAACACCAAGTGGAATTCTATGGAGATGTGTATTATTACGAGAAACTTATTTTCCTTAGATAATTTGAGAAGAAATAATTTATCTCTCCATATTAACACCTGAACACACCTGAACGTGTGTATCCAAAATAGAAGGAATTTCATTTTTTTAATATTGTGTTTATTGTCATTAATTGGTTTAGGTCTTCAGGATATAAAAGAAGGAGCTAATGCCGATGTTATTTGTTGAGTTTTTTATCACGTGGATGATATACCACGTCGCCCTCCTCCGCCCTCCAAGTCTACCAAGCCAAGTAAGAAAAGGGGAAGAATGGAGTCATTTACAAGAGGAGCTGCCTAAGGATCATTTACAGTGGGAGAAACACATGCATGGGGAGCTGACTCCGTTGTGAAGCACCTGCCGAAGCCACTACTGTGGGAACAGTTGCTGAAACTATGGCACTTGCTATTGCAGCAGTTGATGCCACTCTTGTTGCAGAAAGAGATCGTGATGATGAGTTGTTCCTTTAATGCTGAGGATGATCTTTAGTTTTATTGCTTCCGTCTATCCTTTGATTGTTTTATTTTTCAGGTTTTTTACTCAGCAGGAGAAAATGATTATAATCAATAAACGACAAATGGAGAGATTGTTAGAATCCCTTGGATTCTAATTATACGAGAATTAAATAAAACTTGTGCCACAAATTTGCATATACCGTGAGCTAAAGAAGGGAAGAGTCCTTGTAGCTTTTAATTCCTTTAATTTGTCATTAATTGATTTATAATAGGAATTATTCTTCTAAAGAGTTTCCTTGTGTTGAAAATATTATTTCCTACGTGATTAAGAGTTTCCTAACCCTAATGGACTCTATTTTCTTATAGGATTCTTATCACCTGTAGAAGTATAAATAGAGCAGCACGGCGCCTCATATTGCATGCCTTTTTGCTGGAGAGAAAATTCATATTTTTCTGCTCTTTTTATTGCTGCGCCTGGAACATCTTTTTATTGAGAGAAAATGTACAGAGAAAAGATTCTTGGCTCTCGTTTTTATTGTTCCATCGTGATACGTGATTTTCATAGACAATATATCGGCTTCAAGGCTTTGTGGAGAAGATACCAAGATTCAAGGATTATCACAAGTTTGCTTTTCTATACAAAAAGAAGACCGGTTCTTTCTTAAACAGATATCGGGAAAAGATCGATCCGCCGACTGAGGGATTCAGCGTTGAAGGGAGTTCAACCGTGCGGAGCAAAGGACGTGCTGCAAATTGAATATTTATAATTCAACGTAGTATACAAGAACGGCGTCAACAAAGAGGGAGTCTTTGTATTTTTATTAAGTCCTACTATTGTATTCGTAAAACTAAAAATTAGTAAATTTCATTTGCAGGTTTCGTGGATGTAGGGTACAATTGTATCGGAACCACATTAAATTTGTGTCTCGTTTATTTCTGTTTTTACAAACTGTTTCACGAAGTGTTGCAACACTTCATGCAACAGTAACGAAAAAAACTGAATCTGACACAAATAATTTATATATTGTCGTTCAGAGTTCATACACTACATCGTATTACCCTAGCACTATAGCCCACTTTGCAGTTCTTCCTGAGGCTTCTATGTTTCTTAAAGTGTGTTTTAAAGGATAGGTTATTTATACTCACTCAATGAAATATTTGTCCGTTTGGACCCCAAATTAGCAGTTCCCCTGGTTCAATCTCGAATCTACCCAAAGTCGAGAAGTCTCCCCCATATCGGCCACATCCGAACTTTCCTTCTTTCTCTTAACGAGTATATCATCAACATAAACTTTGATATACCATATCGGCATGTACAAATTCCAAACAAAGAATTTTTTATTTCGGACATGAAATCATTTTATCGAGGGATTAGTGTCTTTGGGCACATAATATGATAGAGGTATTAAAGGCGTTTCATATTCCATAGTAAGCCTTACATATGTTATAATGAATAATTAAATTCAATTTTTGCTTTGCATTTTGCACAATTAACAACTATGAATTTATCTTAGGGCTAGTATACTCTTTAGTATTCAAGGATACAGGATTATATACTAATTTACCAAGTAGATGGTCTTGGTATGGACTCAATACTTAATGGTCGAGTAATACTAACTTTTCTTCAGCTTATTGATAATTCGGAAGTTTTAGTTTCCTAAGGAAGTTGAAATGTATAGTAGGAGGATTACGTCATCCCGCGGTTCTATGATTTTCCTAACAATGTTAAAGACCTGAAATATTACCAATAGGTCAAATTTTCTGAAGAAAAAGTAGACTAAAATTGTTTCCTGAACTTCAGGAAAAAAGGACTTAAGTCTTTTTTATATACATTCAAATCATCATCATCCCAACCAAAATCATTTTTTGCATTCTTAATTTCTCCATTGTTGCTATTTCACGCTAAGATAATTAAGAAAATTATGCTTTTATATTTGAAGAAATAAAAGAAAATAGATGTCGCGGTATTTGCAATAGCTTGGGTAAAAGTAAAAGTTAGCGATTAAACTAGGGCGACAAAATTACATTTTTAGGAATAAACTGAAGTTCTTTTAACCGGACCAAATAAACAAAAAAAAAAAATGGATTGTTAATTCTCACAAAAATAGATCCGTAAATAAATTACGAACAATATGCTTAATTTTCCCAATCTTATTTCAAATTTTAAAGAAAAAACTGGATTCAAAACAAGGAAAATGCGTCATTAAAATGTGAACAAGTTTTTCTCTCAAACAAAAAAAATGTGAATAAGTTTTGCAATAGGTTTATTCCCTTTCTAATATTTATTATCTTCTTAAATGATTGCATTTTAGCTTAGCACGGAAACTTCAACTTATTAACGTTTCCGCATTTCGGACACGTTTCGTGTCGGAAACTCGAAGACACTTGCCGGACGGATACCTAATGGGTCATTTTGCAATTGTAAAAAGTTAGAAACATGTATGAATTGCAAATTTTTAAGGGTAAATTGCACTTCAGCACCTTACAAAAATGCTATTTTTGCACTTTCCCCCTCAAAATACGAATAGAGACAGTCTAGTCTCCCTTCGAAATATACAACTCGGTGCACTTTGCCCTAAATTTGTATTTTCGGTCTAATTATCACCGAATTAAGGGTGTATATGTCATTTTACTTTTTCCGCTTGAAAATCCTCCTTTCAAATTGATGAAATTCGGTTCCGGATTAGACGAAAGTTTCTTCTAAATTCAACAAAAAATGTCTTTTGTTCTTCATAATCATTGTAATGTAGGGTGAAAAAAAGGTTAAATGACATATAAAGCCTTAAAAGTCGAAATTAACCTTCCAATTTACTCAAATCCGACAAGAATTAAACTGAAAATACACATTTTGAGCAAAATGCACCGAGTTGTATTTCGAGGGGGAAAGTGCAAAAAGTATATTTTTTAGGGGGTGAAGTGCAATTTACCCAATTTTTAAATATTTTTGTTGCTTTTCTATCTATTTATATGATTTAATGATCAATTGAAAATTGATAGTTGATAATAAAATTTATTTTGAATATGGTTGTATGAAGACGTATAAAAAGAATTTATGTATAAATAAACAATTAGATAAATGTTTACATAGCATATTTATAAATATACCCCTACACTTGTAATATTTACACGTTTCCCACAAGTTTCCGTATCTCCATCTTCGGGACATGTATTTTTCCCGTGCCCGTATCCCCGTTTCCCCGTGTCGCCATTTTCGTGTCCGTGCTACATAACATTTTTGATGTATGAAATTTTAATATTTACATTAATGTAAAAACAATTGATCTATATTTCTTTACTTATTTTGATATATTTGTTCTTTTTAATTTTTGATAATTTTGTTGGAAGCATATACCACCACCTAAATGGCTCATGGTTCGCGCCGAACCAAACCAACATATATTGACTATTTCTTTATGATTGTTAGAGTAGATAACTAACAAGTCAATAAACCTCTATAAACAAAACAAAAGGCTTGGGACAGAGAATTAGAAACACATAAGAATTAATCTCTCCCCTCTCCTACACCCGACCGCCCCCTCTCCCCGTCCTCACTGTGTCGCTGGTACTCCAACGCTGCTTCGTCGTCGCTTTCATCTATTAGCCCATATAGTCTACTAGTGCAAATTATCTAGTGGAAAATTCTCTTCAAGGTGAAATACTATTCCGGCGAAGAGCTCCAACTAAGAACTTAGGTGAAACCACATAAATGTTCTAATAATTGTTCTAAGGAGCTAACGCGAAACGAATATGTAATTAAACCTTTTTATTTAATTATGAATTATGTTTTTATTTGATTACTAGTCTATATGATTCGCATGCTATGTTTTATTCGATTTAATTTAAACACATGATTATGCATGAAAATAGATTATGCTATACTGATGAATTTAATTGTTGATAGAATTCGCATGATAGAAATTTTTTAAAACTTCCATTGCGAATGCATGTCGATTCCCAACAGTTCTTATCGGGGTATAAGAAAGTTGCAGAATTCTTACCAAAAATTACAAATAAGGCCTGAAGTAGCACCGCAAGTGGACCTGCATTCTTAAGAATATTTAGGATAAAAATTCTAAGAATCTTAGCAATTTAATTGTAAAAAACACTTTGAATCTTACCAATCATTTCTTTTTGAAGACAAGTAGCACTTTCGCCATTAAATCCGCAATCCCCACAGTGATCACCACATAGCACAATGAATCACGAAAGTTCAAACCCATAAACCAGACAACTATGGACTTCTGAGAGATTCGACAACGTATCGCTTTTCATATTTAATGAAGTCATCACCATCAGATCTATTCTGCACAAATCCATTACGTACGATCCGTTCAACGCGCCCAACTTTACGTAACCGTATTTGCTGTCTGAACAGTAAGAAGTATCCAGAACATGTGGATATTGACTATTGTTGACCGGATCGTAAGGGCAGCTGACGAAAGTCATAGGCCATGTTATCACACGGCTTTTTCTATCGTATCTTTTGATGTTGTAAGTGTAACCAGAATCACCAAAATCGGAACCAGATAGAGAGTGTTTGGGGAAAGAGCAACTGTCGCCATTATGTACGGCAGCATCCGTCAGACGGATTGTAGAGTTGTGATAGTTGATTACTTTGACGAGGTATTTTTGAGATTTGAGATATAGTGAAGTTGTATTGTTTTCGCATGATAGTTCGTACTTGGGGTGGCCGCAGTGTTTCGGATCGGTATTGAGTCTGAAAGGATAGCTAATATTGCGAATTTCGCAGCACGAAGAAGGATCACATGGTTTAGGATTATGATTATTATTATTAATTAGCTTTCCATTGGATGTATATAATTGGGTGTAACAAAAACATTTCAGAAGTTTTTGCTGGAGCATAGTTTTTGTGATTTGTGAATTCTCCAAGTTTCTTGATTCTGATAACGAAGGAAATGGTCAACCATGTGATTTAGTACTCTCCAAGTCAAATTACCAATTGACATTTTTTTATGATTTTTCCAACAACTCTCTTTCTATTTATTTCCATTTCTTTGTGATTGAATTTTTCTTAACAGAATGTTCATTTTTTTAGTTATATTTATCAATTTATCTACCAACTCATGTGACTTTCTTCACTTGGGTGACTTTGATCGTTAAATTAATATTAGCATCTGATCATGATGTTTATAACTATTAAACGGATAGTTGGACTTTTTATTAGAAATTAGTATTTCACCCGTGCGTTGCTCGGAGGTCAGTTTTAAAATGAGAAAAATAAACTTATGTAAACAACTATCTCTTTATAACAATACCAATTCAAGTAAAACAAAATGGAAGGAAATAAAAAGCATAAACTTTATCTCTTAATTTATAGTTGTAACATATGAAATAAAATTAAATATTACAAATAAGAAAACATGGAGCGCACAAAATACGATATCAAGATTAAGTGAAATCATTAAAAACATATGGTATAACTCTATTTCTTGGATTGCAATCTACTACACTATGTGAATCTTCTGCAAAATAACTAAGGTAACAACAAACACGGTAGCAGAGAAGTAACAAAATAGATATTCAAATAACCTCCAAGTTTATCACTAATGTGCGTTCAATTAGTGATGCACATTACTCAAACAACAATAAAACTTACAAATATTGCAAAAGAGATATGATGTGTACGCCTCTACCAGTACTGATACCAATGTTGATACCAATATTGTTACCAATAGTGATACTAATTCGATTAATATTAATACTAATATTAATACTTATACTAATAATAATACTAATACTAATACTAATACTAATACTAATACTAATACTAATACTAATACTAATACTAATACTAATACTAATACTAATACTAATACCAATACTAATACTAATACTAATACTAATACTAATACTAATACTAATACAAATACTAATACTAATATTAATACTAATACTAATAATGTTAATAGTAATACTAATACTAATGTCAATACTAATAGTGGTACTGATACTAATACTGGTAATAATATTGGTACTAATATTAATATTAATACTAATACTAATATTGATACTAATACAAATATTAATAATAATACTGATACTACTAATAATAGTACTGATATTAATACTAATACTCATACTTGTACCAATACTAATACTAATACTAATACTAATAATAAAACTAATACTAATATTAATATTCATACTGATACTAATACTAAGAATACGACTAATATTGATACTAATACTAATAATAAAATTGATATTTACATCGATAGTTATAGTGATATTGATACTAATACTAATATTAATACTAATAATAATATTAACACTAATACTAATATTAATACTAATACTGATAGTAATACTAATACAAATATTAATAATAATATTGATATTAATAATAATACTGATACTAATACTAATACTCATACTCGTACCAATACTAATACTAATGCTAATAATAAAACTAATACTAATACTAATATTCATAATGATACTAATACTAATACTAAGAATAAGACTAATATTGATACTAATACTAATAATAATATTGATACTTACATTGATAATTATAGTGATACTAATACTAATACTAATACTAAAACTAATACTAATACTAATACGAATACTAATACTAATGTTAATACTAATACTAATAGTAATTAATGTCAATACTAATAGTGATACTAATACTAATATTGGTACTGATATTATACACTAATATTGATACTAATACTAATACTGATACTAATACTAACACTAATACCGATACTAATACCAATATTAATATTAATATTAATACTAATACTGATACTAATAATAATACTCATACTCATACCAATACCAATACTAATACTAATACTAATACTAATACTAATACTAATACTAATAATAATACTTATACTAATAATAATATTGATATTGGTACTAATACTTATACTAAGAATAATACTAATATTGATACTAATACTGATAATAATACTGATTCTTACATTGATAATGATAGTTATATTGATACTAATACTAATACTAATACTAATAATAATACTAATACTAATACTAATACTAAGAATAAGACTAATGCTAATACTGATACTAATACTATTAATAATACTGATACTTATAGTGATACTAATAGTGATATTGATACTAATGTTAATACTAATAGTAATTCTAATAGTAATACTAAGACTAATAGTGATACTAATAACAATAATAATTCTGATATCAATACTAATACTTATACTCATACTGATACTCATAGTAATATTATATTAATACTAATATTAATACTAATACTGATATCTTATATACAAAAGAAAGAAACGCTAAGCAAACCCTAAAAAACCCTAATGGCATTTCTGTAATTATGTATTTTTAATATTTTTTCTGTACTAATTTTCTAACTATATTTTTCAACAATTATCAAAATTGAAACTAAACTGTGAAGAATCCTTACAACTCCGATCTCCTATTTTTCTTTAATATATTTTAAATCTTAAGAGGTAACGATATAAATTCGATTTGTTAAATATTAACCAATTTGTTTAGATTATAAATATTACTACATAATATTTAAAAAACTAATGTTATATAAAATATGAATAACATTACATTCTTAAATTTTACTATGTTAGTGTTTATATTTTTTTATTATGTATTAAAATTATCAATTTTTTCTCACTTTTAAAATATGATCTCGTGCATCGCACGGGAAAAAATTGCTAGTTGACACTAATATTGATACTCATAGCAATATTAATATTAATACTAATGCTAATACTAATATTTATATTGATATTGATATTGATACTAATAGCGATACTCATACTGATATTCGTCGTAATACTAATACAAATATTGATACTCATATTGATACTCATACTAATACTGATACTTATACTAATATTGATACTCATACTCATACTGATACTCACAATCATACTGATACTCTTACTAATATTGATACTAATATTGATATTGATACTGATACTAATACTGATATTGTTACTGATAGTGATACTAATATGGATACTGATATTGATATTGATATTGATACTGATATCGATACTGATTCTCATATACTGATACTGATATTGATACAAATGTTGATACTGATACAGATTCGAATACTGAAACTGAAACTAATACTGATAGTGATACTGATACTGATAATGATATTGTTATTGATACTGATACTGATACTGATACCGATACCGATAGCGATACCGATACCGATGCCGATACCGATATTGATGCCAATACTAATGCCGATACCGATACTGATATTGATACTGATACTGATATTTAGACTAATATTAATATTAATATTAGTACTAATACTAAAACTAATATTAACACTAATATTAATACTAATTTTAATACTAATACTATTACTCATACTATTACTAATACTAATATTAATACTAATAATATTACTAATACTATTACTAATACTAATATTAATACTAATATTAATAATAATATTAATATTATTTCTAATACTAATATGTTAATATTGTTAATGTTAATGCTAATGTACATATTCTAATGCTAATACTAATTTTAATGTCAATGTTAATGTTAATCTAAATATGCTTATGCTGATTATAATTGTAATACTAATAGTATCCAAATCCCTATTCTATTCCTAATCCTATTCATAACACTAATCATGATTCTAATCCTAATCATAATTCTAATCCAAAAGCTATTTCTAACATTATTAATTATAATCCTAATAATTTTACTACTAATAATACTAATGCTAATGCTAATGTTAATTCAAATTATAATTCTAATTTTAATTATAACCATAACCCTAATCCTAATGCTAATCATAATTATAATACTAATACATGTCACTAATTGTAGTACTAATCAATAATCATAATCTTAATTATAATTCAATTACTAATATTAATCATAATTATAATCCTAATCCTAATCCTAATATTAGTTATAATACTATATTAATTCGAATCCTAACCCTAGTATTAATACAAATACTAATTCAAAGAATATTAATTATAATCCTAATTCTAATGCTAATACTAATCACAGTCCTAATTCTGATTTTGCATAAATATTTTTTCAATTCTCTATTATTTTGTATAAAAAGAATAATTCTATTCAATCTCGCAACTTTTATATCAAATGTGGTACCTGAAACATCAAGAAACACATATTAAATATATTATAAATTAATATTTAATTATATTATCAAGCTGACATTAAAACTATATAAAATTATATAAGCGTATAAGCAAACGTTAAGACGTGAAAGGAACGATAATCGTTGTTAATAGGATAAATTACGAAAATCCTCATGAACTTAGGATAAATTATGGAAAGCACCCCCACTTATCGTTAATTAGTGAAATCCCCCAGATGATTGATTATGTCTTACACGACCCCCTCATGGTGTGATTTTACGGAATTTTTTTATTCCATGTAATATCCCAAAAGTTGTGGATCCTACCCTTGCAGACGTGATATTTCTTTTATCTTACTTTTTTAAATACAAAAATTACCCTCAGGGGAGGTAATAGTAATACTAAAAAGTTGTGAAGATGTTATTTAAGAAGAATAAATATTTCGTGTAAAGTCCCCCTCAGGGTAATTTTTGTCTTGAAAAAGTACCATAAACAAATGTCGTGTGCAGGGCAGAATCTGCATTTTTCGGGGAATATTCCACGTAATAAAAAAAATTCCGTGAACAATCATACCGTAGGGGGTCGATGTAAGACGGAAATAAACATCAGAGAAATTTTGGTAATAACGAATATGATATTAAATTAGTAAAAAGGATAAACATATTATCTGGTCATGTTCATGTAAAATGTATAATATCAAATAATTTATTCTGCAATATTTTTTTTATATAAATCCATGTTTATGAATTAAAATACCAAATTTTCGTAACACCATCAATTGTATAATTATAATAAGTGAAGATTTTAAATTGAATTTAAATTAAATTAATTACTATTAAAATTAAATTAAAAAATAAAACTATTTAGAGTTTCCAAGAAAGTTAATATATTTAGAGCATTTTATAAATGGTATGATATAAATATATAATAAATAATTTAATATCTTTTTAATTTTGGAAAATGTTGACATGTTTTTTGACGATTTATTTTCACCAATCAATTTGCCACATGGGATGTAATTGAATACATATCACCAATTGAAATTAACAAATGTCAATCAATTAGGTGTGGAATTCAACTTTTATATATTATATAGATTCCACCACCAGTAACATTTATTAATCTACGTCATGTGTTTTTTTCTCAATTAAGTCCACATTTTCAAGATTTATCACAAACAATGGTAAATCTGATATTTATATGACAGAATTACTACAAACCCCTTTAAACATAATTCTTAATAGAAAACCATAAATTAACTTTAATTTCACTAATTTTGACCCTAAAATCTAATTTTAACTTTTATTTTAATTTTTTATTTTGCCGCCGCTGACCGATGGTCAATGCATGTCTCCGGTGGTGATAACTCTTTTCTTTTTGGGAAAGACAAATTTTTAGCCGCTGACCGCCGGTCAATAATGAAGTAAACACAATAATATTATTGTACTATTAAATATTACTGTCAATTACAATACTATTTTTTTAGGATGTGTTGACCGGATAACATAATAATATTAATGTGTTACACAACTATATTATTTTGCAACACAATAATATTGTTGTTCATATTATTGTATGTCACAGTAATATTAATTATTATTGATATTATTGTTAGATAATAGTATTACTGTGTTAGACGATGTTAAGTGTATATTTTTACACTTTATCGTATCTTTTTATTTGAGCTTTTGGTGTGTTTTAATGATAATTGGTGCTTAAAAAGTTGATTTATTGTATTTTAGGTACAAATTGAAGAATTGGAAAAGTATGGGGTCAAAACTGCAATTTTGGCGAAAATATGGGCCAAAAGTGAAAATATCAAATTTCAGAAGATTTAATGCTGAGACCCCCGTCCCAGTTTTAGTGCAAATTGTGAGACCCCCGTCCGAGACTCCGAAATTGCGCAGTAAAGGAATTTTAATTGCACAAGGAAACTGCCTTATTCCCCAAATTCTTCACCCTATATAAGACCAAGCCAAACACACAATTGGGGATCCATCTTTTTACGCAATTTCAAGAGCAACAAAGCAATAACGAAGACGAAGAATTCGAAGACTCCAAGCAAAGATTTATCGTCTATGATTTATTTTATTTGCGTTTTTGCTTTAATCATGAGTAGCTAAATTACTTGTTTCTAGGATTTTATTTGGAACCCTATGTGGGATTTATGAACCCAATTCTATGATTTTATGCAAGTTTTAATTCCGGATTATTTCTTCTACTTGTTTTATTAAGTTCATGAAACTGGCCACTTTATGCGCTTTTATGTTATTGTTAATCGCATGAATCGGAAGATCGGGTTAATAATTAGAACTGTGGTAGAAGAGCCTTTGTGGTATTAACATAGGAATATAGTTAATCTCTTAGGTAGCCATTATTGAGATTTGTGCTTAATGTTGTGTTCTAGAATTAATTGCATAGGAATATAGTAATTGAATCTAGAATATTAGAATTGTAATACACGCGGAAGCGGGTTATGATTATTTTAGCATCTCAGGTTAATAATCCGGGTTAATTGCTTGCATAATTGAAGGAATTGGGGGAATAATAATCACATAGGGGGAAGAATAAAATCCTAGGCTCGCTTATCTTGATTAAATCTTCGTTTTATTTGCTTTCTTGTTTCTACTTGCTTTTTAATTTAGTTTAATTCAGTTAATTCTCTCTAAAGTCGACTGTGTAGGGTGGGCTTGATAATAATTGCTAGAATTTAGCGTCTAGGATTAAGTAATTAAATATTCCCTGTGGGTTCGATATCCGGACTTAATTGTCCACTATATTACTTGTACGATACGTGCACTTGCGTGTAGGTTTTCGACCAACAAGTTTTTTGCGCCGTTGCCGGGGATTATTTTAATTATTTATTTTATTCTAGCTCTAGATTTGAACAATTTTCACGATTCACCCATTTAATTTTCGTTTTATTTTATTTTTGTTTTAGGTACGTTGTATGCGCAGGAGACTCGATCTCGCTAGAGAACCGTTTGATCCCGAAATCGAACGCACTTTTCGAGCCGCGAGGAGACTTCAACGCGCAAATAATATAATGGAGGACGAAGAACGCAGGGCCGCGGGTAATTTACTCGAGGCCAACGGAAACCAAGTCCAAGACCCTCCCCCTCAACTTCCAGCACAGCCAGCAGTTCGTCCACGGGCACTTCAAGACTACATAATCCCGATCTAGACGGATTCCGCCCGAGCATCCAATATCCACCCATTGAGGCGCACAATTTTGAGATGAAGCAAGGCCTTTTGATGATGCTCCAAAATAACGGGCTATTTAGTGGGTTGGCAGGTGAAGATCCCCATCTTCACATTGTCAATTTTCTAGATACCTGTAATTCCCACCGTCAAAACGGCGTTTCCCAAGAGGCGCTTCAATTAATTCTCTTCAAGCACTCCCTACAAGGAAGAGCTCGCCAGTGGTTGATGTCCCAAGCCCCCCACTCTATCTCGTCGTGGCCTCAACTCCTAAATCTTTTCATGAAAGTCTATAGCTCACCCGAGAAGGACGAGAGAATCCGACGAGAAATTCATAATTTTTTCCAAGAGCAAGGCGAGCAATTATACGAAGCATGGGAGAGATTTAAAACTCTTTTGCGGCAGTGTCCAACACATGGAGTCGAACAATGGCGGCAAATCCACATCTTCTACCAAGGGATTAACGAGAATGCACGAACGGTCTTAGATGCATCAACCGGGGGAAATTTTATGAGTCAATCGATACCGGATGCTTTCATCATGTTGGATCAAATTGCTCAAAATCGGTTTGCCAAGTCAAGCGAGAGGACGGTTAGTGGAGCCAAGAAAGTTCCCGGAGTGTTGGAGTTAGATGCAATTACGGCCCTTCAAGCTCAAGTGACCCAAATTGCTCAACAAAATCAACTCCTACTACAACACATCAAAGCAAGTCCACCACAACAAGTCCAAGCAATCGATTCTCCATGTTGTGAAATTTGCGGTGGAAATCACTACACGCTCCAATGCCAACAAGATGTGGAATCGCTCAACTACGTCAACAATGCGCCTCGCCAATTCCAAAATCAAGGGTGGAGATCACAAGGGCAATATGGAGGAAATCAACAAGGCCAAGGATATCAAAGACCTCAAGGTCAATTCCAAAATCAAGCCCCTCCTCAACAAAGCTATCAAGGCAACAATCCACCGGCCCAAAAATCAAACACGGATGAGATATTGGCCCAATTCATGACCGCTATGTAAACAACTATCTCTTTATAACAATACCAATTCAAGTAAAACAAAATGGAAGGAAATAAAAAGCATAAACTTTATCTCTTAATTTATAGTTGTAACATATGAAATAAAATTAAATATTACAAATAAGAAAACATGGAGCGCACAAAATACGATATCAAGATTAAGTGAAATCATTAAAAACATATGGTATAACTCTATTTCTTGGATTGCAATCTACTACACTATGTGAATCTTCTGCAAAATAACTAAGGTAACAACAAACACGGTAGCAGAGAAGTAACAAAATAGATATTCAAATAACCTCCAAGTTTATCACTAATGTGCGTTCAATTAGTGATGCACATTACTCAAACAACAATAAAACTTACAAATATTGCAAAAGAGATATGATGTGTACGCCTCTACCAGTACTGATACCAATGTTGATACCAATATTGTTACCAATAGTGATACTAATTCGATTAATATTAATACTAATATTAATACTTATACTAATAATAATACTAATACTAATACTAATACTAATACTAATACTAATACTAATACTAATACTAATACTAATACTAATACTAATACTAATACCAATACTAATACAAATACTAATACTAATACTAATACTAATACTAATACAAATACTAATACTAATATTAATACTAATACTAATAATGTTAATAGTAATACTAATACTAATGTCAATACTAATAGTGGTACTGATACTAATACTGGTAATAATATTGGTACTAATATTAATATTAATACTAATACTAATATTGATACTAATACAAATATTAATAATAATACTGATACTACTAATAATAGTACTGATATTAATACTAATACTCATACTTGTACCAATACTAATACTAATACTAATACTAATAATAAAACTAATACTAATATTAATATTCATACTGATACTAATACTAAGAATACGACTAATATTGATACTAATACTAATAATAAAATTGATATTTACATCGATAGTTATAGTGATATTGATACTAATACTAATATTAATACTAATAATAATATTAACACTAATACTAATATTAATACTAATACTGATAGTAATACTAATACAAATATTAATAATAATATTGATATTAATAATAATACTGATACTAATACTAATACTCATACTCGTACCAATACTAATACTAATGCTAATAATAAAACTAATACTAATACTAATATTCATAATGATACTAATACTAATACTAAGAATAAGACTAATATTGATACTAATACTAATAATAATATTGATACTTACATTGATAATTATAGTGATACTAATACTAACACTAATACTAAAACTAATACTAATACTAATACGAATACTAATACTAATGTTAATACTAATACTAATAGTAATTAATGTCAATACTAATAGTGATACTAATACTAATATTGGTACTGATATTATACACTAATATTGATACTAATACTAATACTGATACTAATACTAACACTAATACCGATACTAATACCAATATTAATATTAATATTAATACTAATACTGATACTAATAATAATACTCATACTCATACCAATACCAATACTAATACTAATACTAATACTAATACTAATAATAATACTTATACTAATAATAATATTGATATTGGTACTAATACTTATACTAAGAATAATACTAATATTGATACTAATACTGATAATAATACTGATTCTTACATTGATAATGATAGTTATATTGATACTAATACTAATACTAATACTAATAATAATACTAATACTAATACTAATACTAAGAATAAGACTAATGCTAATACTGATACTAATACTATTAATAATACTGATACTTATAGTGATACTAATAGTGATATTGATACTAATGTTAATACTAATAGTAATTCTAATAGTAATACTAAGACTAATAGTGATACTAATAACAATAATAATTCTGATATCAATACTAATACTTATACTCATACTGATACTCATAGTAATATTATATTAATACTAATATTAATACTAATACTGATATCTTATATACAAAAGAAAGAAACGCTAAGCAAACCCTAAAAAACCCTAATGGCATTTCTGTAATTATGTATTTTTAATATTTTTTCTGTACTAATTTTCTAACTATATTTTTCAACAATTATCAAAATTGAAACTAAACTGTGAAGAATCCTTACAACTCCGATCTCCTATTTTTCTTTAATATATTTTAAATCTTAAGAGGTAACGATATAAATTCGATTTGTTAAATATTAACCAATTTGTTTAGATTATAAATATTACTACATAATATTTAAAAAACTAATGTTATATAAAATATGAATAACATTACATTCTTAAATTTTACTATGTTAGTGTTTATATTTTTTTATTATGTATTAAAATTATCAATTTTTTCTCACTTTTAAAATATGATCTCGTGCATCGCACGGGAAAAAATTGCTAGTTGACACTAATACTGATACTCATAGCAATATTAATATTAATACTAATGCTAATACTAATATTTATATTGATATTGATATTGATACTAATAGCGATACTCATACTGATATTCGTCGTAATACTAATACAAATATTGATACTCATATTGATACTCATACTAATACTGATACTTATACTAATATTGATACTCATACTCATACTGATACTCACAATCATACTGATACTCTTACTAATATTGATACTAATATTGATATTGATACTGATACTAATACTGATATTGTTACTGATAGTGATACTAATATGGATACTGATATTGATATTGATATTGATACTGATATCGATACTGATTCTCATATACTGATACTGATATTGATACAAATGTTGATACTGATACAGATTCGAATACTGAAACTGAAACTAATACTGATAGTGATACTGATACTGATAATGATATTGTTATTGATACTGATACTGATACTGATACCGATACCGATAGCGATACCGATACCGATGCCGATACCGATATTGATGCCAATACTAATGCCGATACCGATACTGATATTGATACTGATACTGATATTTAGACTAATATTAATATTAATATTAGTACTAATACTAAAACTAATATTAACACTAATATTAATACTAATTTTAATACTAATACTATTACTCATACTATTACTAATACTAATATTAATACTAATAATATTACTAATACTATTACTAATACTAATATTAATACTAATATTAATAATAATATTAATATTATTTCTAATACTAATATGTTAATATTGTTAATGTTAATGCTAATGTACATATTCTAATGCTAATACTAATTTTAATGTCAATGTTAATGTTAATCTAAATATGCTTATGCTGATTATAATTGTAATACTAATAGTATCCAAATCCCTATTCTATTCCTAATCCTATTCATAACACTAATCATGATTCTAATCCTAATCATAATTCTAATCCAAAAGCTATTTCTAACATTATTAATTATAATCCTAATAATTTTACTACTAATAATACTAATGCTAATGCTAATGTTAATTCAAATTATAATTCTAATTTTAATTATAACCATAATCCTAATCCTAATGCTAATCATAATTATAATACTAATACATGTCACTAATTGTAGTACTAATCAATAATCATAATCTTAATTATAATTCAATTACTAATATTAATCATAATTATAATCCTAATCCTAATCCTAATATTAGTTATAATACTATATTAATTCGAATCCTAACCCTAGTATTAATACAAATACTAATTCAAAGAATATTAATTATAATCCTAATTCTAATGCTAATACTAATCACAGTCCTAATTCTGATTTTGCATAAATATTTTTTCAATTCTCTATTATTTTGTATAAAAAGAATAATTCTATTCAATCTCGCAACTTTTATATCAAATGTGGTACCTGAAACATCAAGAAACACATATTAAATATATTATAAATTAATATTTAATTATATTATCAAGCTGACATTAAAACTATATAAAATTATATAAGCGTATAAGCAAACGTTAAGACGTGAAAGGAACGATAATCGTTGTTAATAGGATAAATTACGAAAATCCTCATGAACTTAGGATAAATTATGGAAAGCACCCCCACTTATCGTTAATTAGTGAAATCCCCCAGATGATTGATTATGTCTTACACGACCCCCTCATGGTGTGATTTTACGGAATTTTTTTATTCCATGTAATATCCCAAAAGTTGTGGATCCTACCCTTGCAGACGTGATATTTCTTTTATCTTACTTTTTTAAATACAAAAATTACCCTCAGGGGAGGTAATAGTAATACTAAAAAGTTGTGAAGATGTTATTTAAGAAGAATAAATATTTCGTGTAAAGTCCCCCTCAGGGTAATTTTTGTCTTGAAAAAGTACCATAAACAAATGTCGTGTGCAGGGCAGAATCTGCATTTTTCGGGGAATATTCCACGTAATAAAAAAAATTCCGTGAACAATCATACCGTAGGGGGTCGATGTAAGACGGAAATAAACATCAGAGAAATTTTGGTAATAACGAATATGATATTAAATTAGTAAAAAGGATAAACATATTATCTGGTCATGTTCATGTAAAATGTATAATATCAAATAATTTATTCTGCAATATTTTTTTTATATAAATCCATGTTTATGAATTAAAATACCAAATTTTCGTAACACCATCAATTGTATAATTATAATAAGTGAAGATTTTAAATTGAATTTAAATTAAATTAATTACTATTAAAATTAAATTAAAAAATAAAACTATTTAGAGTTTCCAAGAAAGTTAATATATTTAGAGCATTTTATAAATGGTATGATATAAATATATAATAAATAATTTAATATCTTTTTAATTTTGGAAAATGTTGACATGTTTTTTGACGATTTATTTTCACCAATCAATTTGCCACATGGGATGTAATTGAATACATATCACCAATTGAAATTAACAAATGTCAATCAATTAGGTGTGGAATTCAACTTTTATATATTATATAGATTCCACCACCAGTAACATTTATTAATCTACGTCATGTGTTTTTTTCTCAATTAAGTCCACATTTTCAAGATTTATCACAAACAATGGTAAATCTGATATTTATATGACAGAATTACTACAAACCCCTTTAAACATAATTCTTAATAGAAAACCATAAATTAACTTTAATTTCACCAATTTTGACCCTAAAATCTAATTTTAACTTTTATTTTAATTTTTTATTTTGCCGCCGCTGACCGATGGTCAATGCATGTCTCCGGTGGTGATAACTCTTTTCTTTTTGGGAAAGACAAATTTTTAGCCGCTGACCGCCGGTCAATAATGAAGTAAACACAATAATATTATTGTACTATTAAATATTACTGTCAATTACAATACTATTTTTTTAGGATGTGTTGACCGGATAACATAATAATATTAATGTGTTACACAACTATATTATTTTGCAACACAATAATATTGTTGTTCATATTATTGTATGTCACAGTAATATTAATTATTATTGATATTATTGTTAGATAATAGTATTACTGTGTTAGACGATGTTAAGTGTATATTTTTACACTTTATCGTATCTTTTTATTTGAGCTTTTGGTGTGTTTTAATGATAATTGGTGCTTAAAAAGTTGATTTATTGTATTTTAGGTACAAATTGAAGAATTGGAAAAGTATGGGGTCAAAACTGCAATTTTGGCGAAAATATGGGCCAAAAGTGAAAATATCAAATTTCAGAAGATTTAATGCTGAGACCCCCGTCCCAGTTTTAGTGCAAATTGTGAGACCCCCGTCCGAGACTCCGAAATTGCGCAGTAAAGGAATTTTAATTGCACAAGGAAACTGCCTTCTTCCCCAAATTCTTCACCCTATATAAGACCAAGCCAAGCACACAATTGGGGATCCATCTTTTTACGCAATTTCAAGAGCAACAAAGCAATAACGAAGACGAAGAATTCGAAGACTCCAAGCAAAGATTTATCGTCTATGATTTATTTTATTTGCGTTTTTGCTTTAATCATGAGTAGCTAAATTACTTGTTTCTAGGATTTTATTGGAACCCTATGTGGGATTTATGAACCCAATTCTATGATTTTATGCAAGTTTTAATTCCGGATTATTTCTTCTACTTGTTTTATTAAGTTCATGAAACTGGCCACTTTATGCGCTTTTATGTTATTGTTAATCGCATGAATCGGAAGATCGGGTTAATAATTAGAACTGTGGTAGAAGAGCCTTTGTGGTATTAACATAGGAATATAGTTAATCTCTTAGGTAGCCATTATTGAGATTTGTGCTTAATGTTGTGTTCTAGAATTAATTGCATAGGAATATAGTAATTGAATCTAGAATATTAGAATTGTAATACACGCGGAAGCGGGTTATGATTATTTTAGCATCTCAGGTTAATAATCCGGGTTAATTGCTTGCATAATTGAAGGAATTGGGGGAATAATAATCACATAGGGGGAAGAATAAAATCCTAGGCTCGCTTATCTTGATTAAATCTTCGTTTTATTTGCTTTCTTGTTTCTACTTGCTTTTTAATTTAGTTTAATTCAGTTAATTCTCTCTAAAGTCGACTGTGTAGGGTGGGCTTGATAATAATTGCTAGAATTTAGCGTCTAGGATTAAGTAATTAAATATTCCCTGTGGGTTCGATATCCGGACTTAATTGTCCACTGTATTACTTGTACGATACGTGCACTTGCGTGTAGGTTTTCGACCAACAAGTTTTTTGCGCCGTTGCCGGGGATTATTTTAATTATTTATTTTATTCTAGCTCTAGATTTGAACAATTTTCACGATTCACCCACTTAATTTTCGTTTTATTTTATTTTTGTTTTAGGTACGTTGTATGCGCAGGAGACTCGATCTCGCTAGAGAACCGTTTGATCCCGAAATCGAACGCACTTTTCGAGCCGCGAGGAGACTTCAACGCGCAAATAATATAATGGAGGACGAAGAACGCAGGGCCGCGGGTAATTTACTCGAGGCCAACGGAAACCAAGTCCAAGACCCTCCCCCTCAACTTCCAGCACAGCCAGCAGTTCGTCCACGGGCACTTCAAGACTACATAATCCCAACTCTAGACGGATTCCGCCCGAGCATCCAATATCCACCCATTGAGGCGCACAATTTTGAGATGAAGCAAGGCCTTTTGACGATGCTCCAAAATAACGGGCTATTTAGTGGGTTGGCAGGTGAAGATCCCCATCTTCACATTGTCAATTTTCTAGATACCTGTAATTCCCACCGTCAAAACGGCGTTTCCCAAGAGGCGCTTCAATTAATTCTCTTCAAGCACTCCCTACAAGGAAGAGCTCGCCAGTGGTTGATGTCCCAAGCCCCCCACTCTATCTCGTCGTGGCCTCAACTCCTAAATCTTTTCATGAAAGTCTATAGCTCACCCGAGAAGGACGAGAGAATCCGACGAGAAATTCATAATTTTTTCCAAGAGCAAGGCGAGCAATTATACGAAGCATGGGAGAGATTTAAAACTCTTTTGCGGCAGTGTCCAACACATGGAGTCGAACAATGGCGGCAAATCCACATCTTCTACCAAGGGATTAACGAGAATGCACGAACGGTCTTAGATGCATCAACCGGGGGAAATTTTATGAGTCAATCGATACCGGATGCTTTCATCATGTTGGATCAAATTGCTCAAAATCGGTTTGCCAAGTCAAGCGAGAGGACGGTTAGTGGAGCCAAGAAAGTTCCCGGAGTGTTGGAGTTAGATGCAATTACGGCCCTTCAAGCTCAAGTGACCCAAATTGCTCAACAAAATCAACTCCTACTACAACACATCAAAGCAAGTCCACCACAACAAGTCCAAGCAATCGATTCTCCATGTTGTGAAATTTGCGGTGGAAATCACTACACGCTCCAATGCCAACAAGATGTGGAATCGCTCAACTACGTCAACAATGCGCCTCGCCAATTCCAAAATCAAGGGTGGAGATCACAAGGGCAATATGGAGGAAATCAACAAGGCCAAGGATATCAAAGACCTCAAGGTCAATTCCAAAATCAAGCCCCTCCTCAACAAAGCTATCAAGGCAACAATCCACCGGCCCAAAAATCAAACACGGATGAGATATTGGAGAATCAACTTGCTCAATTAGCTTTGAATCAAGAGAACCGTCCGCAAGGAGCATTGCCATCGAATACGGAAGATCCTCGAAAGCAAAAGTTCGAGACGTGCCAAGCTATCGATTTCAAAATCGAGAAAAAGAAAGAAATTCAAGTCAAGCCGCAAGTCACTGTAGCCGAATGGGTTGAGCCAATCCCATATCCACAAAGATTGCTAACAAAAAAGATCGAGGTCGAGACGTGCCAAGCAGTCACCTTGAAGAACGGGAAGCAATTGGAGGAAGCCCCACGGAAAGAGAAGAGAAACACGGTAATCGAGAAGCCGAAAGTAAATGAGGAAAAAAAATCAACTCATGAAGAGCCACCATCAACGGTGCCTTCACAAGTCCCTCCAATTCCTTATCCTCAAAAGTTTATAATGAAGAAGCTCGATGCCGAATATCAAAGATTTTTGGACAAGTTGAAGGAAATTCGCATAAATATTCCTTTCATTGAAGCACTACAAAAGATGCCAAAGTGGGTGAAGTTCCTCAAGGACCTCGTGAAGAAAAGTAAGAAATTGCAAGGGAACGAGATGATCCAACTCACAGAGCAAATTAGTGCAATTCTTACTCGGCCTCTTCCACAAAAACTCGGCGATCCAGGTAAGTTTACTATTCCTTGTACTATAGGAGGTAAAAATTTTAGATCGCTCATTGATTTAGGCGCTAGCATTAATCTTATGCCTTATTCAACCTTTAAAAATCTTGGGTTAGGAGAAATTGAACCGACGGCTATAACTCTTCAATTAGCCGATAGATCTTTGGTTTACCCAAAAGGTATTTTAGAGAATGTGCTAGTGAAAGTCAATAAATTTATCTTCCCTGTTGATTTCGTGATACTAGATATAGATGAGGATAGGGAGATACCTCTTCTCGTAGGGAGACCGTTTTTAGCCACGTCGAAAACTCTCATTGATTGTGCTAGTGGTGATCTTACAATGACTGTGCATGATCAAACAATCAAATTCAATGTTTTTAGTGTTAATAAAAATCCATGTGATAATAATGATTGTTTTGCTATTGAGCTTATGGATTTTACAAATAATGAAAAATTTGATGTTTCGATCTTGGACAATGGGAAAGCATCTTTGAGTGCAGGAGATGATGGCGGAAACGAAAATCGGAAAGAGCAAGTTTACTTCATGGACTCAATTTCAACTCCTCCGAGAGAAAGTCATACGAGTTTGAGTCTTAACGGCGATGAGAGTGCAAGGAAGATGTTCCCACCCAAAGACTCGAGCAAATCACGAGAGAAGGATGAGTCAAGCTATTGTGGTCGTAAGGAGAAAATCAAAAAGGAATTGCACAAAGGACAATTGGTGTTATTGTGCAAATCCCGTCTTTGGTTATTTCCAAGGAAGCGCAAATCAAAGTGGTCGCGGCCGTTTATTGTCCAAAAAATTCTTCCTCACGAGGTGGTTAAAATAAAGGAGCGCGATTCAAATCGTACGTTCAACGTAAAGCGGAGCCGGCTCAAACCATATTGGGAAGCGAGTGAAGATTGCCAAGTGACTTCGGTCACTTTTGCTTGAAATTTCAACAAGCAAAGTGTGGCTGAAGACTTTAAACTAAGCGCTTCTCGGGAGGCAACCCGAGCTTTATTGTTTTTCGTAGTTTTCTTTAATTTTTTCGTTTCGTTTTTTTTTTATTGTCATAAGCATGCATTCTAATTCACTATTTGAATTTTACTTTTCAGGGTCGAAAACGTGATCGAGGGTCGAGTCGGCCGTCCGAAAAAAAAAAAAAAAAAAAAAAAAAAAAAATTTGCACCACTGCCTGTGGGACGGCCGTCCCACAAATAGGTGTAAATGTGGGACCCCCGTCCCACAACCAGTAAGGAGAAAAAATTTCGGACGGCCGTCCGAACCTATTTGGAGCGTTTTAAATGTTTAAAAATCATATTTTCTCCCCCATTATTTCCTAAACCCTCCTCATTCCTTCTCTCAAAATCCCACACACAAATGGAGGCAAGAGAATCGAACCAAAATCTTCAAAATCTACTCTTTCAAGACACGCCCACAAGGTGTTCGATAATTTGCTCCAACCAAATTTTGAGTTCGATTGTCAACCAATTCTTAACGAATCTATTCCAACCTCTCTCCCAACTTTCTTGTCCAACAAAATAAGCCGCACGAGAGAAGCTTCATCTTCTAAATGCAAAGGAAAAGGCAAGAAAAGTGCCACCAAAACGACGATTCCTCTTCCAAAGCCGCTCCTCAAGCCCGAGACGACCCCGAAGCCTCAAGCTCCCGTACCGATCGACGATTCCGAATGAAGATGGAGCGAGAGAGCTTTCCGATGATGAGGAGCATGAGATAGCTAGGGAGGAACACCCCGATCACACCGACTCCGACTAAATCAGGTGTTTTCTATCCTTAAACTTTGTGCTAATTTCGTTGAGGGCAACGAAAATTTTAAGTTTGGGGGTGAAAAACATGTTATTTTTGTGCTTATTTGTTTTAGTTTGCATGCATTAGGTTTTATTCGTTTTTATTGTTTTTCTCGTTTTTCCGGAATATTAAAAAAAAAAAAAAAAAAAAAAAAAAATTGCTTGAGTTGAATGCATCGATGATTTGTGATGATGAGAGATGATCAATGTTTGATGATGATATTGCTTGTTTTGTGTGATAAGGATTTGATGTTGTTTAGCTTTCGATTCAACGGGACGTAGAAGCGAATTATTGCTAGGAATCACATTTTGTGCATTGATTTGGTTGAATGTTTTGTATTTTAAATTTGGAATTAATTTGTGCTATATCATGCTATGTTCGGTTTTAGAACTCACCTTAGGAAATTTATGATACGAAGTATTGAGTAGTAAGTGATTTGGGATATGATTTGGGCCTTCTTTGAACCGTTTGAGCCTTTCAAGCCGACCTTTTTATCGAAATTCCTTAGAACCTTGATTTGAGCCTCGGAGAAAAGGTTTTCTTTCTTTTAGCCATGTGTATAAGGTAGAATAGGTGGAGATTCTTGAAAATTACCCCTTGGAGTTCGGTCGAAATTTTTTATAAGGTCCTTCTTCTTCTTCGAAAAAAAAAAAAGAAAAAAAAAAAAAAAAGAAAAAAAATTAAAAGAAGACAAATATATATATGCTTCTATACAAAAAAAAAAGTAAAAAAAAAAAAAATAAAAGAAAGAGAAGAAGAAGAGACTAGAAGGGAGAAATAAGGACTAGTTGTTGAATTTTTTGTGAAAACTCGATCCATTGTCTCAAAAGCAAAAGTGGAGACTTTTGAACTTTTGAGAATCGAGTTTATTAAAGTCCGTAGAGGTGAATTCATTGTTTCAAACGCCTATCTTTCAAATTTTGGCGTAATCACCTAAATTCAAGAATAATAGCCACATATACCCATATTTCCTACCTCGAACCAAAGAGCCTAACAATTGAAAGCCACAAAGCCCCAATGATCCCAATAGCTTAATGTTCGATATTAGTAGAGTAGAATAATTTGGTGAGTATTTGGAGTCAAGCATATGCATGTAAGTATAAATTCTTTATATTTTTAATTTGCAAATATTGGATGCTTGAAGCAATTGTATGAATTGTGGTTTTTGGTAATGGTGAGTGACTAAGTGTTGTTGAATTTTGAGCTTGCGAATGCCTAAGAATTGTCATTATAATTACAAGTTCTGAAAACGTGAAGTTGATCATTGATCTATGTGATGAGATGTAATAGTTGTGTTATTTGCTTATTGGTAGATTTTGCTTGAGGACAAGCAAAAGTTCAAGTTTGGGGGTGTGTTAAGTGTATATTTTTACACTTTATCGTATCTTTTTATTTGAGCTTTTGGTGTGTTTTAATGATAATTGGTGCTTAAAAAGTTGATTTATTGTATTTTAGGTACAAATTGATGAATTGGAAAAGTATGGGGTCAAAACTGCAATTTTGGCGAAAATATGGGCCAAAAGTGAAAATATCAAATTTCAGAAGATTTAATGCTGAGACCCCCGTCCCAGTTTTAGTGCAAATTGTGAGACCCCCGTCCGAGACTCCGAAATTGCGCAGTAAAGGAATTTTAATTGCACAAGGAAACTGCCTTCTTCCCCAAATTCTTCACCCTATATAAGACCAAGCCAAGCACACAATTGGGGATCCATCTTTTTACGCAATTTCAAGAGCAACAAAGCAATAACGAAGACGAAGAATTCGAAGACTCCAAGCAAAGATTTATCGTCTATGATTTATTTTATTTGCGTTTTTGCTTTAATCATGAGTAGCTAAATTACTTGTTTCTAGGATTTTATTTGGAACCCTATGTGGGATTTATGAACCCAATTCTATGATTTTATGCAAGTTTTAATTCCGGATTATTTCTTCTACTTGTTTTATTAAGTTCATGAAACTGGCCACTTTATGCGCTTTTATGTTATTGTTAATCGCATGAATCGGAAGATCGGGTTAATAATTAGAACTGTGGTAGAAGAGCCTTTGTGGTATTAACATAGGAATATAGTTAATCTCTTAGGTAGCCATTATTGAGATTTGTGCTTAATGTTGTGTTCTAGAATTAATTGCATAGGAATATAGTAATTGAATCTAGAATATTAGAATTGTAATACACGCGGAAGCGGGTTATGATTATTTTAGCATCTCAGGTTAATAATCCGGGTTAATTGCTTGCATAATTGAAGGAATTGGGGGAATAATAATCACATAGGGGGAAGAATAAAATCCTAGGCTCGCTTATCTTGATTAAATCTTCGTTTTATTTGCTTTCTTGTTTCTACTTGCTTTTTAATTTAGTTTAATTCAGTTAATTCTCTCTAAAGTCGACTGTGTAGGGTGGGCTTGATAATAATTGCTAGAATTTAGCGTCTAGGATTAAGTAATTAAATATTCCCTGTGGGTTCGATATCCGGACTTAATTGTCCACTATATTACTTGTACGATACGTGCACTTGCGTGTAGGTTTTCGACTAACAGACGACAATATAGTAGGTAGTACCTGTCAAACGCACATGTTATTGTTTGTTGTACTAGACAAAAGTGCTTGGGTAAAAAAAAGGAATGACAAATAAAATCAACGCGAGATACCGGCTTTGACCGCCGGTCAATGGCGGTAAAAAACAAAAGTCAATGCTGGAGATTAGCTATAAACGGTGGAGTACAGGACAATATCCTTAATTCCTTTTAGAGATACATATGAAAATTATCAAAATAATTAAATGTTTCAGATTTTAATTGAAATGGATTATATCTTAATCGAATCATTTTATAATCTAATAACAAATAAGAAAAAGACAAAGATATGATACATAAGAGTATAGAGAATAAAAATGTATGTTCAATTGTTTTGTGGGCTATTTGCTAAACATACTCAAGTCTAATTTGCATTCATATTAGGATAAATTTCACTTTCCCTCTAGTATTTGACTTGATATCACTTTACCATCTTCTATTTTCAACAACTGCATCGATTTGCCCTATGTTCTTCAAAAATTTCTCAATGTGGCTCTTGCCATTAGTTTTCAGACATTTGACCGTAACACCGTTTGATATAAGTCTGAAAATTACAAAAACGCAACCCCTCCCAATTAAAATAATTATTAAAAAATAGAAAAAAAATAGAAAAAAAAATTATGGCTGCCGTCGTGGACTATGCTTTCTCGTTGTTTGGAATTTTTTATTTATTAATTATTTGTTTTTTTATTCTTTTTTTCTTTAATAATTATTTAAATTGGGAGGGGTCGCGGTTCTGTAATTTCAGAGTTTAGACCGAACGGTGTTAATGCCAAATGTATGACAACTAACATCAAGGGCCACATTAATACAAATTTTCAAATGCATAAGAAGCAAATCGATGCAATCAAGAGTATAAGGGAATAATGTAATACTGAATCAAAGTACAAGGAGCAAAGTTGAACTTAGCCTTCTTATTATGATACTCATATTTTATCCATTTTCCTAAAAGTCGGAAAAGTTGAACAACTTCGGCTTGAAATGTACCTTCTTTCCCTCCACTCTACCCCCGCCTAATAAATGCAACCATTAAGCATTTTCTTAAAGAGAATTTTGGCCCTCTAAAAATTGTTTACGGATGCTCATAAGACCTTGGTGATTGAAAATATATTTATGTTAAGAGTATCCTACAATAAACTCTCGAGTTAATGTCAATTTACGAAAAAACCCTCCCAAATTTCCATAATTATGAGAACCCTCCTAAAGTTTATTGTCGTCTTTCAAGGAATTTTTTTAAACTATGGAACATTCTTGAAAAAGTACCAATTTTACCCTCTAGGGTAGTTGTGATAATAATATTTCATGAGAAGGGTAATTGTAAAAAGAATTGGAATAAAATATGACCAGTCGTACCCCTCGTTGTGTATGCCGTATGGGGTTTTATTGTAATGTTTATCATTTTTTGTTTTAGGAGTAATGTTTGTCATTTAAAATTGTGTTAATACTTAATTATGATCTTTGAGTGTTAGTATAAATTATTTTGATTCACCACATCTACTTACATTATTTGGTCTATTGAATTATTTAATGTAATCAAACCTTAAGATACTTTTTGTAATTATGGATACATAATTGGTGCTTTGGCAAGATAGTACTTCAGGAGGAGTTGTGTAATTTACAACTTTTTTTTAAAGTTTTTATGTAACTTAGAGGGTGTTTGGCTAAGCTTATAAGATGTTAAAAGGAGCTTATAAGATGTAGTTTTAGAGCTTATAAGCTCTTCCAAAGTGTTTGGTAATTTTTTAGAAAAAAAGATCTTATTTTTTTTTAAAATAAGCTGTTGGAGAGCAAATAAGATCTTTTTAAATAAGTACCTCTACCCCACCTTTTTATTTAAGATATTTTAATGAGTAAAAATAGGAAATAAGTCCATTATCCAAACACTTTAAAAATTAATCCTAAAAATAAGATGTAACAGCTTATCAGCTCTTAAAACATCTTATCAGACGTAAGAGCTTATCAGCTGTTTAAAATAAGCTTAGCCAAACACCCTCTTAATTGACGGTATTATAGACATTTCATACTTTTCTTTTAATTGAGTGTCCGGTAATTATGAATACGTGAGCGGCTTTTGATTTTGTCTACCATTCTATTCCGAATTGTTTTATCTTCTAGTATGTTAAAGTTTTTGGAGCGAATTGCATATAATCTCAAGAAGCAGGATTTAATGGAGCGAATTGCATATAACCTCAAAGAGGACGACTTATATTATATGTTCGGACCAAATAAAATCCATCCTTGTGCCTTTCTTTTTAAAGAGGTCTTTACAAATAAGCACATCAATGGGTACTTATTCATAAAGAGATTTAGACAAAAAACTCATTTACAAATAAGTCTACACATGGTCCAAATTTTTGTAAAAGACTAAAATAGCTCCTCATACTTTAATATGCTCCAATTTCATCCTTAATTTAATTTAACCTCAATTTGACCCCAAATTTCAGAAATTATTCAATTCTGACCCAAAACACATTTTTATGGACAAATTCGTCCGTCACCGCCGTTGACCGCCGGTCTCCGGCGGTGACTTTTTTTTTTTTTTTTTTTTTCTTTTTTTTCTTCTTCCGGATTTTTTCGCCGGTCCCCGGCGTTGACTTTTTTTTTCTCCTGATTTTTCAACCACCGGTTTCCAGCGTTGACTTTTTCGGTTTTGTTTTTCTCTGTAACATTTTTTTTCTCGTTTAAACAGCAATATTGCTGTGGTTGACAATAATTTTAACTATATTACTGTTAAACACAGTAAAATTAACTAAACTATAGTTTAACACAGTAGTATTCTTATATTAATCTCTAGCACAATAATATTAACACAACAAAACTCATTATTGTTGTGTAATAGAGTAATATTACTATGTTGACCGTTCAACAAATGTAAACATAATAAAAAGCCAAAAGAATTAATATTACTGTGAGTGACAGTAATATTACTATAACAACAGTAATATTACTGTCAACCACAGTAATATTACAATAATAGACAGTAATATTATTACGTTACTCTGTGAATAACTCAACAAACAAAAAAATCTAAACAAAATAATAGTATTGATATGGTTGACATCAATATTACTATAACAACAGTAATATTACTGTCAACCACAATAATATTATCGTGTTTACAGTAATATTACAATAATAGACAGTGATATTATTACGTTATTCCGTGAATAACTCGAACAAAACAAAGAACCCGAAAAAATAATAATATTGATGTTGTTGACAGTAATATTATTGTGTTTACAGTGATTTTACTATCAAAGACAGTAATATAATTACATTGACTTGTCAACAAATCAAGCAAAATAAAAAAATAACAAAAAATAAAAAATAATAATACTACATTAATTTACTGTCAACGGCAATACAATTACGTTAATTAACTGTCATTGACAATATAATTACGTTAATTTACTATCACTGACAACACAATTACGGTCAACGTTTAGCGGCGAACGTAAAAAAAAAATAAAAAACAAACAAAAAAAAACCCTAAAAAAAACACTTAAAAAAGTCAACGCCGGAATTCAGCGGCATAAAAACAAAAAACGTCAACGCCTTAAACCGACGAAAAAATCCGGACGAAAAAAAAATCGAAAAGTCAATGCCGGAATCCGGCGGCAAAAAAATGTTTTTTGGAAAAACTCTTTTTTGAAAAAAAAAGAGTCGAAATTAGATTTTTGTGGTCAATTGGATTTTGTGGACAAAATTGATTAAATTGGGGTTACAATTAAGAATTGGTTATAAAGGGTTGGGGGTAATATTGTCATATACATAAATGTTTCCTTTATTTATAATAAATATTAAAGGGATGGGCTTATTGGTGAAAGAGTTATAGTCCATAAACCTAGAATATTAAAAATGCTTGGTTATGGACTTATGCACAAAAACCCCTTTCCTAAAATACATCTCATGTTGTAATTTAAATCATTAACATCCATTAAACTCTAATTCATACACTACTGACTACACTAACCACTATCTTCACAACTTTTTGATTTTCTTTTCAGAAAATAATTCTTTTTGTTCTGAATTTTTTTTTTTCTAACAGTTTTTTTTTTCGGCATTGACTTTTTATTTATTTTCCTAAAAAGAAAAATCAGAATTTTTTTCCACGCGGGTCACTGGCATTGACCGCCGGTCTCTAGCGTTGCTTTTTTTCAAAATAAATTCCCCTAAATTACTTACTGTCTGAGACAGTAAAATTGAAGGCCGAACAGTATCATTTACTAATATAGCTATCACAAACAGTAATGTCGTGGATAGTAACATTGCACGCCAAGACGATAAAATTAATTACTACATTAATATTAATGTGTTAACAACTATATTACTCTTTGAGACATTAATATTGCAGTTTTGACAACAATATATTAACACAATAATATTATTCTCTTTGATAGCAATATTGCAGGCCAAGATAGTGATATTAATGATAATAGTTTTTCGGGGAAAAAAAAATCATTGCCAGAGATCGGCGGCTGGCAAGGGTCAACGCGGGTGATCAATGGGCCTACCATACGAGCCCAATTTAGAAGACCACCACTAGGGGTGAGGAAAAAAATCCGAAAACCGAAAAACCGAACCGAAAACCGAAAAACCGACCCGAAATATGCCGTCCCGAAGCAAGAACCGCATATACGGTTTTTTATTTCCACCGAACCGAAATTTTCGTTTCATACTCGGTTTTTCAAGTGGTTAACTGAGCCGATGTACCGAACCGACCCGAAACGACGTCGTTTTGATAGGGCCTAATATATATTCCTGATTTTTTTTCCTCTGAATTTTAGAGTGCCCTAGCCCAATAACCCGCCCCTGCCCACTTCTTTTTCTCTCTGAAATTATCGCCTCTCCCGCTCCCAAATAAAACCCTAGCTTCTCCTCGGTCAATCGATTCACTTCCGTCTTCCGCCGTTACAAATAGAAATACTTTGAGTCTGAGAGTCTTCTCCTTCCAAAGTCTGCTTGGTAAGTTCTTTTTTTGGTTTTTCACATCTCCGTTTTATTTATTACTATTATCTACAACAAAAATGAAATGAATCCATAGTTTGTTATGTATTCTCAGGCATAATTTTTTCTTTATCTACGGTTACGTTTGTTTCTCCTTGTCTGTAATTTTTGTGCTTCTATTGGGTATGGCTTACTTGTTTTTGTCGATAGCTAATTTTTGGATGTGTTTATATTGATTTTTTTTTTCATTTTTTATGCAGTAATTGTGATTAATTTTATTATGTACATTGTGTAGATGGAATCCGTGACTCCTGATTTGGACATGCATAATAACAACCCGTTGGAGACTATCGAACAAAAGAATGATGCTGCAAATGATGAAACAAAAGAGGAAACAGCTCAACGAGGCCGTCGATCTTGGGTATGGGATCATTTTCCTTTGGTGAAGGGTGCAACGATGACTGAATGTCGTAACTGTAAAAATAAATTCAGATGTGATACAAGATCAAACGGAACTGGTGGTTTGATTAATCATTTGAATCATCATTGTCCCACTTCTCCTACGTTTAAAGGAAAAAGGGGCAGAGTGGGGTTCGATGGAAAAAAACAATCAATATTGAGCTATAAACCTAATGTGAAGGGGGAAGGCGCAATTTGTGATCTTACTACTTATACATTTAATCAAGATAAGTGCAGAATTGCACTTGCTAGGATGTGCATCAAGGATAACAGACCATTCAGCATCGTTGACGATGAAGGATTTATGGAGCTCGTGCTGGAGCTATGCCCTTTATTCAAAATGCCCTCTCGATGGGCTCTAGCTAAAGACTGTTTGGGGATTTATGTAGACGAGGCTGTTATTTTGAAGAAAATTTTGAAAGGGCAAATGTTCTCCGAAATCCAAGGAAGTAAGTGAAAGGGTTCGTTCAGTTTTGAATGAATTATTTGATCACTACAAAATGAAAGTTGACAAGGTGAATGGTAAAACATCTTCTTCTTTGGGTTGTGCTGTTTCTGAGGATAAAACTGGTGATATGAAAACTGATTTGGAATCAAGTTATTTGAAATTCTTGGAGGGTGAAGGAAATATCGAAAAGTCCGAGGTTGAAGTGTACTTGTCTGATGGAATGGAAAAGAGAGATGAAAAGTTCGATATTCTTAATTGGTGGAAAATGAATTCCGTAAAGTTCCCAATACTTTCTCAAATTGCTCGACATGTGTTAGCAATGCCAATATCCACTGTGGCATCGGAGTCGGCATTTAGCATCGGCGGTAGGGTTATTGATCCATTTAGGAGTTCTCTTAGTCCTCAGACGGCCGAATCTCTTATTTGTGCTCAAGATTGGATCCGATCTTCCCCGACTGACATTGAACTGTCCGATGCAAAACCAAAAAGCAAGGATATAGGAGATTTGCAAGAAAAATTGGAAAAACTTGAGATAGGTACAAGCTTATAATATATTTTTTTCTATATTTTAATTTAATTACCTCATATACTGTTATAGTGTTATGTTTAATTTCTAAAGGCTAACTTACTTTTTACTTGTGTAATTTTTAGATGCATTTTCAAGTGGATCGAAGTTCTTCACAATGCAAGATTCATGTCTTTAAAACGGTAATGTTGTTTATCTAAATATAATTTCTCTGTTTTATACAATACATACATTATAAATATATATATATGTATTTTGCAGATTGGTATAAACAATCGGGAGATTTTTCAACTTTAATGGAGTCGTGGGGGAGTTGGTGTCTTGGTGATTATATCTTTTGTTTTTTGCAGTTTTTGTTAACTCTCCTAAACGATCTTAAGTAGTATTACAACTTTGGTCTATGGATTTATGTTTTAAACTCATTTCTTGGTGTACTGAATCTTTTGGTGATTTGGTTACTTTCTGCCTGCGCGTTTTTTCTTTACTTTTTGGATGATGAAATGTTGTTTTTTTTTCCTTTCTGTTGTGATGTTGTGGTGCTGAACTTTTGATTGTTGTTTCTTTTCTTAATTTTTTTTAATGCTGTGATATGATTTTTTTGTGTATTTTTTGATTTTGTCCTGAATTTTGGGCTTTTTTTTTATTCTTTTGGGCTTTGGTTGGTTCAAAATGGGCTGAATTGTTTTTAGCATATTTTGGGCTTATTTAAATTTATTTTAGAGAGAAAGAAAAGGGCTGAAAACCGACCCGAAAACCGGAACCGTTAAGAAACCGAACCGAAAATTTAGGAACCGAAAAAAAACCGAAACCGAAATAAAAACCGAAAAACCGACTAGAACCGAACCGACATGAACCGACCGGTTTGGTTTTTGGTTCTTCGTGAACCGACCATTTCGGTTCCAGGTTCGGTTTGAGGCTAAAACCGACCCGATCCGAGCCGATCTCACCCTTAACCACCACTACGAAGGTCCAATCACATTCAAATAAGGTTGGGGCCCGATAAATTAATTTAGCCTAATCAATGAGGTATAATACATAAGTATTTAATTCATTTGTTATTGTACGTTCTATTATCCAAGCAATTCAACTGCTCATATTCTCTCAACTATTTCTACAATCCGCACGTCTGACTTAAGCGTCGGAGAGGTTTCCACCGGATAAACCCAGGACTTAGTTTACGTGTACTCTGTTCGCATGAGTCTCAAAACCATTTAGCTCGTGAGCCAGTGACCTACTTTTCTTCCCATCCTACTAAAACTACTACAGGCGATCTGATTTTAGCATCATTATAATGGCGCCGTCTGTGGGAAGGTATACTAGATCCGTAGCGCGCAGGATGCCCTGGAGACATTTGGTCGGATTGAGCATGACACTGCTAATAACCTCCTACCTCGGCGAGGCTCTGGCTTATCACTTCCCCCTCCCCGTATTCAGGATCCAACACAAGTCCCCCCTCGCGAGTCCCCCACCTAGGACTCATCAGGGTCAACTTCAACCTACTTCTCTAATGACTCAAATAACCGAAGATGCCCTTCAACACATGATCGCAGAAACCTCTGCTCGTGTTGCCAGTGAAGCAGTGGCACGATACATCGCACAACGAGAGCTAACGCTCATCTTGCGGCTCCACCTGTGGTACAACCACCTCCACCGTCGCAGGATAACGACCTCCAAACAATTATGTCGTCAGCATCCACCTCTGACCCTAGGTCTCGGATGCAATAATCATCGCCGAGAGGCATGAACTGGGTAACAACACCCACGTTCACCTCCAAGAGGCAACGCCTCTCGCTAGCGAGCTCCTCCACTCAATGGTGGAGGGGATGAAATCAATAGTCGGGTATCTCGCTGGAATCACCTTCCCCACTTAGGCAATCCTATAGGTGGAAGGGCAATAGCTCCAATAAGGCGCGGAGTCCCTTCACTGTTGCCATACTCAATAAGATACTACCCCAAGGGATCTCGGATCTACCGGAGTTCGATGGAACTAGTGACCTGCATGAGCACCTTGAGAAGTTCTACGCCATGGTGGAACTATATGGCCCTACTAATGCTGCGTTGTGCAAAATGTTCCACGCAACACTCTCCAAACGAGTCATGAGGTGGTTCAACTCCTAGCCCACTAGGTCAATTGAAGCTCTCTCCCAACTGTTAGATCGCTTCACTAACCAGTTCGCTATCAAAAAAATTACGCTAAGACTCCTGCGTACCTCTTCACTATCGCCCTGAGAGAGGGCGAAACCCTCTGCAACTATGTTAAGTATATATTTTTACACTTAATTATATCTTTTAATTGGAGATGTTGGTGAATTTTATGGATAATTGGTGCTTAAAGTTTTGATTTATTGTGTTTCGGGCACAAATTGAAGAATTGAATAACTTAAGAATCAAAACTGCAATTTAGAAGAAAAGATAGACACAAATTGGAGAAGTCAACACCACTAGACATGTCATGATCTCAGACGGCCGTCCGAGAAATACACTAGGAATCCGGACGGCCTTTGTTAATCGAAAGATCTGTTTAATAATTAGAACATGGGTAGAAGAGCCTTTGTTGTATTAACATATGAATATTGTTAATCTCTTAGGTAGGCATTATTGAGATTGTGCTTCATGTTGTGTTCTAGATTTAATTGCGTAGGAATACAATAATTCAATCTAGAATATTAGAATCGTAATACACACGGAAGCGGATTATTATTAATTTAGCATCTCAGATTAGTAATCCGATTTAATAACTTGCATAATTGTTGGAATTGGGGAATTAACAATCACATAGGAGAAGAATAAAATCATAGGCTTGTTTACTCTGATAAATCTTCATGTTTAATTGTTTTTTTGCTCTTGCCTGTTGAGCTTCATTTAGTTTAATCAATCTTCTCTCGACTGTGTAGGGTGGCTTGATCACAATTGGTAGAATTTAGCGATTAGAATTATATAATTTAATATTCTTTGTTGGATCGATATTCGTCTTAATTGTCCACTATATTACTTGTTCGATGCGTAAACTTTCGTGTAGGTCAAATCACCAACAAACATTCAACGATTTGTGGAGGCAGCTCATGAAGTTCCTAACATGGGAGGAGGCATGCACTCTGAAATCATTCAACAAAACTTGAAGTAAGGTAGATTCAAGGAATCTATCACGGGAAGACCTCCAACCACTATGTAAGAGTTATTATGTCGCGCTGAGAAACACGTGCTCATCGAAGAGGCTTTGACCCTCACTCCTTCCAAGAGGAAAAGTATTGATGATCACTTCGACACCCGACGAGGAGATGATCGACGACAATCGTCGACATCTCAGGGATAATCTCCTTCCACCTCCCTGGACTTCTAATGATGTCAATGACACGTGGAGTCTTTCAAGCCCATAACAGAGTTAGTGACCGCACCATCCTAAACTGGGGGGCTATCCCACCCCAAGGATGATGCATCCCCTCATCTCTCTACATCAATTGGGCGAACAGCCTCCAGCCTCGTTGTCCCCTCACTGCCAGACAACTCCCACGAGAAGCCAACCTGCTCGGGGCTACAAACGTGAGAACGACGTGAAAGAAGCACCTACAATTTCTACTTAGTATAAATTTTGTTATTTCCAGCGATTCGCTCATATTTATTTTCATTTGCCTCAAGCAGGCTTGTAACATTCAAACTTTCAATCAAAGAATAAAACAAGTTTCCTTCTTACTCTCAATGTTGTTACTGTTTCACTACACAATTATCAGCTCAAGGTAACATTATTACAACCCTAGAAACACTTAGAGCCATTATGGTGATCTATATACCCTGGCCAACTTGATTACCTAAATCTCTCTACTTGTTTTTAACGGGTCCTTCATATAAAACGTGACCATGGTACTACATACTTACGATCCGTGAGGTCTAACAAGGGGCATAATCCCCATCAAAGAATCTTGAGAGATTGATGATCCCCTCATCAAGTACATCACGCACGAGGCTAAATGTAAACACCTACAAGCAACGCGTCAGACAAATGACAATGTCAAGCAATATAAACCTCAAACAAAATAGTATTGGGCAAACCCATCTACTCCAAGTATGAAAATAAATCAAGTACTCCGCCCACATATAGGGGAGCACATATCCTATCAAATACCTATACTACACTCCGTACTCCTATTACGAGCCTAAGTCTCTGCCGCAGTGTCGTCATCTGCCTCAGCAACATTTGCTATTTCGGTACCCGCATCGCACGCATCGCCCCACGGTCACGCCCCTCCGGCCCATGTGCCAACGTGCCTTCGCGCCCTTCCGGTCCGCGCGTCAACGAGCCTTCGCGCGACTTCTGCCCACGCGCCTTCCCCGCCGCCGAACAAGCTCTAAGTGTGCACCCTCACCTCGTGAGGCGCGCCGCGTTCGCACGATGTTCTCCAACCCCGAGCGTGTGGCCTAACCTCATGAGGTGCGTCGTGCGTTCGCGCACCCGCGCCCGCTAGGCGTCCGCGCCGCGCACCGCGCCGCGCACCCCGCCGTGCACCCAGCCTCGGTCACGCCGTAAGCCGCCGTTGCCCGACTTCTGTTGAGGAGGCGCGGCGCCGGAACGCCATAATGCGCCTCTCCGCCGCCACGTGCGGTTCCCAACCCAACCTCCATGCCCAAAGGCAACGCTCTAACGCGAGACTACAAGTATTTTTACTCTCGACACAATCTGGAACCCGTTTTGACTTGGCCCCCACATCAACTCGAGAGTGGGGTACTTAATGATATGCCTAATTTGTTTAGCCAATTGGGCCTACAATTTCATTACCTATTGGGCCACAAACCCGATTTAGAAGACCACCACTACAAAGCCCCAATCACCTTCAAATAAGGTTTGGGCCCGACAAATTAACTTCAGCCCAATCAATGAGGTAAGGATTTAAATCATATGTTAAGGTACGTTATATTATCCAAGCAATTCAACTGCTCATATTCTCTCAATTATTTCTACTATTCGCACGTGTGACTTGAGCGTCGGAGGGTTTTCTGCCGGATCGACCCCCCGCTTAGTTTACGTGTACTGTGTTCACATGAGTATCAAGACCATCTAGCTCGTGAGCCAGTGACCTACGTTGCTCTTCCTGCTCATCCTACTGCAACTGTAGCAACAAATTCTCATCTGCGATTTAAACAAACAAGAAATACTTGCACACAGATAATTTATTGAATGATAAATAAATATTGCGGGTTACAAACTCTAATTTAATCCTCTAATTCTTCTCTCATGATTAATATATAGTTGGCTTTGTAAATTCGGAGTTGGGTCGTTGACTTGATCTTCTCCGGATTTGATTTTGAATTTGAATAACGTTTTCCGAGGGTCTTGCGACTTAAGTCACGGATCGTACGGTAAACTTTGACGAACTTTGACTTAAAGATCTAAGAGTTCCTAATGGATTTGGCCCTTCAATCTTCCTTCGATCTTAATTTGATGTTAATAGCGTTAATTCGAGGATTTAGCACCGTAATCTCAAATTAAACGTTTTAACGTGCCTTGAATTTGATGAAGAACGACGTGAATATTGTAGAGAGAATTTCTCCTACGATTTTTCTTCTTCTTGAGTTGTGTTGTGTAGGGAGGGTCCCTATTTACAATGGTAGAATAAGAGTCCTAGATAAACCTTCTTGATGATGTGGTGCGATATGATTGGCCCTTTTTAATGTGATATTTATCGCTTAAAAGTAGAAAAAGAAAAAATAATCCAATTGACCAATAATTAATTGATATTTACCTCCATGACTTGTCTTGCAAGACAAGATATAAATTAATGGGCGAATGGCAAAAAGGGACATGACAATGGACTTAAATGCACATTGGTCCACAAAAAAAAAAAAAAAAAAAAAAAGTCTTTCAAATAAACTCATCCCCATGTCTTTATTCTAAAATACCCTCCATAATAATTCTTATCAATTACATCCATCATGCTCTAACTTCCATAATATTACACATTGACTCCGGATTTAAACAAATATATCACAATAACCCCTATTTTAATAATTTTATGAAAAAATATTTTTTTTTTCGGAAAATAAATTTTTTTCTGATTTTTTTTTTCTGGCCAAATTTCAGTGTTGACTTGCTGTTTTTTTTTTTTTTGAAATTTGTTTTTCTAGAATTTTTTTTCCCGGTCAGTCAACCACCGTTGACCGCCGGTCTCCGGCATTGACTTTTATTTTCGATTTTTTTTTTTGAAATTTTGTTTTTTCTTAGAATTTTTTAGTTAATATTACTGTCTTGGCAGCTAAATTACTGTCTCAGACAGTAATATTACTTTTAGGGCAGTAATATTATGAATATTATTTTCCCGAACAGTAATATTATTAATATTATTGTCCTAGACAGTAATATTATTGTATGAGTCAGTAATATTACGGTCGGAGACAGTAATATTACAGTCGAAGACAGCAAAAATGCAGGCCAAGACAATAGAATTAATTAATATAGTAATATTACTGTCTCAGACAGTTACATAACTGTTGGAGACAGTAATTTAGCAGCCAAGACAGTAATATTAATTAACATAACTTTTTATTTAGAAAAAACAAATTTTCAAAAAAAAAAATCAATTAACAGTTAAATTACAGTCTCCGACAGTTAAATAACTGCTAGAGACAGTAATTTAGCAACAAAGACAGTAATATAAATTAAAATATTTAAAAAAAATTCAATTTACAGTTAAATTACTGTCTCCGACAGTTAAATAACAGTTGGAGACAGTAATTTAGCAACTAAGACAGTAAAATTAATTAAAATATTTTTTTAAGAAAAAAAATGTCAATTAACAGTTAAATTAGTGTCTCCAACAGTTAAATAACTGATAGAGACAGTAATTTAGTAGTCAATACAGTAATATTAATTAAAATATTTTTTTAAGAAAACACAAAAAAAAAAAAAAAAAAGTCAGCGTTGGAGACCCGGCGGTCAACAGCGGTTGACCTACCGGAAAAAAAATCAGAAAAAAAAAAGTTAAAAAAAAAAAAAAAGTCAACGCGGAAGACTGGCGGCTGACCGGCAGTCTTCGGTGGTGACGGGTCAAAATTGAAATTAAGGTCACAATTTGTTAATTGGTGAAATTGGACTAAATTGGGGTGTAAACCCCAATTTAGAGTTGAATTGAATTTCAATGAATTGGGGGTAATTTTTTTATATATAAAAGGATTTTCCTTATTTGCAAATAAGTTTGAATGAGCTGGAAATATTTGAAAGACAAAAAAGTTAGATGTCCATTTCTGAATTAAGTGCTCTTGTCATTGGCCTATTTGTCATTTGTCCTAATTTAATTTTAGACACAATTTAATTGGCTAATTTAATTAACCAGTTAATTAATTTTATGCGTCTACATCAACTACTATTACATGTGATCTAATTTTAGCATCATCACAAAGTATTGTAAGTAATTTCCTTTAAGATTTATGCTAGCATTGAAGTGGTAAAATAAACGAATTTATGATGAGGGGAGTTGTTAAGGAACTAGTCAAGAATGTGACCTTATTAGTAAAATTATTAGAAAAGAAAAATTGGGAACAAAAAAGTTTAATACTCTACAACAGTTTACTTGAAAAAGAATTTGCACATAAACAGTAATAGCAAATGCACAAGTCTTCATAATTCAGATGTCTCCCTTAGTTTACTTTCTTTTGTTCTTACCACTTGTTGTACTAGGAAATGATAATGATTGTATGCCCATCAGATGCAGAAACGACGGCCCGATAATTCGGTTTCCTTTCAGACATACAAATCGGCAGCCCCAACATTGTGGCTATCCGGGCTTCGATTTATTCTGCGACCACAAAAACGATACCGTGCTCGTGCTCCCGTTCTCGGTTAATGTTATAGTAAAGAAAATCAACTATGTATCTCAAAGAGTTTTTGTTTTTGACCAAGAAAATTGCTTTCCACAAAAGCTAACACATCTAAACTTATCTACTTCAACTTTCCGTTTCTTGATAAAGTTCTTAGATGACTATACCCTGTTCCATCAAGAAGAGACTTAGGTATCGTACTTCCTTGCCTTGGCGATTCCATGTACCAATTCTATGCCGTTGATTCGAAACTTTCGATGGAATCACTTCCTTTGACTTCTTGTACCAAAACATATGAATTCAAATATGTTCTATTTGGAGTGGTCTGAACCAGCATGTTCCGTATGTGAAGATAAAGGCAAAAGATGCAGCTCGTATAATTCTACGACATCGGATCAACATATTCAGTGTCTTGACCAACTCCCAACTACAAATCATCATGGTACTTTCGTGTCTATTTGGATATTATATTTTCGTATTTTCCATGAAAAAAAAGCTTAAGCAATTATTTTGCTTACAGGAACAAGAAGGAGGCAACTAGTTGAAGGTGAATATTTTTGTCTGTTCCTTTTTTGATATTTTTGTAATGGATTGGTTTAAGAATCTGACTTATATGTTCTGTTTCAAAGGTTTTGGTTCCATTCTTGTCGCAATAATACATCAGAGTTAGAACATACCAAGAGAATCGAACGATGATTGGGAAGTTTTTGCGAGTTTACAAAGCCCTTAAGCCGAGTAGATTTTCATATTCGGACATAAAAAGGATTACTCATCAATTTAACGACAAATTGGGTGAAGGGGGTTATGGAATTGTTTACAAAGGAAAGTTG